>NC_053031.1:2727272-3030303 GCF_016746235.2 Drosophila teissieri | reverse complement strand
CGACGACGAAAAAACCGACGTCGCACGCACACAAGCACAGTTAGAACTTTCAGTGTAACCAGACGGTGAACCAAAGTGAAGCCCATATGTTTTTGGCGGAACACGAACTGCCTAAAAAATACCGATTTACCGCGCTAAGCTTAAACATTTGAATTTCTAAGTAATCGATAACATCAGTCATTTTACATTTAGTCAACAATGTAAAATACGTATATATGTAAAAAAAACTTTTTGAATGCAAATAATATATCAAACTAGTGGCAAAAGGAAATTAACCTAACGATTCTAACATATTTGTTTTTATAAGAAAAAAAGGTTTAACAATGTTTTTGTTTATTATTTCAGTTGAGCATACATTTTTTAAAAACAGTGCTAATGCGTGAGAATAAGTTCTTACTTTGTCCATTAAGTGACTGCTAAAAGTAGGTAAAGTATTAAATTTCACGGACTTTGACGCTCAGTTGTTCCTACAAAACACTGCAGCATTTTTCGCGGCTTATATTTGAGTAAACGCTTCAAATTAAATTTTGCATAAACACGAACGTCCAGGCGGAAGAGCTGGGGGAAAACCTGTCCTTCCCGTCGCTTTCCCGGCTGTCAAAAAGCTATCGCGCCCTTGACACTTCCCACGCCACCCAGCCGCCCAAAAACCACCCACTTGCAACAAATCCCCCACCCCCCTCCACCAATCACCAAGCGCCACTTTCTAATGGCTCCGTTCAAAAAAGTCGCTATTTGCACCGGGCAAATGTTTATTTATGAATTTCTTTCACTTTCGGCGTTGCTCTTGCGGATCGAAGTGTCACCAGACAGTGGGTTTAACCACGGCAAATATTTTGGCAGTGCCAACTTTTTACCCTCATTTAATTTGTTTTGGTTTTTGCATTTTATTGCCCAATTAATTGGGCGGCCAACGTCAACGGAGGCAAATAAAGTTACGTCCTTGCAGATGATAAATCGGGAAGCCCAAATACGCCGCCATTCACCGATTTCAGTGCAGTGGGTTATGAGCCATAAAAGTCGATTCGAAAGCCACCGGAAAAACACTTAAAAAAAAAACTTAATAATAATTAGCCCTTAATTATAAATTGTTCTTAAATATGAGGAATGGTTGAAAGTATTAATGCTAGTACTTGGCTGAAGCATAAATCATTAATTTGAATTACAACTGCTGAATTTAAATTTTCCCCCTGAATATGAAAATCAGGATTTTAGCAAACCTTTAGGACACTTTTCTCCGAGTGCTTGGTTATCGCTCATACACTGCCATTCATTACAGGTCTGAAGGTTGGCCAAAAACTATGCCCATTGCCCATAGCCCACTGCCACGCCCCGCCCGGCAATTTGTAACGCCTTTTGCTGTCGTCTCCTGTCAAAATGGCATTCATAAAAGCGACTCTTGGGCCCAGTCCCCAATTTTCGGCAAATTGTCCCCGTTTATTTCGCCTGATAATGCCTCAATAAAATCTGGCCGGCATCTTTTATGGATAGGTGTTCTTTGACTGGGTATCTGGTGTAGGTGTTTGCCATCGGCAATATTTGCACATATTTCTACACTGTGCCTATACAACATTTCCCCATGTTATGCCAAACTATTTTGCAATTACCAAAGCTGTAAATTTTTACGATCTTAAAGCCTTTCGCTTGTGAGGGCCCGAATAGAAGGTCGTTGTGAATTCGATTTTTTTATCTTTTGGGCCAGCAATCTGTTTGGCTGGTTTAATAAAATAGTTTGCCACTCGTTTATGATTACAACATCATCTGCTTTTAATTACTTTCGAGTCCCGCTGAGTGCCCTCGAGTGTTAGGGTTAGCAATAAAAGTGTTCTTGGAAAAGTTATCCATTTTCGAACTAAAGATACGCGGCATAGTTAATGTAACGACTAATTAACCCATATTAAGCGCTTCCTTTTCATGTAAACTTTTTTTATGGCGACTTTGTGTATTCATCTATGCTTTTTTCCTCATTCTTTATTAATTGGGTCGCAGTTTCTAAAGATAATGCCGCAAAATGTTTTACGTAAGAATTAAAAACATCAAAGGAGGTGGGCGCGAAATAAATCAGTCTTTTACCTTCGCTCTGTTTGTTTTCCCGCTTCCATTATCTTGAGGCTCCCTTGTGGCTCTGAGAATTTTCCGCCAGCTGAAAAGCTGCCGCCCAAGTCTTTTAAGACCACTGCGAAATTGTTGGCTGCATTTTTCTTATGGCTTTGCAATAAATAAAGTTTTAATTGCCCATCGACAGGAATGTTGGCAGCGGAGATTATAATTTCAGATAACTCGCACATTTCAACAATTTCAATTAATGGTCAAGGGATTGGGCCACTTATATTTGGACAAATCAAGAGTAAATTACCATAATTAAAATGCAAGTCAGAGGACAGAGTCTAGACTCCTTTCATAATTCACCGATAAACTTGAGTAATTCGGGCTACGTGATTCAGCTTAATCGAAGGCCTGGATAAGCACACTTGAGATAATCAATTTATGGCTTTACACGCCTCGTAATTTGCCAATATCGATGCGGCAGATTCGGTTTTCAATTTCCATATGGCTGTGGAAAATTTCGTATTCATAGCTGAATTAAATTTCCCCTCGAAGACAATCGATTGGAAAAAGCCGCGCTACACCTTTCCCATCTTCTTCATTTTCCCTTTCTGGCCCCGGATGGTTTTCCTTCTAATTTCCTTTTATCGAATTTACGATTTGTTGGTCATGACATCAACTCCCGTCTACGCCGACGACAACGTTGCGGATACGCAATGTTTGGTGTTTTTTTTTTGGTAGGTCGACCATCGTCACTGGGAACTCGTTTTTCCTTTTGTGCCTCGATTTGCTGCATCAATCTTTGATTTGCAAATTATTTTTGCATTCCACACAAACGATTTGTGTTTTTACTGTTGCGAGGCATGGGTTTTTCTCCTTTTTGGGTCCTGCCTGATAAATTGTGCCACATAAAGAGCAACATGGAATCGACTCTAAAGCCTAGGGTCGACATTTAAGGGGCATGAAACGGAAATGTGGGTGCGACAATAAACGTGGAGTTATGTGTTGAATTTGTTTCGCTCGCTTGCGAGAGGTGTTAAATCTTAAAGAGGCCTGAAAAATAGCAATTCAGACCAGTTCAAGAATTTCTTGAAATAAAATGTTAATACAACAATGTTTTGGACATAATAATGAAAGTAGCCCATCAATGACAATAAATAACAAGGACATAGCTTTCTACAAACACATTAGAAAGAAATACTACAACTTTAAAGGGTCCTACGCATTATAGGCAATTAAAATGCGTGTCGTCTGCGATGGAAACTCGTTAGCAGTGATAAATGTGATTTGCCACGGGCCTACGACTGTTCGCATTTGTAAACATGGCCTATGATTCATTAATTTGAACTTTATGCAAAGTAATCAATAAGCTGAACGCAAAGACGCCTCCGCAAATAACTCTCTCGTTTTTATCAGCTCGTCTGCCGCTCATAATTTATGGCTGCTCCAGTGGGGCAAATCTTTGGGAAGCCGCAGGACGCGTTCGCATGCATTGCCAAATGTCATGTGGCGCCGCATAAGCTTCGTCCTTCCGCCCACGCTGAAGTCCTTTTGCCTGACATTTGCAAAGTGCAGCTGGGCGAACTCCAAAACAACGCAACAAAAAACCAAAGGCAAATGCACACGATGTTCCTGGCCGCATCTGTGTCGAGTGCACTGTTAAAAAGCAGTGTGACTTTAGCATTTATTATTAAAATTAGCTAAAGGTCCCCGTTTGGCATAGGCATTTTAAAGGTTATGACTAGACTTGATTTAAGTATACAACTGTATATATATTTTAAATTGAGTAGCCTTTTTCCTAGTAATTCGCACTGTTTCACTTGTTTTGCTCCTGCGCCAGGACAATAGTCTGTTTTCTTTTTAGCAAAGTTCTGAAACAAGTTGTTGTTGTTCTGAGCTTGGAATAATACCAACTTGAATGCTAAGCCACCGTCAGGAAAAACGAAACTAAAGAAACTGTAGACACGAAAATGGTCACGTTCTTTGCGTGAAAATTTCCACTTATCCTTTTGCGTACGCTGTTGTGTGCGGTAAACACTTTATATCCGCAAGTAGTTGAAAAGTCGTGGAAAATGGCAAGCCGATTATAAGTGGGAAAAGTGCGCAAAAGTTGGCGAACATAATGCAAATTGGCCTGAGAACGAGGATAATTAACTTGATTGGTTTATTTTAGGAGGAAAGATATTAGAATTATAATCAATGTTTGTTATGCTTTAATTTAAGGCTTAATTATTGAATTACATTCATAAAAGAAATTTCGTTTTACTTACTGCTGGCCATGTTAACTTTTTAAAAACTAAAATCTTCAATTAAACACAACCAGCCATGCGAACAAATTACGCTTGAGAGTTCTCTCTGTTTTAGCCACATGAGCACTCTTTTTAATTGGCTTTGCAGAAAAGTTGGATATCACGAAATAAAACGGGTATCCCAGAGATTGGCCAATATTCCGTTCGTCACGTTCCCGCCTCTATGTGACAACATTCCGCAATCGAAATCGCAGAAGCCGAGCGTTTTGGCCAACTGGCACAGCAGTTGTGCATTGCGATGCGAAAGAAATGTTTATAATTCAACGGAAATGCTCGGCGAGAAAGCCTCACAAAAATCCACCCACAATGGCTGCCTCTTACCACCAAGTACGAGTATATATGCTATATACACCCTGTGTGGTGTGGTGGCGATTGTTGCGCTTTCTTGTCGGATGGAAAAACATGGCAAATGCCTTATGGCCGTTGTGCACTTCCCCACCAGACTTAAGTAGAATCGACTTTAAGTTTTCAAGCTGCCCAAGGGTAGCTGAATGCCAGGAATAGACCCCACTTATCACTTAGGAATCAGGAGCCCGACGATATGAGAGCCTCTTGGGCATGCAAATAGGAAGTGGAATCCATTTTGGTGGGCGCCTTAGTCTTTTTTAACTTCCGTGACATAAATTCGGTAGCCTGTGCCCAACTACAGATGCGGCCACAATAATAGCTTTAAGAATGAGTCAATGAATTGCTGGAACCTAACTTCTTTTATAGAATTAATAACCAGTTGCGTATGAGAAGTCAAATTATAATTTATTACACATAAATATTATCATAATATTAAAATAATTATGTTCCATTATTAGTAGTATGCGGTAATGTGAGTTGCAGCCACTGTGGGTTTACCACTAATTTTCTTACCACATTTGCTGGTCCAAAAATAAAGTCGCCTGTAACAAGATGCCATCATCCGTCATCTGGATATCCCGTTGACAGGCGAAAATCGGGTGGAATCACTAAGCTGATTTACTCCAAGTTGAGCGGAGGCAGAAACTGAAATGGAAAGAGAAACAACGGCGGTGTCAATGACTGGGTCCTGCGATCCAGAGTCTTGAGTCCTGAGTTCTAAGTTCTGAGTCCTGAGTCCTGAACCATCAGCACCTCCCCCTTTTGCACTAATGAAAGTGGACGAAAAGCGCTTAAGTCAATTTGAGTTTGACTCGGGGAGCGAAGGCAGCCAGGACATCGCAGGATGTCTCAGAATCACCGAGCAGCACAACGCAGAGCAGCAAAGTTCAGCTGGCCAGGCGCGTGTTTCCGCTTAAAAGTTTTCTGTTCTGTTTTTCCAGTTGCTGTCGTCAGCAATCGAGGCGCCCCAAATCCTCGACAGATTGTTGTTACTGCCATCGCTGTGGTGTTGGCTAATTGCGATTTAATGACGATGACAATTTGATAAGAGGATTTGCTGCATTGTCCATCCGCCAGTCTCCGCGTTGTCTCCGTGGCATCTACCGAATAGATCCACCAATTGAATCAGCCATTTCGATGCTACACGGCGGAAAAATCATAAAGCTTACAATATTTACCAGAAAAGAAAATCTTTCCAAAATGTAAGCATACTCTTGAGCTACATAATATGTTTCAATATATTTCTAGATATCTAATTAACTTGAAGTATCTTTTGGTTTATTAAAACGAATCAACATTGTTTCCTGTGCATCACGAAGACAATGCAATCACATGAGCATTTTACGGGCCGGCGAACCAAAAGAAATCTGCGATAAAAAGCCAATGTCAGCAGCAGCAGGAGGAGCAGGAGGAGTAAATGGAGGAGCTGGAGTCCAAGTCAAAGGCGCCTGGCCGCAGACAATGGCTGTAAAATAACTGGAAAAATTGAACATGAATTGAAATAAAAGCGATAGTAATTGAAATTGAAAACCCGAGGAAATTCGGTGCACGAAATCATTGTCATTTGAGGGGAAAATCGTACGAGATTTCCGAATGTGTCATCCAAGAAGCTTTAAACTATAATTTAAGTTTCTTTAAGAAAACTTCATTGGCATACATATATATGTATAAATGTTTGTATATTATTTCCATAATCAAACACAAGGTAATCAATAGTATTAAATTTCTTATTTACACAGTTTTTCGGCTTTTTATTGCGGGTTGTCCTACATTTCCCCCAGGCTCAAATGCTGTTTCACTTTGATGTGGGTAGCAGTCGCATATATTTATAATTATTATTGGCATTTCCAAGGGCCGAATTGGACCCTTTTTTGTGGCCTTATGATAACGGTCGAAAGCAGTCTCCTTGTCAAATGATTTTTCATAAATGAAAAAACCGAGTAAAAACCGAAAATTTGTTCAGCTGTCGCTTTCGCGCTTTCAATTAATGCGACAAATGTGCGATGATACGGTATAAATATAAAGAAGCTTTGTTACTTTTTGCAAGGTCTGCGTTTTTTGTTTTTTTTCGGCCAATACGTGACTTGGCCAGAGTGTCAATGACTTTCACAGACTCCCAAGTGGCTTTGTTATGTCCGCTCTAAAATCCCGCTTTAAAGACCAAACTCTCGAATCAATTAATGCGCTCCATGGCCATGAAAGCGGCGAGTGGCGATAAGCCAGCTACACAGCTACATAGCTACACCCCATGTGGCCACTGGCAGCTGGCCTGGCTGATACAACAAACTGCTTCAATTTTAATGTCCTCAAACTGTCATAAACTGTAAATGCACAGTAAGTGCCATAAGTGTAAGGCGGGCACGCTGCGACAGATTCTGTCGTGTAGTTGGGCAAGAAGCTAAAGCTGTCAGCTCAAGAATTTAAGTTCGACAAGCTTGCGAAACTATCTTACACTGAAGACTATTTTCACTATTTTATTTATATAATATTTAATATTAATATTATTAGGATTGAATAATATCGTTGCTTACTTTTTGACACCTTTATAGGTGACTTCTGATTCAAACTGCCGCTGGCTCTTTGAACTCTTTTTTCAGGTTCACTGAGTTAAGCTTTTATTTAAAAACGCTCTCAACATTTGGCCAGAACAAAAGCCAGTTTTTTGGGTAAGTGCAAAAACGCCCCGCAGGCTCAAAAGGCAGCCAGACCAAAAGCCAACATTCGCCACACAGGGAACAATATAGCCGCATGAGAATACGCATACATATATGCATGTATGTATGTACATATAGAGTAGTGCACATGAGTAACCCGTTGGCACGACGTATCATCCTCCTGGGTGGGCGGTGGGTGGTAGATGGGCGTGGCACGTGTCGCCTGCAGCTTTCATTAGTTCAATGTCAATGTTTTGTTGTGTGATCCTGGAACTGTGGAGCTGGATTTTTAATTTTAAGCGCATGTCGCCGCTGCCCTCCAGCCACCTGCATCACCCATGTCTGTCTGCTGATTAAGTGAGTAGAAGCTGCAGGTGTCCCGCTGCTCCTTCGAGGCGAAAGGAATGCAAATTAAAATTGCTATCTCTTCCTTCAGTCTCCGATTCTCCGGAAGCTCTGTGTGTTCAGCAAATTGAATGAGGTGCAGAAAGCAATCGATATCATGATGGCAGACGTAATCTTAAAGTTCCTTTAAGTCTGGATATCTGTATATGTGGATATCCAATTTCCTTTTTCCCAGAAAACGACCGCAACACGTGTCGAAAGTTTGCGGGCTAAAACCATTGGCATACACTGAGGTGCTTAAGTAAATGCCACTAATGGTAATTTAGAATGGAGATTACAGTCAATTTCCACTATTTACAAATAATGAAATGTGACATTTGGCTTTTAAAAAAGGGCTACCTTTTGTGTTTTAGTGTTCTTGATGTTTCCAGATAAATACCAACTGAATTACTATGACAATTATCGTGCCTTTGTAGATTTCTTCAAGTGCACACTCGAAATTAGGCGTACTTACCACATCACAGACATGGAAATTAGGCCAAAAGTACGTTGCCAATAATGTTGGAATCCACTTGCCTAATTCGAAGTTCGCTGGCGGCCGTTCTAGCCACGGCAACAGTCGAATGCAAACTTTATTAATTACGCGCCCCGATGACCATTACCACCATCGACCATCTACCATATATATATACCATCTACCATTGACCTTGGGGCTATACTTGCAGTCCGGCGAAACTTTGGCTGTTTAATATTGGGCTAAGTTCAGTTTCGCACAGCCTTTGTTCTGTTATGCAATACCACAGATTTCACTCGGAAAATCAACACCCACGGCAAGTGGCAGTAACAAAAAACGAGGCGATGAATTGAACAAGCCAAATAAAAAAACAAGAGAGAACGCTATAGTCGAGTTCCCCGACTATCTGATACCACGGCGTGTCAAAAAGTTTTTTTGGCAAATCGTTTGAAATTTACAAAACTAATACAAAAATGGAAAAATATCAAAACATTTTTGAAACGTGTGCGGGGTCTGGGCTGCGGGGTGCGGGGTCTGGGTAGATCATTGTACATCTAACTAAAATTAAACCAAAACAAGTTGGGAATTATTTGTAAATGTAAAAACAGTAAAATGTAAAATGTAAAATGCGGGCTGCGGGGTCTGTGCTGCGGGGGTTGTGCGGGGGCTGGGCTGCGGGGTCTGTGCTTAAACCTATAAATTAAATTAAACCTATAAACCTATAAAATTAAACGAATAAAAAGTAAAATGTAAAATGCGGGCTGTGTGGTTTGGGCTGCGGTGTGCGGGGTGCGGGGTCTGGGCTGCATGGTCTGTGGTGCAGGGTACGGGGTCTGGTCTGCATGGTGCGGGGTGCGGGGTCTGGGGTGCATGGTGCGGGGTCTGTGCTGCGGATGGTGCGGGGGCGGAAACGCTTCCTTCTGCCTGTTACATACTTTTCCACGAATCTAGTATACCCTTTTACTCTACGAGTAACGGATATAACAATTAAATACACATTTTCAATGTACATTATATTGCTCAGTATATTGCTCATGACATAATATGATATTATTTAATAAAATCCCTGGAAGTCCTAGTATTGTTAAATGTAATGTATTAGAACTAGTACTTTAATAGCTTGTCAAAATTCAGGCAACCCTTGAACAATTTGAATGTATCGGGAACCCAGTTTTGTAGACCATAGGTCAAATGTCAACTACATAATTGACTTCAAAAAAAAAATTAATTTGGACCAGCAAAACTTTGCTAAAATTACTAAAGAAAAACCAAGTAGACTATTCCAGCATGTCAGTTGACCCACTATCTATCGATAATTTTACAATCCCATCTGAAAACTGCGAGGAAAACGAGTTTCTGGCAAATATTGGACTACTATCTACGACAACGTAATACTTTCTCTATTTGCTTTGAGTATTTATAACTAAAACATTACTATCATTCATAGAATGACACGTCGTCATTTGAAGAAACCTAAAAAGTTGGTGGCTGAAGGCGAAAACGATGAGTTATTCATTAAACGCCCCGCCTTTGGGGCGCGAAGCAGGATTACTGAAAAGCCAGCGATCCAGGAGAAGATTAAACCAGTGGGGTCGTCCAAGAGGACTGCGTCCTTTTCAAAAGGGTCGTCCAAAATATCTGCGGACTTCTCGGAAGACGATGACGAGAAGGAAAAGGAGCAGGTCGATCCGTACCCAACTGATTCGGTAATAGGCAAGAGGTTTGTAAAGTTGGAAAAGGGAAGATTCATTAGATAATGGTTCATTCACTTCTAGATTGTACAACTTCCTGAAGTATCTCAGCTCCCACCGTTGGATTTGGTGCGAGTTTGTCGACTCCTTTCTGGACAAACCGACCCTGGGCATGGGCTACGACATGAAGCGGTTTATAGCGGAGTACTGTCCGCTCCTGGAGTCCCGTTGCCTGCCCCGCCGAGGATGGCAATTGGTGCGCCGGAGTATGGGAAAGTCGCGTCGATTTTCGCCCGCCTTCATCGAACTGGAACGCAAGGAACTGGAGTGCCAGCGTCGCATTGTCCACCAGTTGCAGCAGCATCAGTTCAATTCCAAGGAGAACATGGCCTACATGGACCAGATACCCAAGCGAATACCCCTGCCACTGGTGGCGGAGGCCAAGGTCAGTGGCTTTCTGCACGGACACTCGCTCAAGGGCATCGTCAATGGCAGTGTCATGGGCTACGATCCGCAGGACTACACCTATCTGGTTCGATTCGCTAGGAATGGCCATGCAGTCGTACTCAGTCTGCCCGATTCACGGCTCTATTCCGACCAGGAAACCGCGACTGTTCCCTTGTCCATCATAATGCGCGGCAACAAATCGAACGCGATGATATCGGAGAGTTCCAAGAGCGAGAAGTTCGGGAACAAGAGGTACAACAAGGAACTTTTGGAGTCCGTGCTGAAGGTCAGTAAACTACAGGGTGTTAAGCAGAAGATCGTTATGGACCTGGCCCAAATGAATGAGGATTTCGAGACTGGCAAGGAGACGGGACCTTCAAGTTGTCGTCGCGATGCCAAGATCACTCCGCAGCGTGAGAATCTGCAGCGTCGCTATGCGGCCAGCATGATAACGCTGCACCGGCTGAACACCGATATCCTGGAGCCACTGCGCATCCTGCACGAGCACCTCACCGAGTACCAGAAGCTGGAGGAGGAGCAGGAGGCCAAGCGAGGTCGTCCCGCCAGCGAAGTCTATCAGAAGTGCCGCATGCAGGCGGAACAGGATCTCAAGACGGCCGGAGATGAGAAATTCCTGAAGATTGAATCGGATCAAACGCGGGAGTTCGTCCGCAACCTGCACACCATACTGTATCTTAATGGCAAGCTGGGTCGCGAGAACAGCTCCGACATGGAAACCATTATCGCTGATCTTATTGCCCATATGGTGGACAATATTCAGCCATCGCTGGGCCGCCAATTCAAGGAGGCCCTGGATGACCTGGTGCCCCTGCGTCAGCAGGTGGTGAAAATATTCAATGACGTTCAAAGAACGGAGCGCTTCCACATCACCCAACAGTCTCCGATGCAGACGGAGGATGGCATCTACAACTTTGTGGTCGAGGCCCAACCAGATCCTCCCTGCTAAGCACTGCTAGCTTCTGTACCTTTGGAATACGGAAATAAAGCCTCGCTCTTATTTATGGCTCAATTAGGAGGAGTGTCATGTGCACTAGGAGCTTGCTCCACCAGAGCAGCTTAACGAAGTTGCCTGAAGCTGCAACCTTCTAGAGCTTCTTTAGTATTTGCGTGGAGGGGCAGGCACGTGGTTCTGGGATTTATTTCTAATTTTCACCAGCACGTTCCACAGGAAATCAGCCGTAAAATAGTCGACAGATTGGCAACCAAATAAGTAATGCGTATGTGAACGAAAACTGGAAGAGGGTACTAAAAAAAGGATAATCTGGGGAATGCCTTTTTCAAAAGGTCCTTCCAATGTGTTGCTTTGTTTGGTAATTTAGGGAAAAGTTTAATACTTTAAACTGAATAAGTACTAAGAAACCCTACAAAAGATAGGTATTCAAATTTCCTCTTTTTTGAGCCCGAATTTCGTGCAGCAATGTTGCATCCACATAAATCAGCATTTACGAGTAAAGTGTTTTCTATTTTTTAATTACCAGATGGATGCACTGCGCTCGTAAATTGTGTGTGTAAGCCAGTTCCGCCGAGGCATCTCCCAACGCCCATGTGGCCGCCATAAAGACATCATTAATATGCCTTCGGCTGCACTGCGTCGCTCTGTTCCCCGGGGAAGAGAAACGATCGGCAGAGGAGCTGATGGCGTGTGTCCTGCGGGAATGGACTCCGGCCATTTGGCTCCCGGTTGTGTCGTCATCGAGCAAGATGTGCGTATCCTCCATGGAATCCACCCGAGCGGACGGCTCGTAAATATTTATAATGCGTTGAAGCTGCTGGGGCGGCCACTAAGGCTATAAATTTATAGAGTGCAGCCTTTTTTGCACTATGTGGTACAACTGTGGTAAATGCTTTAGTTGTGGGTGCAACTAAAATTAAATAGGTACATTGTTTATATGTGTATATATATTTTTAATCAGCAACATCAGAATAATTTATCTCAAATAATCCACACATATAGTTTTGTTCAAGAAGTTTGTAATATTTTTAGCAGTGCCCTTTAGTACACATGTGCGTAATGAAATATGTATATAGACATTAACTTGATTAATGAACTCGATGTATCCGTTTTGAACGTTTCAATATCCAGGCAAACTTAAAGAAGACCACTGAAAAAATCAGCAGACGTGGTAGTTTGACATCAAGGATCCGCCGCCAGGATAAACAAACGTAACAAATGGCAAATAAGGCAAATAAATGTGGGCAGGCCAAGTGTATATGGTCAAGTGGCCGCGTGGACCAACTCGAGTGGCGAAAGTTGGCTACGAGTGCTAAATGTAATTCAATACACCGCCTTACATAATGCATTCGAGATGAGTAAAGTTTTTTGTTCCGCTGACACTTGATCATTAATTATATTTGCGCGTGGCGGGGCATCGTTTATATGGAATTGAATCAATACATAACAGCTTAAGTGGCAACACATATATAATCGCACATCCACATCCACATGCCAGCAAAGCAATCGCCTGAGACCGGCAACCTAATTGATTAACGACTCGGCAGAGCTGGTGCGGATGTGGGCGCGGATGTGGACGCGGATGTGGGTTGGATTAATCCAAATACCAAGAAAACTTTCGCCACAAGCCGCTCAATTTGCTTTATTAAATTGTCATCTGTGGCTGGCCTTTGGCATTGCTTAAGTCATGCCAAGCCTAAAATTCGGGTCAGCAATTGCGCGCTGATTAGAAAGCCCTTGGGCGGAAGTGGAGGTGGGCGTGGCAGGACGTTGGCAGGACTCACACTTCTTGGCCCGACTGTTATTTGTTGCCATGCGCTTATCATTTATCGCAATGGGAATCGCTCGGCAGGGCTACACGTTAACTAATAACTGCAGCTATATTTTGAAAGTTAAATGGTATCTCGAAGTCAAATGTTTTTCTATCAGTATTATGTCGAACATTCAGTAATACTTTAGATAATACGCAAAAAGCTTTTAAATGACACCCAAATACTGAACATAAATATCTGTTTTATGCGAATATGAACCATGTGCATATTTAATGTTTAACTTAAAGGAAGCCATTTGTGTAGCATACTTTTTTGGGCGCACTGATTTTAATCAGCTTAATGGCTTGGTTGCGTAATTGGTTAATTTGATATTGATGGTTGGCAATGGCTGTCGGTTACATAATAAATATAAAATTAATATTCCTTTCTCTTGGGAGAGAAGTAAGCGCATGTGTAAGTTTCGTTCGAGGGCCGTAAATCAGTGCGCGGCAATCTGAAACTCCACTTGAAATTGAAGACTAAATAATAATACAACAATAAATCCAATTTAGCAAAAAGGAATAATATTTTATTTGCTGAAATAAATAAATCAAATTAAATTTTGAAGAGAAAAGCTACACAAGAATATTTTATTTCAATTGGGTACTTTTATCTGAGTGTAGATGTGCAGATGTGCGTGTGAGTGTGACAAATGATTTATGAAATGGACAGCAGTTTGCGGCGGCAGTCGGAAAACTGAGGTCAGCGGGAAACAAAATGCAAATGTGCAGCAAAAACGAAATGAGAGCGGGAATAAACACAGCAACAGCCCAAGTAACAGTAAACAGCGGAAAAACTAAGGGAAAAGCGATGGCAAAAACAATAGCACAGCCTGCGGCTTGTATTCCGTAAAGCGGAAATAATGGCTTAAGTTTGCTTACGCTTCTGCTTACGTTATAAATTACAATGATTGACGTCGCGTGTGGCGGGCTCCACGGCTTTAATTATGCCTGAAATATGCGATACTATTTATTTTGAGCGTTGAGCCGTGAATCGATAGGGAAAATATTTATCATCATCACTTTATTTCAAGCCGCCACGGAATGGTTCATTGTGATAACTTGACCAAAAAGTGCCACATGCTTGGAGAAATCATTTTTTTTACAGCCAATTATCTAACTTAACTATCCCCATTACAAATGTTATAAATTTGCGAATTTTTTTTTTTTTTAATTTTATAAAATTTTGTAAGGGGTACCAACATCTATTTTTTCAAAAATGACCAAAAAATAAAATCTCTAGATTTGAATGCCATTCGATTGGATATTGAAATACGAGCAAATCGAGGCATACCATTCCATATCTAGATCATTTTTCGATTTTCTATGGACAAAATTTGACCCTAGCCTTGCCACCCACATGATGTGCATTGCATATTGACAGGGCCAGCTATTCACAGATGTACAAAAACCGAGAGCAATTAGAAGGCATCATGGCAAGCCCACTGCAAATCCACAGACTCGAGTGGTTCCTTTCTTTTTTGTGGAAAGCCAATGGGTTGTGGCACATATAGCTGGCCGTAATTGGAAACCAGCAGGCCAGAGAGAAGCTTTAAGTTCCTAAACTTTAAGTTTCTTTGACTCGAAGAATAATTAAAGCAACATTATAGAATTCATGTTTACTATCCTGGGACATATACACTTACACTTTTGCTGACCTCGATTAATTTAAGAAGTGGACACCTATCAAGTCCTGTCATTTCAACAGCTTTCCACACAGATTCACAATCTCGGTCAGCTTGTTTATTCATCTGCCAAATGTGTTTTGGCCTTGGGCACATTGCTATCAGCAGTGCATAAAAATATATATTCGTACATTTTCATGTTTGCCAGCTCTCAAATCTTGGATCTCACAAATGAATTTTCGAGGCCACTTTTGTCGCAAATTATAATGTGTTGCAATTTGGTTTAATCCACGCGCAGTGAGACCGAAACTGTGCCCGCCCAGCACGAGAGTCCTTTATGGCCACCCTCAAGGCTTCAACTGTGGCATTGCTCATACGCAGCGTGGGCCAGGGCCATTTTCGACAGGCGACGGACGACACTTTAAGCCACTAGCTTGGTATTTGCATTTTATGCAGCTGAACAAGGTGTTCTGATTGGCATTTAGTTAACTTTTGCATTCGAGCAGCCACTCGCAGTTAATGCAATTAAAATTGCATACAAATTGGTCCAATTGAGAAGCAGAATCAAAAATCAGTAAGCTTAAATGGAGCTTAAAATATCTAATTAATACAGCAATTAAGTGCATTCAAGTGTAGTTTTGACGTTAACTCAAATTGTAAACATTTAATAAATCAATTAACTCGATTCGAGGGTAATTTGGATGGTAACTGAATTTATAAATATTGACATATTTTAAATTATAGAGTTAACATGAGTTAATATTAAACTAATATCTGTTTAATAACGCTTAAAAGTCAAAGGTGGCATTAAGTCTAAGACTAGGTCTAATACTGTATACAAAAGAATCCGTTCAATTTTGTATCTCAGGATAAGCACTTGGATATTTTCAACTAGCTCGTTCAAATCGCTTGTCGCATTCAACGAAAGTAGAACTATGAAGAACGCGCTGAAGCCTCCTCACATCTGCAGTATTTTAGTCCTGCATCCGACACGTGTTTCCACTTCTTAAATTGCACTGCACAATCCAATCCACTGGCATCCATTCTCGTTTTTCAATCTCGTCTGAGCCGTTTAGCTCGTAGCACGAGCGTATAATTGTCCGACGCACTTGTGAATGTCTCCATGGCAATAGAAATTTGCCTGGTATTTACGATTTGCTACTTCCTTCCGGTTATGCTGTCTTATTTGTAAAACAGCAAAACGTTTCCATTCTGCTTAGCATTCATAAGCTGGTGAAATGCAACGGAGAGCTTGTTGTTTCCCCAGCATTTCCATCACTCACCACTCAAAGGAGATTAGACTGGGATCGAGTTCAAGGGTCATCGAGGGTATATGGGTCGGAATACGGTCACAATACGGGCATTAGACGATTTAAGAATCGACTTTTATGGTTATTTACCTACAAACAAAATGGCAAAAACCAGCAAATCATTGGCAAAGCATTCAAAACTGGGTACACTAAACGGTTTGTTACTTGTTATATTCAATTTATACAAACAAATCACTTTTAAAGGAGGTCTTTCTAAAAACTTATCGAGTTTTCCACGGATATTTTCCAGCAGGCATTTGGAAAATGGCAGCAATTCCTGAAGAGAGCAATCCATTCTGGACAAATAATTGCGCCTTGTGACCCAGCTGATGATGCTATCTGTGGATGATTTATTCGGTGATAGGGAAAAATTTAAAGTTTCCCCATTGTCTGCGACCAGTTGGTGCTTGGTTTTCGCTTTAATATTGCCTAAGCAACTGTCGATGGCCCGAAGTGTTAGTTGTGCCCACAGTCCAGGCTTGATTAGCATATAAATCAAGTGGATTTGTTTCATTCTTTACTTCTGGACAGCACCACGTCTCGAGGTATTAATTAGGAAAAACAGGCGCAGGCCCCAGGGACCGGGAAATTAACTTGGCCTTGTAAACTTAATAAAAAAGTTTCGGACTTGGTTCGTTTTCTTTTTCTTGGTCTTTGGGGTCAGGGGCGAAAAAATACCAGCATCGAGTTCAGCAAACTTTGTGCTTAAAATTTCATTTGTTACTGTTGCTCTCGAGGTCTGGCGATTGGAATTCGTTTGTTTTTGTTTTCGTTTTCCCTTCGACTCGGAAAATGCATTCTTTCCATCTATCAATGTACATTTAAGTCTAATACTTGAACAAATTGAGATCTAGGCAAATGGAAAATCCAAAGCACTTTCCACTTGAACAAATTGCGAAGGCTTCGTGTGCACTTGCCCACTTACCAAAAACTCTTGCCCAGGTAAAACAGAAAAACATAAACATTTTGTAAGCCCAGTTTGGGCAGACAGACAGGCGACAAGTGTTTTCAGGGGAATTGTAAATAGGATTTAACATGGCAACCAAACTTAGGATTTATTAGGCTGGTCAAAATGTTCTTCGCAACCCTTTTCTACAATGTTTATTTGGTGCTTTATTAAATTTATACCCAAGCTTAAAAACAGCATTATCAAAAATACACAAAAAGCCACTTATTTCCGCAGACATGTTAATTAATTCCAGCAAATATGCTGGCACAAGTATTGTGTAAACTCTTCCTTATTTACACGCGGAAATTTGAAAAAATCGCGTTTTGTGGTCTGGTGTAAAGCAGAAAACTCGCTCGTTAGCTTTTGATTTTCCCCCGCAGGCAGCTGAGCCATAAATTCTGCCACAAATTCAGCTCGTTTGCCAATTTGCGTTGCTTTTTTAAAGTTCGCGTAGAGAAGAGAAGGGCAGCGGGTACTGCACACTTTTGACCAGCGGCCATTCAACACGGACCCGTCCAAAGAGCCAGCGAAATCCGTTAAATGCTCGCTTTCCCCGGGCGAAAGTGCCGCAGGGATAAGAGATTTAATGAATTTATGCCAAGGTGCGGCGCTATCCGGGATTCTGGCTCCAGCTACGGTTTCGACTACGGCTTTGGCTTTGGAGCCGGACAAGTGTCGGATTTGGGGGCAGCTTGAAAGACGCTGCTGCAAGGCGACA
Source organism: Drosophila teissieri (assembly GCF_016746235.2). Taxonomy (NCBI): domain Eukaryota; kingdom Metazoa; phylum Arthropoda; class Insecta; order Diptera; family Drosophilidae; genus Drosophila; species Drosophila teissieri. Next base: position 3,012,564 of record NC_053031.1, on the reverse strand, counting down.
GCGTTATCAACAATGAAGCTGAATGCCATTTTAATTGGCGCAGCGGGACAAGCCAAATGACAGCCGGTGGCAAGCACTGAGAAAAATATATATCTATAATTAAATTAGAATTTATTAGTAATATTTTATGTCTACACTAGACAATAATGTGAAATTGATCAATTTGAGAACCTTACAACTAAATAGTGTTCAAGAGAGGGTATTTAAGAAAAGTTCCGATCCCCAGATAATAAATTATTTTATATCGTGTCCGTGTGAAAAGGCGAAAACTCGTCGACACCAACGGAAGTGGCTCCCCTGGGAGGCAGAGTGGGTGGCGCCACTGGGTGGCTGCCCCAAGAAACTCCCGTCGTATTCACGGCTTGACTTGGCCTTCGCTCATTGCGCACAATTAAAAGTTATCCGCGACTTTCGCCTCGCCACGGAACCACAACTTGGTCCACGACCAATTCACTCCCCTAGATTCCAAATAACAAATGTGCAAAAGTTTAGTGAATTAAATGCGTCGCCGATGACATTTTCCCGGGCCGTCGTTGCCGACAGCTGAAAAGTTAAAAAGCCGGCACACCAAGACACCCAGATACCCAGACAAGCGAAGGAAACTTTCAATTGATTCCGACAGCCTCGTAGCCGAAACTGCTTAAAACTAATCTAGTTCTGGGCCCGAAAGCGTTTCGCTTGTGGTTTCGCTGCAACTTACAGGCCTTCAGTTTGGGGGCAAAAGGTCAAAGTCTACTTACCAAAGATCTTAAACAGCAAATGTAATCTACGAATATATATATACCTTCTTCTAACTGAGTGAAAGTGAATGCTTTGTCTACATAATCAATTTCCTTCCATTTTCTCCACTCAAAAACATAATCCCCACCTAAACTAAACATGAACTTGGCTTTAAATAGAAGTATCCAGAAGGGTGGCTGCCAAGTTCTTGGCCTCAACAGGTATGGCCTACAGCAGTGGCTGAAGACAGTCGACACGATCGTATTCGGTGGAGATGGTGTCCTGTGGAGCCATGACAAGGTCCTTGATAATGCAGCAGAGACCTTTAACGCACTGCGTGCCATGGGAAAAAAGGCATTTATTTGCACCAATAATTCAGTGACTTCGGTGGACGGCATCTGCAAATTTGCCCAGGAAATGGGTTTCTTGGTGGCCAAGGAAGAGATCCTTTCCTCGGGCCAGACTTTAGCAAAATTTATGAAGGAGAAGAAGTTCAACAAGAAATGCTACGTAGTGGGCGGCCAAGGAATCGTCGACGAACTGAAGTTGGTGGGTATCGAGTCACTGCCCCTGGATCATTCCTCCTTGCAGGGCTTTTCCATGCCAGATCACATACACAGTATCTTCTTGGATTCCAATGTGGGTGCTGTGGTGGTGGGTGCTGACAAGGATTTCAATACGATCAAGCTGACAAAGGCGTGTTGCTATCTGAAAAACCGTGACGTCATGTTTGTGGCCACAAATCGCGATGCGGCACTTCCGGCGGCTGCAGGACGAATGGTTCCCTCTGCCGGAGTGATGGTGGCTGCCATTCAGGCGGCCAGTCAGCGGATGCCCTTCATCTGTGGAAAACCCAATCCGTATATGTGCATCGACTTGATGCGAAAGGGCGTTATTCAGCCGGAGAGGACTTTGATTATAGGGGACACGTGAGTGTTTCTTACATTTGTATATAAGTTTATTGGATGTTCCTTCCCCTTTACAGCATGAGTACAGATATCCTTTTGGGCTACAAGTGTGGTTTTCAAACTTTGTTGGTGGGCACTGGGGTCAATAGTTATCAGGATGCCATGGAGGCCCAGTCTTCTAAGGCTCCATTACTTTATCAGCAAATTCCTGATCTATATGTGCCAAAACTATCCAATCTTCTGCCCTTTTTATCTTCTCGAAATAGATAAGTTTTGAGTTATAGTGGTAATAAAATCAATAGTGTGGTTTTCTACACATATTACTAGTACTCAATCAAAGCTTCCTCTAGTTTTTACTCAACACACAGAATATAGAAATACTTGATCCGATCGGGGAGCAATGTTCAAGCAAACTTTCACCGATTTGACCAAGTTGCCGAAGCAACGCGTTCGCCAATGGATATCCTCGTTCGAGACTGTGATCTGCGATGCTGATGGAGTCCTTTGGCACTTTGCGAAGGCAATTGACGGAGCTGTGGATACTTTCAATTACCTGAGTACCTCCGGCCGAAAGACTTTTATTATCTCGAACAATTCGGAGATTTCAAGGCAGGAGATGGCCGAAAAGGCAAAAGGTTTTGGCATTGAAATCGAGGAAGCTAGTGTCCTGACTTCGTCCTTCTCATGTGCCAATTTCCTGGCTGTCAAAAAGTTCCAGAAGAAGGCTTTTGTCATGGGCGAGAAAGGAGTGCATGCTGAGCTGGAGAAACTTGGCATTTGCTCCCTGAAAGTGTCCGAAAAGCTGGAGAAGCCCATGCACGAGTTCGTCACCGAGTTGGAACTGGATCCCGATGTGGGAGTTGTGATTGTGGGCCGCGATGAGGGCTTCAACATGGCCAAGCTGGTGCGAACCGGCAGCTATCTGCTGAATCCAGATATTATGTTCCTGGGCACCTGTTTGGATGCCGCCTATCCCATCGGCAACAACCGGGTGATGGTGGGCGCCGGTGCCACCTTGGCGGCCATGAAAGCCTTCACCGGAAGGTCGCCGCTGGTGCTGGGAAAACCCAATCCCTGGATGGCCACTACGCTCGTGCAGTCCGGGGCCATAAAGCCGGAAACCACACTAATGGTGGGCGATACGTAAGTTTAAATATAATTACTTTCTTTAATTCATATTAAGTACAACATCAGTAAACCCTTCATTGTTATACATATTTTATTACAAATTTCTTTTTCAGACTGCAGACGGACATCCACTTCTCTGCCAACTGTGGCTTCCAATCCCTGATGGTCGGCAGTGGTGTCAATACCCCGAAGGAAGTGCAGCAGATCATCGAGGAGGGTGATCCCAAAAAGAAGGTCCTGGTGCCGGATACCTACCTCCCCAGCCTGGGCCACTTGCTGGAGTTCCTCTGCTAGACCGACCGCATACAAATTGTAAATTATCATTGGCAAACAAGTTCTGCATAAAATCAATACCACAAAAGCGGCCTGTCTTCAATGTCACCCACAAATCTGGGCCCTTTTCTTTCCTTTGGCCGGGTATTTCGGTCCCTTGTCAAAAGTCGAACACTTGCAGTCCCCAGAGCAACAACACAAATGCTAAACTGAATATATCCACAGTGTGTTCGACACTTCATCGCCATCGCCAGAGCCATCGTCGACGTGGTCGACAGATGCGGTCTGGGCTACAGCTCCTCATCACTCGAAGAAACCTCTTGGCAGTATCTGCACTGAAGTATATGGAAAAAAAGTAGTGGCCAAACAAGTTCTATACACCTAAACTTTTTTAAAATATAACTATTAATATATTTTACACTTAGATAATAAGTAAGACCATTTGACTAATATTTTTTTTGAGTGCACCTTTTTGAAGCTGGCTGTCTGAATGGCTGCCATGGACACGCCCCCTCTGGCGTGTTTAAAACGCTTCTCGTCGCCAGACATTTGCTGGAGCAGCCACATATATAAAATATATGGGCCACAAAACGTGTGGCATACTTAGCGGCGTCGCAAAGTGTCCTATTGTCCTTTTTTTGGTTCGTCCTTTTGGCGGGGGGCAGCGTTAGGTGTCAGTTCAGCATGTTTCCAAGTTATTGAATGTCACAATTGGTAAATATTGTCTATTTTTATTCGTCTATTTGTGTGTTTTCAGCTGTTCTTTGTGTTTCAATGGGGAAATAATGTGAAGCTCATGTCGACTGTGTTTTTTATAATATTATTAAGCTGGCTTTCTTTGGACCTAAAGTTAAGGTAACTGCTTTGTAATTTGGATTAGAACTATATTTAGATTAAAATAATTATAGCTAAGCATCTGAGGAAAAGTAATATACCTGGGGTTTTGTCCAAGGAGTCATTGCTGGACACAAATGAAAAGGGTATATTTTAATTTGAAGTTATAAATGAAGACAATTAAGCAATAAGTTCTTTTAATACTTAAAGTGAGTATATATTTGTCATATTAAACAAGTCATTCTTTTTCCCTGGGAAGGCATACACATTCTACCATTCACGGTCTTAATAGGGAAGTACTTTATATTCGATTTTTCCTTGTCCCATAGCTGCCATGGTCAATTCCAAATGTTGGGCCTTGTTTACAGAGAACTGTTTGCTTTCTGCCTGTGACATCTGCCCATCCAATTGTCAACTTACCATTGAAGGAATGGCACTGCGTTGCCCAGTAATTGAGGGCCGTTCAAAGCTAATTATGCGAGTGTTTCAGGAAATGGAGGCATACAGCTGCACTGCTAAAAACACAGCCTTAGAAAAAGGGAATATTTTATATTTAAAGCAAACTAGAAAGCATTTAAGAAGCTTAGAAAAGGAGGTCCAAAGTTAAGGCCACAGCATGGCGGATGCTTTCTTCAGTAGTGTGTAGTGTGCGTGGACTGGGTGAAAAAGTTGGAAGTGAAGCGAAATTTCCTCTTGGCACCAACGTTCAGATCCCGGGTGTGGATAGCTGTCAGGACGCCTCCGGCTCCCCACGTCATTGTCGTTCCGGAGGATAAAGTGGGGCCTGGGGAATTTAGTTGTGTATTAGATGGCGAACAAGTGCCCCTTGTTACGCGGCATCACGATGCTCGATGTTTGGCATTGTTTGCCATTGTCTCCGACTTTCGTTCTGCCGTCCATGTCGTCCTATCGTCCTTTCGCCACTCTAGAAAGTAGTGCGAAGTTTGTGAACTTGGAATTCCGGCGAGTCACATGGCCAACATTAATTAAAATTTTGACGCTGCACAGCTTCGATGTTTCGGACAAAAGACGGCTAATTAATTAGCAAACAGCGCGACAGGGTCAACACTTTGTCATCGATGCCACTCGTCTCGCAAAAAGCCCGAAAACTGTTTGTCGTTTGTCAAAGCCTCAATCCAAGGACCATCGCCACTTGAAGACCGAATAATGATAATCCCAGGCAGCATCAAAAACGCATCAAACTGTTAGGGCGACACCAACGACACACGACAAAGTCATCAGCAGAAATATTTACTCGGGGTCGTCGGTTCCATGGTGTTGACATTATCCGCAGCTGATTTATTATCGCCCAGCGTGCTGACACTTCAGTGCTGGCAGAAACAATAGAGTATCCTCGGCGCCTTTGTCTTTGGCACCCACAAAAGGATCCAAATCTGTAAGCCAGCGGCATTAAAGTATTTCATGAGTTTTGCCAGCTCCTGCGGAAACTCATACCTCTAATTATGTGCTTACCTTGGGAGTTCGCACTGAGGTGGCAGATAAAAACGATTTGAAATATTAACCACTCTGATTCAAACTTCCTGTGCAGTTTCTGCTTTAAATACATAGCGTTCTGTAAATATTTCGTAAAAGGAGTTGATGAAATCACAGTGCCTGACTGATATGAGCAATTAAAGTTATTTGCCAACTCAACTGGTTATTTTTCTCAATTATTTTGATTCCCATATCATTTGGGGATATTAAAACCATATATTAGCCGCAGAACACGAATGTGTGTATGCCAGTTCCAGGAAACATGCAATAATATTCACTTTAAATGGGTTGTGCTTTTGCTGGCACCCCGTGCTCCAATTATTTGCCGCTATCTCGGATCGGTTTATATCCCCATTATTAGGTTGGGGCTCACGTGCGGACCGTAATTCACTACGGCGGCTTGGCACCTGGGCAAGTCGACCTTGCCATCCCATCCCTATACCATCCCTATGCCATCCCATTCCACCCCCTGTGTGCGTGTGTGTTTGTATCTTATTGTTATGGTTATTATTATTTAAATTCCTTTGTGAGCCTGTCGAGCATTATTACCGGCTTCCCGACTGTCTTGACTAAAGTCGACATCCTGCCAACGTGCTTAGCATAAGATACGCAAATGCGCCAGGACCTCCCACTCGTTTCTAATCTCCCCCTCACTTGGTTTGGATTTTCCAAGAACCGAGATTTTCCCATCGGCCTGACACTGCGTTGGCAATTATCCGACAGAACCCGGCCAAATTGAATTGCAAGTGGCCGTCTTAAGTGCTCGTTATCATTTTCCAAACTGCGTCTGGCTAGTAAACTTTGGCTATTATGGCGGCTGTGGTAATTGGTAATTGCGGTGCAAAATCTGAAAATCTGAAAATCAATGCAAATCAGGCTCGCAAAATGGGCTAATATATATTCGCACACTAAAAGCATTTCGGATTTCTCATCATCATTTATTTGCACAATCGTTGAATTTGTTTAAATTAGTTTCGATTACGTATTTGCTAAGACTATACAATATTAAAGCTATACTAGGTCTACATGAATTTTATTATTATTAGGAAAGGGAGATACTAAGTCATTGGTTTTCATCAAATGACTAGGTGTTTATTAATATTTATTAACTGCTGAATTTTATGAGCATTGATTATAAACATAAAGTTTATTTGTAAACTGCGGGAAGCTTTATAATTATCGTTTATTTATCTCAAAATAATAACTTAGTATCCCCTCTTTCCTGGACTTCAATTGAAATCTAAATCTCTTTGGTTTTCGTTTATGCTTGGCATACTAGATCATAAGTATATACATAAACTCTTAAAAGTATTTACACAGTATATTGGGTATTACATGTTTTGGGGGCCAAGGAGCAATAAAAATAATTCTTTTGTGAACACCTGAAAATGTCTTTTTCTTTTGTTGTTTATTATTGTTGCATTTGCTGTTAAATTGAGCTACTTGAGTTTTTCGGGCGACTAAATAATGCTGGCAAACTTTTGAGCTGACTGAACTTTGAGCGGCATTTTTAAAACTTTCTGACAAGTTGACAGATTGCCCGGCCTTTTTTGTATATTTAGACCCAAAGAACACCAGTTTCCGGGAAAGTGTGAGGCAAATCGAAAAGTTCGGAAAACCCAAATCAGCCAAAGAAAAGGAAAACCATTCATCAAGTTCCGCCGAGAAATGCGTCGTAAAGGATATTTAATTAAAGGCGGCTAAAGTTTACGCTAATAAATAAAACTTCGGACAAAGGCCAGTAGAAAGTGAAGCGATATCGGGTTCGGCAAATTTTCGATGACTAATTTAGTGCGAAATTGATACAAATTCAATTCATTGGGCCAGAGAAATGATGGGAAAACGCCAGGAAAACCATATTAAAATCTCAGTCTAAGAAACTATTTTCTTCAGCCTGGTCGCAACTGAAACTAACTTTCTTAACAGCTATATCAACGAGTTAAGTTCTGGAGGAGTAGTAGAGAAATTGGGAAAGGAAACATTCAACGCTTATCACAAAGTAACGCAACGCTTGGAGCGCTTAGTTTATGCCTTCTGTACAAACTAGTACTTAGTAGTACAAACTAGTACTTAGTAGTACAAACTAGAACTTAGTAGATACAAACTACGGTCAAAATATAAGTATTCTTCGGGGGTTCACTTTAATGTTAGAAAGCTACGTTCACCTTTTATAATAGAATAATTATTTAGCCAAGAAAATGTTTATATATCTTTGGTAATAATTTGAAAAATTATAATTATTTTGTAAAAGTGCAATTATAATTCCTTTTTGTGAGTAAAAATATCATTTAAATAAACGTAATTATTTCATCTCATAAATCAGAAGGATTGGAAATTATATCTCCTGTAAAATCCAAATGTTACATTTAGCTAAATTCAACGAAATCCTTACTAGTATTTTGACCACAGCTGTTTGTTACACCCTATTTCCGTGTCTACTTATATTTACAAGTCTAGTGCACTAAGTCCACCCCTTCCCAGTGACCCATGCGAATCGTTTTCCCCCGGACACAATCTCAGAATCCGGAGGAGACGTGTCCCAGTTTTTTGCTGTCCGGCAGGGTCCAGTCGTAACCAATGGAAGTATTGTTATTGGTGGTCGAGTTGGTGGTGGACGCGGATCTCTGCATTTCGCGGGCGGGAAAGTAGACCACTGGACCGGGCGAGGGAGCTCTATTCCGCTTGATCTTGACCAGGCCGGGTGAGCCAGAGACCTGGGTCAGTCGCACATTGTTGAGGGAACTATTGCCACCGCCACCAACGCATCCCCCGACGCCTGGTCCGCCGGTGGCCACCAGGTAGGTGGTGGTGCTCCGCTGGGTGCCGTGCCGCGAGAAGCGGCCGGAGGAGCGGTGGTTCAGAGTTCCATCGCCGTTGTTCGATATGGAGCTCTCGTAGTGGATGAGATCCGGTTGGTCACGACTCAGGCGGCGCTTGAAAAAAATGAGTAAAAAAATGCGCTTGAACTTTTCGCCGAAAATGATGTATATGAGAAAGTTGACGCTGCTATTGATGGTGATCAGTAGATTGGAGATCTTCGTTATCTTATGATCGATGGTGCTGTAGAAGGCCTCGGATATATTGAGCACCAGCGGTAGAAAGTTGAGCATAAAGAACACTATCACCACGCACAGCAGCATTGTGGCCAAGCCGATCTCCCTTTTCTCCGATCTCGATAACCTCTGGCGCTCCCTGTTGGCCCGCTTCACCTGCCTGTATATCAGGCAATTCAGTATGGCCAGGGTGAGAAAGGGTATGATATAGTTTACGATCAGGTAGCACCAGTGTATGTATATGTTGATGTACGCCTCCGATCGCCTCAGTCTCGAAGGTCTCACGCAGTGGAGTATTACATCCGTGCCCGGTTCGGGATAGGTGACAGTCAGGACCTCCCAAAACCTGGGCATATTGTAGGCCAACGAGAAGCACACACACACTATGAAGTATATCTTAGCTCTGCCGTAAGTGCAGAGCGCCCTCGCCTTCAATGGGTGACACACGGCTACATATCTCTCTAAAGTCACCGTAAATGTCATATATATACTCGCTGTCTGGGCTATCATGCCTATGGGGAATACCGCCGGCGATATAAACGGATATACGTAGTTATAGTAGCCGAAGAAGTGACCAGTGTAGGGATATATGCTGGGTATGCCAAACAGCAGTATGGAGGTGATAATCAGCACCGTATCGCAGCGGGCCAAGCCAGTGAGCAAGTAGTTGATGCTGGATCTCATCTGCGGCCGGGAGAGGATTATCATGGAGATTATGTTGCCCAGGATGCCGAGGACACCGACGATATTTATCAGCACTCCGCACACCCAGAACTCAATGCGATTGTTCTCCAGCAGCGGGTTGTACACATCCTCGCAGATTCGCGTCCAATTCGGTTCGGGATCCAGTCCCAAGTCGTCGTAGTGCGGATACTGCAGATCCGTTTGCACCTCCGTGTGATTGAGCACGATCTGCAGCGTGGATTGACTGTGGTTTTGCGGGAACAGATCGTAGCGCACCGTTGGACCCTCGGTGGCCATCGCACTGGCCAGGAACTCATCGTCGCTGATGGGCCCACCGTAGTCGTAGTCCGTGGGCGGCGGTGGCATCACACCCGGCGAGGGTAGCTCCAGGCGGAGCAGGAGCCGCGCAACCGCTGCACCACTCATGGCTCCCGGAGTCTACTACTGACCCACTTGCCCTACTCGAATCCTGGGCATAGCAGTGGGGCAGCCAACGTGCAACTTTCGCACGAACATCAATTCTGCGGCCACAGGTCGGGTACTTATTGTGGCACGGTTCAGGGGACACGAGCACCTGATGACGATGTCCTTTGTCCTGGCTTCCACCCGGCGCCGTCGGCACTTTAAGCTGCAAAATAGGAAATGAAAAATGGAAGGTCATTTTAAACAAGGTTGCTAGCTGAGCACTGAAATAAATACTTATGAAACAGAAATCCTCAAAATCTTGAAAAAAATCTATAAAATGTGAATTTAAATGCATACCATTTGTATCTTTGTAATTGCACTTGAGTTGTATCATTGACGTTAATTCTTATGGTATAAAGAATATTATTATTTTGGAGTAATTGAATAACCTAATAGTACTTTATAACAGTAACACACTTATGTTAAATTATAGAACTCTTCTTTTAAGTAACATTTGTTTCCAGTGTGTTTGAGAAAGGTAACTTAGGTTATATCGATTAACAACAAGAAGCCTTTTCTCTCTTCCCCCCAAACAAACTTATTTGCTTGTCTGTTGGAGGGGAACAAAGTAAGATATATGTATTTCTTCTGGAGACCCAAAACATTTTCTGTGCTCATTATAAATGCCTTTGGTGTCAATTGCTGGCCTTCTTGCTGCTGCTGTTTAAAAGGAAGCCTAATTGATGCCTGCTTTTACAGGTAAATTTGTAACAATTAGTTCTATAATTAGAACAAGGTTATTACGTTTCATTTGATGATTTGCCCATTTGTTGTGCTCTTGGCTTCGTCTGGAGTTTAATTCTCTGAAAATTAACTACACCAAGATGCAGGAGAATGAGCGCGTTAAGATCTACCTTCGGAATATCTTATAACAATTTTCCAAAAAGAATTCCAGCAAGTGAGAGGGCAATGTGAACATTTAAAGAGAAATTCAAATACACAGCAAAGTTCAATGCGAATATTTTTACTTTTGACTAAGTATTATCAGCTCTTGGATACTGCAAAAACACATAACGTTTATTTATCAGTATCATTTATCGATCATATACAAATTATCTGCTTATAAATATAATAAAGTTATTGCTATCAGTGTGTTACTTTTAATACCACACATACCACACATTTAAGTGTAACAAACACAGGCCGTAATCTCCATTATAAGGGCTAACAAAACCTAGCAGCACATTAGTCTGAGTTATTTTCGTGTCCTGAAAGGATTGCCCCTAATTGCCAACGAAATTGGTTTCTGCTGCATACAGCGTGTCGCTTTCCATTGGCCATTATCCTTTAATGAAGGTCCTGTGTTTGTCACACTCTAATGATTTAATTCACTTTATTTGTTCTCGGCCCTTATCGAACTGGCTGGCAACAAGTGTGGCCACTAAATCATTTATGGATTTCGGGACGCACTAAATACGTCGTTGCCACGTGTAAATATCACCAATTCCCATTCCCACACCGGCGAGCCCATTGAATGTCACATTTTTGACACATCAATCAAGCTTAAGTGGCCAAAAACCGAAATCGGAAATCACCCACACAAACGCGGAACCATTTGGCCAACAAACAAAGGCACAGATACACCAGGAATGGGGCCAAAATGCGAGCGACGACTGATAGCCCATCCAGTGGCCAAGAAAATCAGTCAAGCCACACGCCCATATAATATTGTATCTTTTACAGGGTGCTGACAAAAAACCAAGTTGATTCCATAAAACAGCATTGAATACATTAAACACTAATATATGAAGTATGAATCAACTTCTGATTCAGGAATCTTCGAACGCTCACATGAATTAAATTTTTAAAAAGTGCTTTAATTATATTAAACTACTTTTTCCCTCAGTGGGCATAAGCAGGACTTTTGTGCATAATGAAATCAATATGGATTCCCATGCCGAAAGCGATTGTGAATCACTGCTGACGTAATTTACGACCAGGTTAGTGAAACAAAGAGTACGGCAATTGCTGTTGCTGATTATATGATACATGTAATTGTGGCCCTGGGTGTGTTTGGGTGTTTGTGATGTTTGTGGTCGTGCTCAGTTAACCGCAGAGTGCAGAAAACCATAATGACTGCGGTGGTGGGGATGAATGGAGGGCAAAGGGCGCACACGTTGCGTATGCGTGATATTTGGTGAATTTGCATTTGTTATCTCTGTGCAGCAGCAGCACTTTGATTAACTGAAATGTCCGCTGCAGTTGTTTGCATGTTAAGTGGTCAGCGTTTTGTGGTCATTGAAATGCAGGTGTCGCTGAGCACTGACCCATCCACCTCCAACCAACCAACCATTGGGTTTCATTGTCTCGACCCTGGGCTCCTAATGCGATTATCTCAATTAGAGGCGAGAATTGAAGTGCTTTCGGGTGACTTTCTCCTCCTGCAGCAGTAGTAGCAGCAACTATCCTGGCAATTATAAGACCAATTATCTTTAATGCCTCTGACCCTTTTTGCCACTCCTGACGACCAGCACGTGTCCTGTTTTAGTGGTCCTGCCTCCGTGTAACTCACACATTTACTTTTTACGGCACCGACATTGGTAAATCGCCCACACGACCAGTGCCGAAATGGCTTTTTCCCAGTTTCAGCAAAAACAAAAAAAATTTCGATCCTAGCCAGCAATTTTTCTTCACAGCTGGCTGTATGGCGGCATTTTCGGTATTCGGAATGCCCGGCCATTTGCTTTTTGTCACACGGAGAAAGGAAAACAGAGGCTTTTCAGTTTCACTGCCATTTGGTCTTTGTTACTGTGGTTGGTAGGCGTTTTTTTTATCGGCTTTTGTTGTTTCACATGTTCTCCGGAAAAACAAACAACATCAAAGAGCGTTTTGGGGAGGATGAGCACTCCCCAATGTCCTGTCGATATACCTTTGGAATATCTTAATTAGGCAGAAATTGCCAACTAAAACGGCTGACAATATAATTTAAGACGGAAAAAACTGCTTTATTACTTATTTAAGTTAATTAATTTGTACTATTCTGTGGTCCTTTTTATTATGTATGAATGTATTCCCCTACAGCACACGTTAAATCGAAGCGAGCAAATAAATTTCGATTCCACTGAAAAGAACAATCGGCAGTTTGGGTAAAGCGGTTTTTACAGCCTTCTGAATGGCTGAAAGCACCATAAATACAGCTCGGATTACGCGGCTTAACCACTGAAAGCTGACTGAAATCTACATGCCAGCCATCCGAAAAAACTTTAAACCCTTAAGCTGCCTCAAAACAAAAAAAAAAGAACTGAGCCCAGTTGTGTGAACTTTGACTGAGCCGCACGATTTTTGCAGTTAAGGTATAATCGGTTTTTTCAGTTTTTTCATGTTCAGTTTCAAGTGCTGGCTCGTAATGCTAATTGCATTTTTAAGTGGCAAAGCAATTTAATCCAATGTGCATAATTGAGTGGGATGTTATTTACAGCCGTGTGTTTTGGCCAAATCAATGCCAGGATAAATAGAACGGACACGTCGCATCCTTTCACTTTTCACGTTGAGCGACAAATTGTTTCGATTAATGTTGCATTTTGTGAACGACATTAAGCTTAATTATTCTAAAAGCAATTTGCATGTGGAATGCTTCTATGCCATCCGCTTTCCTTTTTGTTCTCCCATTTCTCTAGTTTTCCTTTGTTGGATTTTCATGAGTGCTGTTGGCTTGGTGTGGAAAATCCATGTTTAGTTCGGGCGCCAGATTGTCTGGATTGTGTCATTTTCATTTGGCTGGGACTTTTGGCATGTGCTGAGCAGATTTGTATTTCCCATTCAAGTAGGTTGATTGAAACGGATGTGAACATGATATTGATAGTTTAACAGGTGGTAACTATTAATTAAGCTCGTAACGAATACTTGACTGTGCAATTAATCAGCAAATTGGTTTGCAGGAAATTGTAAGCATTAACGTTAATTTGTTGCCTAAATGTTTAATTTAATATAATTTCTTTGCCAATAACTTACTGCTTATAATAATAACAATTAATTAAGTTCTTTCAAATAAGACACACGTGGTGGAATGCTCTCTAAAAATAAACAAGATTTATTTGTTCAATGTGCACTAAGCATTCTAACAATAAAATAAGAAGTAAGAGAAAACCATCTCATAAAAATCCCCTATAAATCGACACCATACGTCTTGCCATATTTCATTCGACGGCAGGCATTTTTGCCAAATTTATTTAATTAAGCAGCTTAAGTATATTAACTTATGGTTGCCTTCCACTGCTTCATTGTGATTCCGTGTGCCAGCGGAATTCGTAATACTTATAAACATCTAGCATTGGATTTAGTGTTTTCTGAACGCAAAACTTATAGAACCGCGAGTGCTTAGCCGCATGTTGGGCATATAAAGCCAAATAAAAAATATAACATATAAAAGTCAAAGAATCTGGTTCTCTGGCGGCATGAAATGAAAACACACAAAATTATAATTATTATATTTCGCAGAGAAGGAGAGAGAAAAGCGAGCTCTTTGCGATTTATTTTTAGTTGACAGTTTCAAGGCTTTTGCTCTCGACAATCTGGCAGACGGAACCAAAAGGAAAGCGCTAAGAAATACAAAAATGCGACTTTTCTCGAAACCAGGGATGCCGCGAATGTCCAGCCAGGTTTTGTTTGGTTTGCATACTTCTTTGTTGCAATTTCGGTTTTAATGAGCATTCTCCCGGGCTCTTGGGGATTCCAAAAAGCATTCAGCCAGCTCTTCTAATTGCCGGAACTCGCACAGTTTGATTGCTCAATGGCCAGGTGCCGAATGCTCGCCATAGACCAACTGATTTATGCCCCAACGCCTTCTTCTTTGTTACTCTTCAACACGGGAAAAAAATTCAAATTTCACGTTAAATTTACAGAAATATAGCTGTAAAATGTATGCTGTGGTTTTCTTTAGAAAATGAATAGTTCTAAAATCTATGTTTTCTAGCAAAAAATCCTACATAAAATGTTTAGATGCTATTGCAATAAAAAAGTAATGTGCTAAGCAACTGGTGTATAAATATCTTGCCGTGTAATCTCCCATTTTTCTCTTTAATAGCCGACGCGGTTGTTTTCCTGAATGGCTGCGTTTAAGGTAAATAATCGCTGCATTGTTGCCTGCACAGTACCACGCGGCGTATACTTAATCATTGCGACATTAAGTAGCTGCGAGGGGGGAAAAGGGCTCAAGATCTATTTGCCTGCAGCATTTAACCCAAGGCCATTGAAATTCAGCGCGGCTGCTATTAATTTCTCCTTCAAGAGTTCTTCCACCTTTCTCTTTGCTTTTACTTTCCAGCTGGTGTGGATACAGTTTTGCAACATTTAATAAATTAATATGCACTATGTGGGTGAGGAAAGTGCATGTGAATAAATTAGAGTGCCAGTACCTGTACAAATATATTAGGCCAAACTCAAGATGCATGCAAATTTACGAGCATTTTGGTATTTATTTAAGGCGAAAACTTCTGCCGAAACTTTATTAGGACTTCTCACTGCATTCATTCCATCATCTCTTATTAGGTTTCTGCATTTAATTAAAATGTAGATCTCTAGAACTTAGTGCCTGGCATACCTGTCCAAAAGAGTCTGCAAACAAACAGTTTGGAAACAAAGTAGCAAGTCGAAATGATAATAAAGTCGTTGGTAAGGCAATTAAAACCAAAGGCATACATATTAGATTGAATGCTGCTTCAGAAGCTATTCAGTTTTATTTGTGTTTTTGCTACTATTTGAAAAAAAGAAAAGGAAACAAATCTCAGAGCAAATATAGACTCCTGTTGAATAAAGTTCAAATGAAGCAATATGAAATTTGCATTGAACCTATAATAGTACATATAGCTACAAATAGTCAGCGCCTTGGTAACCGTTTTTTCCTTGCTCCCACTTGAATTAAAATATATTTTCAGCAAGGTAAAATCGCTTTACACAAGTAGTGCAGTGCGTACAATGTGTTTCACTTGTTGTGTATTGTTGTAAAATTATAAAGAATTCGATGAGTGGCGGTGTAATATTTTGTATACAATAAAGAACTCTTTTCAATATGTTTTCTTTAGAATTCGTGTGTCACAATAAAGCCGAGAGACTGAAGAAGCCACTTTCAATGAAAGTTTCTTGGATATTGAGTATGTTGGAGCGATTGCATCTCACGGATGACTCGTCACACTGACGAAGTCTGGCGAGTCCTTCTCCATTATTTTCCCCAGACAATAAAAATGCCTTCCTTTGTGGAATATTTTCAGTTGACAAACCACATGGGAGGTTCCCAGCGCAATAAATTAATCTTTTTAATATTCAACATGCTGCGGCTTATCGACATGGAAATCATGAGGATTTTCCACACACCCAAGGATGCTAATAAAAAAAGCCACTTGACATTTTGCTTTCATAAGGAAAACGCATGTTTTATGACACACGTTTTCCGTTTTCCGTTTTGTTTTTGTTTCCTTTAGCTGTTGTCTTAATGGGCTTATTAAGACTTATTTGCTTACCTTGGGAATTTAATTTACAACTCGAGTGTGTGTGCAAGATATTCGCATATTCCCATTTGCATATCTTCTCGGCGAGAATGTCAACAATCAATGCCAAGGGACAGTCGGCGCGATGGGGTTAATCAAAGTGGAACGGAATGATCTGCGATTCGATTTTTTTTTCTGTTATTTTGGGCTGAGAGTTCTCGGTGGTTTTTTTGTTCGGCGAAGATAATTTAGCAATGTGTTTTCACGTTTCGCCGCCGAAAAGAAATTTCTTTGGGGAGCTTTTTATCGATGTTGCTCACTCACACACGCCACAATATATTTAATATATTTATTTATAAATTAATGAGCTGCTGGCAGCCGATTTCACTTGATTATATACTTCGGAAGACATTATTAAAACACTTTCTCCGTTTGATTTCGAATAAACAATACTTGCTTGTTATTTATTTGCTGAATATCACTCTCACTCTCACTTTCAGACACTCGCTCTCCCGTGTGCGTATGAGTGATATTTTTAAAATATATCTCGAAATTCGTTTTCCGAACGCTTTTTCTGCCGCGAACGCGATGAATGCTGACTGCCAACTGTGCCGCCGAATTTTCCACTTAAGTTTTCCGGCTTGTCGCCTGGCAACAATGTTGCATGTTGCCGCCGCGTCAACATATTGTCTCTGGGCATGCGCCGCGGAAATGTTGCTGATTTTCCGGGCATTTTCATTCATAACGAAAACTGGCGCCGTCATTACTGCAAGTTGCATGTTGCTGCAACACCGCCATAACAACTGCACCCAGTGAAAGTGTCTGTCCGTCTATTTATAAGGCAGCCAAATGTCGTAAGGCGAACAATCAAGTTTTATACCCTCTATAATGACCACAACGACCCAGTTTGTGTTTGTGCAATTGAAGAACGCACAGACACCCGTATATACACTGCCCATGCCCGCCGGAAATGCAGCACTAAACTCGGTTGGGTGGGGGTAAGTAAAATTTACTCGCTGCGTGGGTGGAAATCGCTCGAGGAAATTAATTTAATGTTTATTGTTCGGGCAGCCGATGAGCCGAGTGGAGCATTGTTTTCAGCGGAAGTGGGCGAAGGATAAGCCAAGTGGTTTTCGAACGCGCTATCTCCAAATACAACTGTGGTGGGCAAAGTTTTTCCTGTCAGCAGTTGCAAGTCATTAAGGCAAGTCTTACTTTTCGCCATTTGAAGAAATATAATAACAATTTATCTTTGCACGATCAAAAGACATGCGTATAACACATTTATGGGGAACATCATTTATAAACTTAACTTATGTATAAACTTAACTTCTTTTCTGTATATGTTTTTAATATTCTTTAATATTTATTCAAGTGCCTGATTTATTTCTTTGTGCACCATCGACTATTTGCCCTTCAAAAACCTATTGAACTATGCCATTTTCTTGGATGACACTTTGAACTTTTGCCTTGAATGATGGACAACATCTGCTGTCAGAAATGCGTTTATCAGACTCGGCAATAAATAATCATCCTACACTCAATGTATTTACTTTCTAAGGTTTGACTCAATGTCTACGCACTTCGGGATCGCACTAAATTAAATTTGCAGCTATTCTTTTGAATATTTGCTATACAATAATTCGTTGGCTTTCCGAGGAAGCCCTCAAACTTGATCCGTTCCTGGCATGTGCCAGAGTTTTCTTGGCTGGAAGGGCAAGAGAAAGGCGGCGAAACTTGCAAAGCTCAGTTCAGAGACAACGCGGCGGATTACGGCTCGCTGATTTATTTTCCCTTTGGGTTTTTCTTCACTTTCCCCGCCTGCAGCTGTCAGTACGTAGGCTTTCTCCTGGGCCGACAGTCGAAATATATTTTTAATATTTTCATTTCCCAATAAGACGGCTTCCTGGCTGTCTGACAGATGATGTTTCCTTCCTTTCCGTCCCACGAACACAACAATTTCAAAGGAATGGCGGCGTTCTCGTGGGTGGCCATGCCAATCATGACGCGGATGACGCGCCATAGAGTTTCCATTTATTTGGCTACCATTTGACACTTTAACCGCCCGGCGATATAAAAGTTTTCTAATGGAAACGCCGCTGACCAGCGGAACGCAACCTTTTGGGGCACTTTTAGATTAATCACCACGACATTTCCACTCGGCTTAACCTTCATGACCCGTCCCACTGCGGTCTCACTTGATTCGCACAATTACACAACAAATCCGACCGCCAGAGGACCGCCCACTGTCAACCAATTTATTGGCAGCTGCCCAGTGGCCAGAAAAAAAGGAAACTTTTTTTAAGCACGTAACACGCACCCAAAACGGGGACTCTATAGTATAACTCTGCGCAAGTTACACAAAAAACAAAATCATAATAATAAAAAGATGGTAGTTGTAATAATTACTATACCTGTTATATGTATAAGTGTATGTTTTTCTAAAATATAAGTTAAGTTTATGAGACGAACACTTTGCTCTTGGTGAAAAAGTTGTACGTACATATTGTTCTTAGAATTTTTCTGTGTATAAATTGAACTTCCTGCTTAGCTTGCACTTCCGCTCGAAGTTGTTTTTACCACAAGACAAGGAAAATTGGAAAATTGACTTTACGGCAAAATTCACAAATATTCGCATTCGGCTCTGCCAGGCGCAATTGCATAACAAGAGGCAGCTGTTGAGTATCTGAATTTTGCTTATTTGCTTTATTTTTTGTAGGCCAAGAAGACTGAAGTTCTTGGAAATGTCTGCACTTGCGACAGCTCGTGCCAGATTCAAATTGGCTTAACGCACTTTGCACTTTCCACATTCCACTTGCACTGCATTGCATTTTGAGGACCGTAGAATAAAGCACTGAGCAGAAGCTCCATAACTGCCACAGCCATGTGGCATGCAAGATGGATAACTGGAGGATTCTAACTACGGATTCCGCATCTGCGGCTCGTGACAGGTGGAAATAGATTTGAAATTGACAATCAGTCGCGAGCTAATATAAATTGCAATTGAAATTGAAAAACAAAGAGCGAATTTGTTTATAAAAAATGGGAATGAATATGCATTTTTCAATGCTTCCATTCCATGAATTCCATTCAAACTTTTGCATTGTTTATTCTGTACAAGCTGGCCATCTTTTAATTTAATTTGAATATATATTAAAAGTTTACTTTTTTTTTGAAAGTTGCTAAATGTTTGTTAACTTATTACCATTGTTGAAACTTCTAAACTATTCTCGGACACAGAGTTTTAATTAACCAGAAATTATATTAATTTAAAGAGAAAAGTTCTTATTCAAATACTAAAACTATTTTCTGCATTAAAATCCTTTTGACTTGGTCTATTAGCTCTAATTAACCAGAAATTAGATTAATTTAAAGAGAAAAGTTCTTATTCAAATACTAAAACTATTTTCTGTATTAAAATCCTTTTGACTTGATCTATTAGCTCTAATTTAAAGTGGCAGGAAGGTCCTTTAACAAAGTGTAGCTTAGTAAACTGGAATGCACTTAAATATTCTGGTGCTTGACATTTACATAAACTGTAGAGTAGTCTCTGCTAAGCGGTTTACCTTTGACCTCCTGGGAAAAGGCAGTCACTCTACCCACTTTTGATTGAGCACCCTGTACAACGTGGTTATCAGTAGGGTTTTTTCCAAAATATCCTTCCGCAGGACGCTAGCCTTGCCAAGTGCTCCATCACAGTCGGTGCTCAGGAGGCCGGACTCCAAGCCCAAAGATGACTCATCCAATCCGCAGTGACCTTTTCACATGGCTGCCTCTGGTCTGGCGGCACCACTTGAAAGCTGGGGGTAATAAATTCAAATCGAAATCAAATACAATAAAAACTTGGCACATCAACCGAACTGGTCGCCGCACAAATAATGACTAAAAAACGAAAAAACCATCTGGCTCACTACTTGTCCAAAATTAAATGTCTTACTATAATGGGTATAATAGTATATACAATGGGATCTGCCATAAAGTGCCGACTATCATAAACAATAACACAGCAAATAAATAACGCATTTGCTGTTATAAATCCTCCATGCGACTCCATGTCCTTTGTGCTGCTGCAAATGGCGGCCATTTGCATAAATGAGGGACCAAGGAGCAGCTACGTCATTGTTTGCAGTGCGTCTGAAAAGTTTTCGCCACCGCCACGAGTACAAAAGTATGTTACAGAAGGTTCCCATTTTAGTTTTATCTTGACGCCGCCATCGCCCAAACTCCCGACATTAGCACTAATATGCATAAATATGTCTGCGCAAGGTATGTAGGTATAATTTTTATGTTTACAACATCCCCCAGGACATTTTGAATACAACACAAGCGACGAAGGGGATGCGGGCTCTGGGTTTCGAGTTACCCTGTTGACTTTCGACACTTTAAATTCCTGTTAGCCAATTAAGTTAGTAAGTGATGCGGAATACGAGCTTAGCTTTAATTAACCTTTAAAATTGAATTAAATCGTTTATAATTATATCAGTTGTTTAAGGTTGTTATTAAAAGCTTACCTTATTTTACTACAAAAGTAGCAGTGCCTATCATTTGTAGTTCGTTCACCTTGTGTCTTACTTCCTTACTAAATTTAGATGCAATAGAATTTTCTCCTTTAAAGGAATTAAGCTGTTATTCCAGCTGTATCCCCCATTTTTACAGGTAAGCCAGGAGCGAGTGGCTCGTGGCCATTCGCATGTCGAAATGGCACTTGACCCACAAATAACCCGGATTGACCTCCCAGCTGATGGGCAGCTGGTGCCACACGCGCCGCTCTTATCAGCCGGCAAATGGCAGTTTTATGATGCGGCCTCTTCTTATCAACCGCTGCATTACTGCGCTGCGACCCTTGGCGACTAATCAAGGATGGCTTACTACCTTGCTCTTGTGGGCGAATCCTGTGCAAATCCTGTGGGACTGCGCCTGTGGCGCAGACGGAAGCGGATGTGGCTCGACTTACTCGAGCTAACGGCGTGTCCTTTGACGGCCACCAAGTTGGCCATAAATCAGCCACAAGTTTTGACGGAAATCCAAGACGGCAGGAGCCGCGCAGCGGGTAAGCCACTAGCTCAAAAGGGTTTCCGCTGGGAGTAAAGCCTCAAATGAGCTGGGAAACTTAAGCTGTATCCCTGAGTTGGGCGGGAAAAATTATCCGGAATTTATTTTTATAAAACTGCAATTACCAGAAGTGGCCCATAACAATTACAAGGATGTTTAGTCCACAGAGCGCCGTCAAGAAGACGAAGGGATTGTGGTTATAGAATTCTGAGGAGGTGGTAAGCTTTAAAGAGCTCAATTTAGTTGTTCAGTTTTTGCCATAATTATACTTAAATTAAATAAGAACATATATAATATTTATAATCACTTAGACAGCAATAACGATTTTTAAAATCCATATGATAGTGTAGTGTACCCAGCGCGAATATCAAATCAATAATTTATAAGCCCTTTGAAATCGAAAAACATTTGCGCATAAATAAATAAATAAAGCACAAGTGCCGTTGCATATCGAGTTCAAGCAAAAACTTAAACCCTGTGACCACAATATTTTGTTGTACGTTTTGCTTTGGCCGAGTTTTATTTACCTTTGGCTTGAAAAACTTGGCATGTGTGTGTGTGTGTGGGCAGGACTCAACCGGAACCATATACATATATACATACATAGTTCACCCGCAGGACCGAAGCCAAACAATTTTCGAGCCGAACAATCAGCACCTACATCGCACACCGCACAATTCTGTGAGTCACCCAGTGGGAGGCTTCTGGCTTTTGGCCCTTTTGTGGCTCCACATTTTGGCCTTCCGCCACGAGTTGGCAGTGGGAAAAATGGCAAACGGATGTTGTGCGCAACGAGCCGAGTCATGACATTTGCATAACAAATTCCATTTAACCCCCGCCCGCCATGATTTTCCTTCTTTTGCGCCAGGCTACAAAACATGGAAACATGTTTATTTTAGATAATTTCCCTCCATTCCGCCCGCATTCATTCGCTCCATCATAATTATGTGTCACAAATAGCGGGAACTCATCCATTCGCTCTTCATTATTCAATCATTTGATGCCTGTGTGCGAATTTATTGAGGCTTTAGAGCACGAAAATTGATGTTTTCTGGCCCCGGGACTGAGGTGAGGAATCAATGGCGGAGGCTGGGGGTGTGCTCAATTCATCGGTAAATTAAATCAGTGGTACATTACACGAGAGGCCATGCTTCAGTGGAAATTCCAACAGTGAACACCATTAAAAGAATACTTAGGTATATAAATTATTGAATTGAAATACTCTCTTATATAGCAAAGCACACCTTCATACTTACTCACAATGTGTTAATGCGCTTATCGACCTACAAGTGAACAGCCAAGAGAGCAAATGACTGACAGTCTCCGATTCACACAAACAATTCAACATAATTTGTCAGCTAAGAGAAGGAATTCAACTAAGTCGGCTATAATTTGTTTATTTCCTGGAGGCAATACAATCGCAGTGGTGAAGTGCTATTAAAAAGCCACAGCGACAGGTGTTTGCGACAGGGCCCCCTTGTCGTATACGTGATGGGATTGGCGGTTTTTCGCACTGGTTTTTCGCTGTTGGTTAAAAGCCTTTCGGCCAGGTACCGCGACTTTAATTCAATTAGCAAAAGGGCTCAGAGGCGAACACGTGTCCGTGGTTTTGACACGGGTCAGAAATAGGTGACAGTTTCTGGCCCACTTTAAAGTCGAAAACATTGGCTAATCCTCGCGAAGAAGAGTGGATTCCTCCGGTTTTTCAGTGAAATCGCAGCGCAGACCAGCGACCTTGGCAATGATTTCGGCTTGGAGCTCCTCGAAGGGGCGAAGCAGGCGGACGGGTTCTGTGTCATCGCGACCTTGAAAAAGGGTTTCCCCGCTAAAGTCTACGAATCCATACTTTCGAGCACCCAACAGCGTGGCCAGCAACTTGTCCGATATATCGTTGTATGTTTCAAATAGCTGGCCGAATGCTAGTACTTTTCTGCCATCGATGGGATCATCTCGACCGGATTTCTGTATCAGATCGCACAGCTGGAGGATCTCCTCGAGAGCACGGACACTGGCCTGCAAGGCTCTCTGCTCGGAAAGACTGCCCGTCGGCGCTCTGCCGTATTCGTCCTCTGCAAAAGTCCTTTTGGGCATCTCACTGACGTTGTAGTGGGCGAAGGGGTTTATCATCATCCAGTTTTTGTGCTGTTCAGCTTGCTGGTTAAAGAGCGTGATGCGTGACGAGACCGACGAGTCCTGCAGGGATTCCTTTTTTGAGGCTCAAAGGTAATTGGCAAATCAACGGACAAGCTGACCACTCCCTCACCTGGTTTTCAGCCATTTTATAATTATGCTGGAAATTTGAACGGTTGTTTGCCGAAAATGTGTGTCGATATCAAACCACAGTCAAGCCTACTGTGATTTCAGCTGGCAAGCAAACAAGTCAGCCAGGTGTCGAAAGTGTGGAAAACTCGGATATATTAACTATGAAAACATTATTACCCTGCATAATAGTCCTTTAAGTCAAATAATTATAACTAAATTAAATCATTTTAAATGCAGTTTATTTGTTTTTATATTTAACAACAGAGCCTGTTTACCTGTTGCCCTTAACTTAAAGGGCTAATTGGCAACTTTAAAGGCTAGGGTAGAAAAAGTAGGTGGATACTTTTTGCGTTCAATCATTCCGCCACTGATTGTTCGTGCCACATGCATGCAAACACATGCATCTCATTAGGGCGGGCTTGAATCCCAAGCCGCATCAAAGGATTCAGATTCAGGCGCGAGTTTGCTCAGCGATAATCAATCAAAGTGTCGCCTTAAATACTTACCCCCCCGGGGAGATCCACACCCACAGCCACATCCGAGTCCACATTCAGGTCCACCCACTCGGTGGATTTTGGTGCAGCCTTAAGCCAACTCCACAGGCTGTGGCAGCCATGTGGCAAATGCGGCGGAAACAGCTCGCAAACTAGCTCCATAAATTTAAGCCTCGAATGGCGCGCAAGTCGCCGGAAGTATTTGGAGCTCAGTGCAGCCGGAAATACAAAACAAATTTCCACAGAAAGACAGAGAGACCGAGTGGTAGCGAAAAAACAGGAATGGCTGGAATTAATGAAACAAAACGAGGAATTGAAAGCTACGAGATAATAAAAGCTAATCGAGGAATAGCTCAAGTCGAGAGCTTAATATGCTTTTAATTCCATCAGAATTCAAAATGGTAAATGCCAACTACACTAGAATTTCACTATATTCACTTTCAATGAAGGAAATTCAATCACTTAGGTATAAGTAAGAAAAGAAAATTTGAAAAATGGCAACTTTAATGGCGTTTCAAGAGAGGCGTTTCGGATTACCATTAGTTAAAGCTGGGAAAATTGTGGCCCTAAGCAAATCCAATAAAATCTATAATATCCTTCGCCTCGGGAGCCTCCAATTAAATTCTGTCACACAATCTGCCAATCCAATTATTTTCTTTCCGAGGGCATGAACCAATAGTTCCGTCGAATGAGCATTAAGTTAAATCACGCTTTAAGCGAGGACTTTCCTCGAAGGGTATCAAAACTGTTTTCCGGCAGTTTTTCTGTTTCAGTTTTTTTTCCGTTGGAGGAAAAGCGGGGAAAGAGCGCGGAGGACACGAAACAAAACAGACAAATGGCAAAATGGCGCCACTTCCACATCCGTTAAGCAATAAACATTAATGCGCAATTAATGCTGGTGTCAGACGGTTGACTTTGCTTAGTGGTGTTGGCTGGGTGTTGCCCGCACTTTCCACCCGCTTTTCCCTTGATTTTCCCCCTGATTTGCAGCACAGGTCCGTTGTCTGTTTTTGATTTCCTCCACTTGCTGTGATTAACGTTTGGCGCCTCTTCTTAGCCTTTAGTTATTTATGGCTCGGCATGACAAATGAAATCAAGTGGGCACAGGGCAAACTTAAGGCGAAGCAGCTTATTTCTGGCCGTCCAGAACAGCGACTTTCCACTGCTTTGAAGTCTGTGTTTGTCCACCCCAAACCACTTCCTTAATGATGGAGTAACCAAGGGAAATATTTGTAGAGCAGCTTACCACCCAATGATAGGGTATTTTTCAAAGGTTCGAGGGGCGACAGCTTTTCATTAGTGGTGGTGGAGTGTACCTATACCTATACCTATATTATCAATACCTTTCACAAATTTAAAAGACACATTTCCAGTATTTTCATATTATTAAGCATGCTTCAAAAGAACATTTCCTTTGTCCATCACATAGTTAGGATAGTGAAACAATTTCTTCTTTGAGCTAAAAAAGCTGAAAACACTTGTCCCCTAAAAATAAATCCTTTCTCATCACTAGTTGTAACTAAGCCCCGCCATCTGTCAGAGAGACAAGATGCTGGTACTTCCGCCATATGTTTTGCTATTTCCCACCGCTTTTCAGTTGCATTTTCCGACCGAAGCAGTGACAGTGGCAGTTTGGCAAGCCGGCAAGCCCCGCCCCTTTGTCAAGAGGCACTTAAGATGCTACCATGTCTGCATATGGCCCCTAAGAATTTATGTGTTGCTTGTATTGGCCCCCAGAAAATCCCCGACGCATTATTCAATTTGGAGCTGCCTGTAATGTAAAACAATTTTCCGCAAATGCAACATAAAATAAAAAAAGAAAAGAGAAGAGAAGAAAGAAATGAAGGAAAACTGTCTCGGTTGGGTGAATTTTATGTGTGGCACGTTTGGCAATAAATTTTCGGGCTTGTGCATTGGATTTACAAATTGCTGCCTAATTCGCTGTTTTCATTGAGCGAGAGACAAATTTATATGGTCTGCGGTTAACACCTGTTTTTTGTTTTCATTCCAGGGGACCCTTAACGTGTTTAATATCCTTCGATCATCGCTCGAGGTTTCAACTCCGTTTTTCGTGGTACATATATCCTTTCTCTAACCCATTTCATTGGTCGCCAAAACGAAGACAAAGCTTTTCGACTTGGCCCTCGAAATTTGTGTCATTTATAACTTTTGGGCGAAACGACAAAGCGATTTATTTTGTGTTTTCCTTCGGTCTGGCTCCAGTCAAACTTTGATAAATGAACGCATTCCGCTTCGGATTTTCCTTTTGCATACGAAAAACCCAACGGGGACATCTGGTAGTTGCATTTTTTCAGCTTCATTTGGCAGCTGCCAGGGTCTCGTTTATGGCCTTTTTGGCCTAGTCTGTCATAATCAGAGCGTTTAATATCACCGATGTGCACTGAACGGTCGCCGAAAATCAAATCAACTTTTGCCAGGACAACAGACAGCTGATGACCTCGGAAAAAAAAAACAAAAAACCCAAACGAAATAAACCAAACTTCGATCACAAAAAATTAGTCGTCAACATGAAGTGGGGCGGAAAGGGGAAAGCATTGCCACAATGTTTTTATGTCCTTTTGTTGTGATAGCTCTAGTTTTTTTCCCCCAAAAATGTGCAACAGCCGGTGCCACCAATATGTAAAAGTGTGGGTGATGCACTGCAAAAAAAATTGAAACATTAAAAGGAACTTATGCCAAATAGTTTCCTTTGACTTCTTTAATTTAATGCATTTCTTACCTCTGTTTTTCAGTTAACAGTGGAAAGTATGCAAGTAACCCAAAAATAAGCAAATTACTGTCGAATTTTCTCTCTCTGCATAGTGTATGTGCCTGGGAGCATGAAAAATTGCAAGTCTGTTTCATTGATTTGATTGACACTTTTATTGACACAGTGTTGGCCTTGTTGTTGGCAAGGGTTTTATGACCTGCCAATGAACGCGAAAGCCTTTAAGCCAATCGGCAGAATCCAATGCGCTCATATACGGGTAGTTTGCAGCTTTGGTAACAATTCAGCTGTAAACCCTTCCATATAGAAATTTGTATATGCGTTTTCATATTTTTATGGGTCATCACGACTTGATTTTTTAATACTTTACATCAATTCGAATTAGGAAAAGGCAATAAAAACCTGCACGAAAATATTATGGCCAAAGCAAAAGTGGGGTAATACATCCGTTTAATACTTGACATTATTTTTACCAGAATTTTATGATATAGTAAGTAAAGTAGTCCATCTAGCTTAAAGGATTAATGTTGGACATTTCTATTTTGTATTTAAATAAAAGCAGGTCATGTAAAGTAAACATAAATATTGTTGAAATCCATTGCAAATAACGTCTATATTTGTTTTATATTTTAAACCTTAATTTGATCTTGTTTCAGCGTGGGGTATTATTAACTTGAATTTCTCTTTTTTATGATAAACTCCTTAAGCTAAGTTTAAATGGCTTAGTATACACTAACTTTGTTGTTTTAGCTTATTAAAAACCTTATACACCGGGCTTAATTGAATTCCTGCAATGCAGCACTAATATTCCGACCAGTAGCAAGTAAAATGTCGGTCTAGCCATGAATTTTCATGGTCGCAACTTTGGCTTTTTATGCGTGCCACCGGAACAATGGCTTACCAAGGCCAGCGAAAGTGGCCGTAAAATATGACATTTGCTGGCCTTTTGTTTGCACTGGGCCAGCGGATGGATCTTTGTGGCTATAATTCCAGGGCTGCAATCGGCTGGCAATTAATCAGGCTTCATTTGCACTTAATCGCGGCCATGATTTGCACGCAACTGCGACCCAATCATGTGGCCATTGGATTCCATTATAGCAGGCAGCCGCATATTCAATTTTATTTTCATTAGCCTAGTGCCATGCGGTCATCGACGAGCCACAAATTATTTTTGGCCCCCCGGCTTGGCGAAGGGAAATGGGAATAAAAACTCATTTTAATATGCGTTGCCCAGCAACGAGCGATTTTCCTTGGCCATTTTCCGAGCCCCTTGTACCGCGGACTTAATTACATATTTAAATTCCAACTGCGCCGCCTCTGAATGGCCAAGAAATAGCAGCAAAAATAACAGCCCAGAAAATATTCTGGATATTCTGGGTCCCGACTTGCAGGCCGTAGTTATGAGATACCATAAACAACATGACGTCAAAATAAGCTGACAGAAGGAGTCCTTTGATGTTTAAGCCTTGAAAACTTCGAAAATATTGTCCTAATAATAATATGTTTTTTAATGGGAATTATGTTGAAGTCACAAATATCTTAAAAATCTTATTTCTGAAAAAGGTATAACATAAATACAAAAAATTGAAATTATACAGTAATTTGTCTTTAAACTCAGTTATCAATTTATGAATGGAATTTAATTAGTTCAAGTTGGTTTTTCCTTTAGCTAATCCCAAACAATCAGTAAGCAAAATTTGACTAAATTCAAGGATACTCTTTTAGGTAGGGTAAAATCATGCTCAAGGTCATGCCAACTGTAACTCTTAAGTGGCTATCAACTGGTTTCATTCAAAATAATACAAAAAAATCCTAATTTATTGTTATGTAACTGAGCCACAAATGAATTTCAAGCAGCATTGTAATATTCTAGAACAAGATGACATAAGATTTTCATAGGGAAATAAACTTGAAACTGCTTTTAGAGAAACGAATAAAACGAACATATCACATAAATGAATCACATATCGTTGTAGAGAACTTATGCATAAAAACGTTTTAAAGAAGCACTAGATTGTTATTGGAATTTTCACTCACAAAGTTTCTGTTTTTTAAACTTGCTTTAATGCAATAATTAATTGAATTGAATGCAAATAAATGCTAAATAGAATGTAATTACTGTTGGGCAATTAAAATAACAGAAAAAAGCCTTGCTAAATATTTAATGCTGCAAGCTGTTTTGATTTGGTTTTGCAAATTCATTATGCTAGTTTTTGCTCTTTCAATTACAAATGCTCATTATTGATATGTTGATGTGCAATTAATATTTATTAGTTGGTGCATATTAAACAGTTTCCATTAAATATTGCATTCGTACTTTTAAATTAATCAAGTCTAACAGTTTCCGTTTTAAAAAGCCTAATAAACTGGAAATTACATACATTTAATTGAAATTTGTTTTATTGACTGCAGCAACATAAAACATTTTAGCATAATTTATAGAGCAATTGCTAGATTTAATATGCTTTTTTCGGCATACAAATTCACATTCAGACAGACATATTCGAAATTAGCTGGCATTACACGGAGATTAGGGATACCTCATCGCATCTGCATAAATTTTCGATGGCTCTGCAAATGGCTGGCTGCTTTTATGTGGCGCACTGCAATTTTCCTTCAATTTTCCTCGGCTTAATTTACGCGCTGTGGCTGGTTTCCCTATTGATTTATTTAGGCGTAGGCCATTCACGCCCTCTCATAACTGCCTATGTAGCTGTGTATAGTATGTATGTATGTGCACTCTGTGTGTGTTTGAATCATTCATTCATTGTTCGCTCACGCATTTCCCTACTCTCGCTGTTTTATGGCTCCCCCGCCTGGCTTTCCCGTCCGCTTTTCCTTCGGCTCCGTTCCGCTTTTCCCCCCACCCCGCAGCAGCATTGATTCATGTTAAATTTATGCAAATTGCCTAGTATTCCGGCTGCCAGGATAAGGCTCTTCCACACCGACTGCCTTCTAAAAATAGGCTACACAAGGGAAAAAAGTAAAACATTTAGCAATGTGAGATACAAGCGACTGAATTTCGCGGGGTTTAATAAATATTAATCATTAATAATTAATTATAGAGGCTTTATTAGTTTAATAAACAATACAAACTGAAGCATAATTTCACTGTAGCTGTAAATCATAGGCCAATTTACAATTTACTTTAAAATTGACGAAAGAATACCTAACTTATGATCCCGTTTTCCTGCTGTGTACAAATTTGAGTTGAAGGCCTGGATTAGCTTTCCTTAAGTTGAATTTTCCGTTCTCCAAAACGGGTTACACACTGCCTTCAAATTAAACGGTTAAATGCCTGCAACATTTAGCTGCAGCTGGCCTTGTTGTGCGAGCGGCGAACGGGGCGTATGCGTCATCTCCACTTTGCACACATCACTTGCCAGCGAGCTGAGGCGACAACAATGGCAGAACTCTTGATGACGAAGCGGGGGGGTTTGGTTGAATGTTGATGGCGAACAGGAATAACCGCTTTGCTGCTTTATGGCGAAAACATGCTAGTCCCTATTTTCTTGGCCAGCAAAGCCAGCAACGCCAGTCGATGGTGACGTGGCCAGAGTAGGAGGGTCCTTCGGACCGAAGGTCAATATACTCGCGGCACGAGCGTGTGGCAATTGTGACTTCGATGCGAAAATGTTTGCGGATTTCGGTCGCCGCGGTTGTAAAATCAATTCCCATTGGCACCCATCCCCGCAATCACCACCGCCATCGATATTTTCCCCGTCAACTGCATTTCCATTGCGCTGAGCGATGGCAAAATCACATTTTCCCAGCTTGACAAGGCCAAAACGTTTGAAATTCCAGATCTCTGGGTAAAACGCAGCCAGAGGCAAAGCAAAATGTAATTACTACAATGAAATACGAGACACTTGACCCAGATACACACCCACCCATTCTCCTCCTACCTTCGAGAAAATGTGACTTCCGTACGTTTGGTTAGTTTTTCGAGGGTGCCTTTCCCAGGCTTTCCCTTCTGTAAAGGATACGCTGGAGTAATGAAATCCCGGCCAGACGAAACACAACTGCCTCATAAAGGCCAGGAGCAGAATTATTGCATGGCTTGCAATATTCTTGGGCGAGGTCAATGTGTTTTTTGTTTATTCGCCGGCCTAGTGCCCACTGCCCCCCGGACCACGCCCCCTTCCATTCATCGGCCGTAATGTTGGCAAGCCAACGAGAATGTGAGCGTTCTACGTGCAACTCAGCCGCATACACTGCGGAAAAATATCGAATCTCATCATTTAATACGTAACCTTATATTTAAACATATATCTGCATACAAATATTTTTGACTTTTTTCAGCACAGTATTAAGGGAAATGATTGGAATGTAAATAATTAACTAGATGTTATTGCAAACATTTTCTCTATATACCCGGGCTCCAAATGGAAAGTTACGCACTTGAGGGGGAAATGGTGGAGTCGCTTCGGGCCATCATAACTTCTGCTCCAAGCCAACTCCCATTTGGCTGTCGTCTGCTCTCGGGCTCAGACATTTCCATTGTCCATAAATCAAATGTTGCTTTGAAGTTGGCGCTGGTTTGCTGTGGTCTCGGATACAAGAAACAATATATAGCTTGAGCGGAAATCTGGGATGAACAGAGATGTGCTGTCAAGCTAGTAGTATTGCGTAAACTATTTTGTTGTCAACGCAATGAACCGGAGCTTTAAAAGGACAAATTATAATACTTCATAAATATAAACTAAGCTTTTAAATATATTTATTACATGAAGCTTTCCAGTTTTAATGTGAGTTTTATTGAACAGCATAAATAATAAACTCGTATTAAATATTTTTTGGCATTGCCAAAGTATCTGAAATGCCACGCAAAGCTTTAAATTACAGGGTGCGGGCATACGCAAATGGCAACTTAAATGTCATGAATACTCTATGAGCCAGATCCTTCCGGCTGGAGCGTTGAGCTCTGAGCATTTTCGCCTCAGTGAATTGTGAAACTTTTTGGCGCCATTGCGCGGGTGTTTCGGGGTGGGCCGAAGTATTCAAAACTTTTTCGCGTTTGGTGGTAAATTGCATTTCCGAATGGCTGCCCCAATTGGACGTGTGTGTGCCGAGACAATCACAAAAATTTGAGGCATACGAGGCAGTAAATTGAATTAACCTCCACGAGAGAGAGAGAGAGAAGGTGGAGCACATCCTTGAGTGTGTGGCTTCCGCTTCCTTGGCTCCAGCGAGGAGAATTCAAGTTTCACTGAGTGATGAGCGCACGATGATAATAAAACTGCGGCATCGGGCATGTGGAAATGTAAACAAGTATGCCACATGTGTGACGAGGCACAATTGACTCGAGTCTGACGTCTTGACTCGAGTTGCGCAACAATGGCCGGCTTTGTGGCCCAAGTTAATTGACTTGGCCCTTTTGGCTGCCACGTGGCTGCATAGAGTTAATCGTCCAGGATGCGGTAGATACATGCTCCAGTTGCCAGGCAGATAGGGCACGAGCCTAAGGACCATTGTGTGACTGACATCTTAATTAAAAATGACTCATACGCGCCGTTGGCCGTGTCCCTAAACATTTGCATTTATCCCGCAACAGCGCACACAACAAGTGTCTTGGCCACATGTCGCCAAACGGCTTGTTTATACTCAAATGTTGCCGACTTTGTGAATTTGTTTTGTATTTTATTGTTCTTTAATAAATGCCACACATCCCATTATAATTATAATCATGTTCACCTAGAGTTCGTACATTCAACAACAATATCCTTTTAATTACTATGCAATTTCCATTTTAATTGTGTTTGCTTTTCAATGCCATTAAATACCTGCTAATTTGATAAACATTAAAATTTCCTTTTGATTTTTGCCACATATATATTCTAAGTAGCTGCCATACGTTTGAATGTTTCCACATTTCCCACATTTATTTGGTTTTATCTTTTTTTCGGCTTTTTTAAATTGCCTTTGTTTACCAAAATGTTTATAAACAAATGGTCCCAATTTCCGACCACCTCAAGTTGAATTTGTTGTTTTCCTCTCTCGGAAAAACTGGCTGGCATCCAACCATCGGAAAGTGAATCAATCGCCAGAAAACGAACTCAAATAGTTTTATCTCATTTTGGCGCATTTCGCGTTTTAGTTTTTCTCAAAAGAAATTTATTTTCCCCCACTTTTGTTTTGCTAATTATTCTTTGGTTTTCGTTTCCGCTGCTGGCTCATTGACTATTTGTTAATTCTGTAAATAATTGTCGGCAATTATAAATGATGATTCCACTTTGCTTTTGGCATTTAAAGGGCCAGCTTATTGTTTGTGCTCATGTCTCACCAAAAGTCCTGCGGCAACACCAATTAAGTGGAATGCTAAACACAAGCACGAGCTGCTCGAATTGAGTTTCAAGTGCTTTTCCAGCCACCTGTGCGGACATTTTCCATGAATTGCTCATAAATGTGGTGTTAATTACACAAGGACTCTTGCCTTCAAAAGTTGTGGCTGGGCTTAAGCTGTCGTTTTCAGTAGCTGACACTTTAATATTCCACAGCGTGTAATCCTTTATTGAAAATAAGGGCGAGAATAACTGGTAATTATTTTAACATTTATATTAACTACTGCTGTCTGCCGCAGTACATATAAGTATTCTTATAAGTATTCTGGTAACCTTTACCAATTGACTGTCAGCTTAATTGTAGTCATGGCAAAAGCCAACTGGATACAGCGCACACACCTGTGTCAAAGGACTCTAGTAACTCAACACAAATGGGAGCATAAAATCCCGATAACCCCGGAAGACCGTATGACCAGCGGGCAGTTGTAATTTCCCGACACGTTGCCACATGTCGTGGCCATTAATACGGACCAATTCGCAACATAATTGGTTGGGCACCTTGTAATGGCCAAAACTGATTTCCATATTAATTGCTCATTAGCCCGTGGTGGGGAGGTGCGGCTTGTCTTTGGCCCAAGTGCATTAACATGCGGCAATTGGTTGGCCAAGATTACGCATACGCACTGTGGTCGATGCTTTGGGTCACTGAGAAGTTGCTAACAGCCCTGCGGTCGTGCGGTTGCTGTGGTCGAACAAATATTGTTGCTGCCGCAAATTGAAGCTGCCAGCCACGAACAAAAGACAAGTGCTAAAATCCAGCGGGGTTTCCACCACCCGGCCATAAATCAATTTGCGGATAGCCCTTGCCCAGGGAAAGTTTGGCAACAGATGCCCGGATGCCTAATGATGCGTACTTTAACACAGCGAGAAAGCGAAAATTAAATATTAATATTCAATTAGGAGCACAATTATTGATTACCGTAGTGGCCTGTCTCGGACCTCCGACTTTCAGCGCAATTTTGATTAAAAAAAAATTGTGGAAATTTAAACGGCGTTCTGAGCGTGGAACTCATCAGCAGGCGCTTCACGTCAGGACATTTTGTCGCAGCCACATGTCGCATGCCGCAGCACAATGGACCTACAGGATGATGTACTGGGATACGTATAATGCCACAACTAGGTAGCCAGCTGGACGGACACTCGGAGTGGAGTCCCATTTTTGAATAATTTAATGAGCTGCCGGGCGTCGTCGGCGTCGGCGGCGTATGCGCAATATTAAATCCTGGCGACCGCACATTTATCATCAACCCACATCCTCGCACACACAGACTGCGCATCCACATCCACTCCCACATCCACATGCACAGCCTTTCCAGCACGTCAGTTTAATATGTTTTTAATTGTCCGCCAGTGGCAGAAGAGTCTACT
Source organism: Drosophila teissieri (assembly GCF_016746235.2). NCBI lineage: Eukaryota > Metazoa > Arthropoda > Insecta > Diptera > Drosophilidae > Drosophila > Drosophila teissieri. The sequence continues at coordinate 2,978,338 of NC_053031.1, read as the reverse complement.
TGGCTTTAATGACCTCTCCGCTGCGGCAATGTCTCCTTTTTAATTTTTAATGCCGCCCATTAAGGCGGAATCGGGTGCGTATCAGGAAGACTCGGCGAGCAAGTTAATTAATTTTTACAACGCCACGCCGGTTGGCACAAAATTTGACAATAAATCAACTGATAATGTCAGCACATTTAGCGACATCCCCATTCCGCACATCCCAGCCCACAGGCAACGTTTTGATAAAGTTTTGGCCATGTTTAGGCGAAGTTCGCGATTGACGTGTGCGGCTGACACAAATCGAAAGGCCACAACTTGGCCCGAAGGGTTGGCGGCCAAGTTTTCTGGGTCAGCGTGCGTGAAACCTTTAATCAGAAACTGCTTAATGCAAGGGTTTTCCCCCATTTACTTCGGGGATAAACAAGTTGGGAACAGGGTGTGCGTGGGCACATCTTGTTCAAGTTAAGTGACAATGAAAGGTCAAAGTGAACGCATGCTTAAAAGGAGACTCAATAGTTAAACCAACCCAAAAGGGTTCGTGCCATATTTGGTTCTGTGTGTTGATTTTGCCTAGAAAAACAAGGGATCCAAAAAACATGTTTTTGTTTTGCTTAAAGAATCTTAAATGCTTTGAACTACACTCATTCGATTTTATTTTAGGTCGTTTATCATTACTCCATATTCATGGGCTTGTAAGGAAATCCAATTTCAATATAAACTTTTTAAACCAGCTCATTTAGCTGGATTTCTTAGCTTTAAAGCAGTTTCCTTCTTTGTTTTAAAACGTAAATTATTTCTCGTATTCAATTCAAAATGTCAAGCCAGCCGCATCCTTACAATATGTTAGCCAATTTATTATCCCATCAGCCGCAAAAACCATTAAAGCAGCGGGGATAGAAGCACAGACACAGATGCTTTCAATGGGGTAGAATGTTTTCAGTGTATAATCTATAAATTGTAGAGCTAGGAATAAGATATTGCAATTCAGACACATGGGATACAGTGTAAAAGCATCAAAATAAATCTCCCTGTTACGTTAAAGCCATATTCATTGGGGTCGGGGCCGTGGACTCCTCATGGTTTTCTCCTACTTCTTGCTACCGCTGCTCTGCTGGATTACAGCGCAAATTTTATCAAATGCCGATTCCAGACTGTCTATGAACACCTTCCCGTCGGCCTGGTTTTTGTACGTGGTGACAATGGCGCCGGCAAAATCGTTCTGAATCGAGTAGCTGAAAGAGTAATGGGTTATCAACTGTCAGCTATTGAACAATTTGGCGAGGGCAACTTGAAAATTGGAAGCTGCTTTTGTATGGGCAAACACCCAATCTCGACAGGCAGTCGACTTACCCGATTCCGAAGCCATTCCTGACCACCGGACCAAAGGAACCCGCTAGCAGGGCATCTGATCCCAGCGTTGAGGTACTAATGATGTTGTTATTAATGCGCTTGTAAGCCTCAGTCTCATAGAGATCGGGAGTGGGTATTCCCTCATTTTGGGCCGTGTGCCGGAGGGCAAAGAGATGCCGATCGAAGCCCTGACCCATGGCCGCCTCCTTGGTTAACTGGCCATGCACCTTACTGCAGTTATCGATCATCGTTCGCAGCTCTCCGGCGCTGGGCTTGCTCTTCTCCGGCTGCAGGATAGCCTCACAAAAGTCCCGCGTGGCATTTGTGCATGGTCGCATCGTTTCGGTGCGTCCGTGTCGGAAGGCGGAGGTGCTGCAGGACTCGTAGCTGCCCACGTAGCCTCGGTAGGCTTGGCGATAAGCCAGCTGGAAGGACAGCTGAATGATGGAGTCGGGACTGAGGCTATACTGCTTGCATGTGGGCTTGTTGATATGTGGGTACTTCAGCACATTCATGTCCAGATTATCCACAATGCTGGCGTTTTTATTATAAGCCTCCGAAACGGCCGACTTGGTCGCATCGTCGATCTCGAAGTTGATGGGTCGCACGTTGCTGAAATCGCCTTCGGCGGGAGTGTGCACTGTCTCTGTGGATACAAACGGCTGCTTCAAAGTGTCCTTGTATAGCTCGTTAAAGTAGCGAAGCACAGCCACTCCATCGCCCCACGAGTGCTCGAAATTTATAGCCGTGGTGCCATCCGCACTTATTAGCAGGGAAATGGATTTGTCGAACCAACTGTAACGAAACAAAATGCTTTAGTGAATCAGGAAGGCTTCACTTAATCTCGACTGCCTACCGATTCTGCGCTTTTCCCGCCAGCAGATGCTTGAGAAGCGGCTCTTGCCGGTTTTCGTCAAACACTCCATCCTCATCGCCATCCAGACAAACGCAGAACAGAGCCGCATCCACTTCTTTCTCCAGAAGATCGGCGTTCTTGGAGTTGCTGACAAACTGCTGTCTGGTTTTAGCCCACTCATCGCGTTGTCCGGAGGTGAGAACACCAAGAGGCACACTGGCTGCCTCCCGATCGGCATCCAGCTTGAGCACAGCCCTTAGTCTGCCCAGAATCACACTGGGACTCTCGATGTAGCCACTCGAGTCCAGCACATTCACGGCGTACATGTGACCGCGACGCATTACCAGAACGTGCTTGGCGTCCGGCGAGTGAATCAGCTCGTCCTTGCCAATCCTCGGAATCCTGGAGGTGCCAAACAGACGGTTGTACTGGCTCATGTCCAGCGGGAAGGCCTTGAAGGCGTACGAGGCGTAGGTGGCAAATGCCTTGGGAGCCACCTTCATCCACCGGCGGTAGCTAGCCGTGTCGCTCTTCTTGGCGTTCATGTGGTACACCTCCGGCTCCAGCAGATCCGCCTGCAGAGATCGCCAGAAGCGCAGCGAGCTGATGATCAGATTGGTAGCCCTCACCACCTGTTGCTGGTACTCCGGCCGCGTGTCGCTCTTCATCACTAGCAGCGGATTATAGTTGAGGGGCAGCGGTGCTCGATCGGCCAGATACATGTCGAACCAGGGCTCCGAAATGTAGCTGGTGTGCTTGTTCTCCGCATCATGGCTCTTGAGTTTGGCGTGTAGCTCCATGCCGATTCCCTGGCGGAACTGCTCCACTGTTTGCTGGGTCTGCGCCTGCTCCGCTGGCGAAAGTAGTGGTTTGGTGGCCTCCAGGAAACGCCGACAGCTGTTCTCCAGCAGCGGAATGGGCAATCGCGGCAAGGAGCGCTGGAAGTACAGCGTTGGCAGCTTGGAACACTGCAGGTACTGGTAGTGCTGGCCATGAGTGGTCGTTGTCCTCGACGAATTCGTCGAGATCCACGACAGATTGCGGTGCACCCGGGTCCGGAACATGGCTCTCCACTCGATGGCTTTCCAAATTGGGTAACTATTGTTGTTTAAACTCGAGAGGCGACGTTTCAAAGTCCAAAACAGAAAGTGCAACAACAAGTTGAAAATTCGCGAGCCACTCAGCTGTTCGCCATCGATGATCACAGCTGATCGCGGTTATCGATAGTTGCAGTACGGTACTTTTCGGTATTTTACGGTGTCTGCTATGGCGCCAAAAAATACACATATCGTATGTGTTTGAAATTTACGATAAAAAGAATATATTCCGATTTTTATGTTAATTATGTATAATAACTATATTTTATTACACAATAATTGCTGTATTAATTTATACATTTGATGTCATTTAAAGTAAATTTTAAGAGCAGTTTCTTAATTTGATAATAATAAACATAACTTTTCAGCACATGTAACATTTTTAATTAAATTTTCGATAATCACATTGCAATCACATGTCGGACATGAAATTTCGAATTGTCATGATTTCATGGAATTACCATAACGACAATAATGGGAAATTAAATTACCACTTAAAATCTCCGCCGCTCTTTGGGGTCAAACATTTCACTTTCACGGCTCAAATTTCACATTAGGCTGACCTTACGGCTAACATTTAGCATTCGAGGGTAGTGTTCGCAAAGGAAAGGGTTTTGCAGATCGCCCTGAATTCCGCATAATTTCGCACTTTGCCCCAAAGGACGACGTTTCCGTATCCCTTTTCTCCATTTAATGCGCTTCGCTTTTGCACTTTCGCTGGCTTGTTAAATATTAACGCAATTTCACTTCGCCCAATTACACTGCAACCCATCCGCATCCGTCGATGCCTCTTATGCAAATTTAAATGGAAAAGGGGATTCCCCTATCCACTTTACTTAATTTGAGGAATTGAGGGCCAGTGAATTTTACTCCGCAAACGTCGAGTGCAAAATGCAAAGATGAATCGTCGGGGTGGGGGGAACGCTCGTGAAATTCGACAAAGTATAAAAATTTTATGCGCATTTTCATTTCTTTCTTAGCCTCGTAATTTAAGTAAGCCGTTTGCATACTCCGAATCACCTGGGAACAGTGACCGTTTGGAGTACCCGCAGGAGCCTTTGACCCACCACGTCACTTTCTGCACCTGAAAGGTGTGGCGAATAAGTCGCTTTCGACGGGTTGGCAACTGCGTAAAAATCAGGCAACAGCCAGAGGTGACCAGATGGAAGAGTTAACTGGCAAATTCCATTTGCCTCATGATTGCAATGGCAAATGGGTTTGGGTATTGGTTTGGGTCTGGGTTTGGTCGACCTTCGGGCGGACAGTGATTTGCATAGATGGCTCAGCATAAATGCCGCATTCCAGTCGAGCAAATCATTGACATGGCCATGGAGAACGGAGATGGCTCTCAAATTGCCGCGTTGACAGCCCCAGGAAATGGAGGCAATAACTCAGGCCTCGCTGTTGGGGAGGCTGCACTGTAGACAGGGAATGAGTTGGTCAAGGTGTTGGAGTTTGTGCTACCTTAAAGATATTTAAATAAACATGATGGTAGTCTAGTGCACATTGCAGGCAGATTAAAAAAGTAAAACTAAGCAAAGAAGAAGAAGCTGGGAAACAAGGACGACACGCTGTGAAAAGTCTGGGAAATTCGCTCTTGTTTTTCCCGACTTGCTTCCCCGCAGGCTGTCGGCGGAAATTCAAATTTAATTCACCAACCTGGACGTGCATGACAAATAAGGCAAGCAGATTAAGTCGAGACCCACACGCAAATAACAGGGAAATACACAGGAATCCACCCACTCTATGAGGTCTTGAAAATGTTGTAGGCTGTTGAATATGTAAAAGCTTTGTGCTGCCACAGTTGGCGGCTCTTGTGTGCCATTATGCACAAACATGTTAATTTTCATAATTGCCTGGCATGCCCCGAAAGAAAATAATGCAGATAATTGCTGCAATTTTAGGGACACTGAACCCGAGCCATTAATTTATGACCAGCCACGAGCGATGGCCAGCAGCGTAATTAATATGCCACAGGAACAAACGCTGGGGAATCCTTTTCCCAGGCAGCAATGTCAAGGTTCAATGTCACCAGCAATCAATAGCTGCTGGCCACAAGGTTTATTGATATCTTTGGGTGTGGTTTCAAGTGTGGCATGCATACATATATGTATATGGTGAATGCTGGAGAAATGTTGGTTAACGTGGGCATCTATAAATCTTAGTTGCTTTATTAAAGTGTGATATTGAATGTTACTATAGTTATACCTCCATTTAAATATAACTTAAAGACCCTCAGCAAACCAATGCCAAGATAAACCCAAACCGTTTAGGTTGCCACGAAAATAAAGTAATGACTGCTACCATGTGGCGAAACGCCTTCTCAAAATCAAGCCGCAAAACAAAAAAAAAATATATACATATAATGGCTATCCCAATTACTAAATGTGTGTAATAGCACGCTTGTATGGAAATGCACGCGAAATTCCTTAACTTTTGGGAAAGCCAAGTCTGCGAATCCGCCCACTAAGCAACCGCCATTGTGATGATTTTCCTAGAAGGGCAGACAAATTGCTAGCTTCGTTTTCTTTTTTCTCTGTTTGATATGCTTTTTTCGGCTTTGGCGTGGAGCGAAAAGCGAAATCATTTTTCACAAGAGTGGAACAACGGCTACAAGAACACATTAAATTGCTATAAAGCCAACGCGCCAGGTCCCAGGACCTCCCAAAGGAAACGGCGCCGACATGTGAACTCCTGCCTATCGTCCTCATTTTCTGCACTTGAAAAATATGCACACATATGCTTTAAAAATAACATAAGAACATAAAACTCAACGCATTTGCAGACAGCTATAAAAAAAAAGCAAGCATGTATATTGTTACATGCTTCTTGCAAGCCATACATCCTAATTGAATGGCATTAAATTCAGGGGCTATTTGTTTTTTAAAGTGTAAGTTTCAGTCACCGGATTCCCTGACCCCTGACCCCTAATTCCTGCAGATTCCTGCTCCTGGCCCCTGGGCTACAGTGCCGCCATGACGACATGTAACTGATGTTGTTCGTTGTAAATTTAATTTTCCCTGGCTGAGTGAGCCCAAAAGTGGAAGGACTGTATATGCTCCTTGTGCTTGTGCTCATTGTTAGGCCACGTCCAGAGTCCATAGTCCACAGCACTTGGCCTTCATCCTGCTTTCGGCAATTGCGAGCAGATTGAATTGTTTGATTTCCTCCCCTCGCAGGACACAGGACGCAGGAGCAGCAGTTAGTTCGCGTGTCGCCGCGCGTTTTGGCCAATTTTATGGGCGGCAATTAACAGGTCCCTAGAAGTAGGCAACACTTTTCACATGTCGTGCTGACGGCCATTAATCAGGATGAAGTTTATGGGGGGGAATGGGAATAGTCGGGTTGGGGGGAGCAGCGCGTTCCGCCAATCGTAATGGAATCAAAATGAGCGGAAATGCGCACAAATAAATCAAGTTCACATAAATTATGAAAACAGGCGCCGGACCCTTCGCTAAAAATAGCAGAGAACGTACCACTATTTGCGTCACCAACGAATGAAAAAATACATCCATAAGCCTGCGTCATGCTGTTGTTATTTATTTGCGGCTCTTCGCTGATCACTCAAAATATTTCGAATTATTTTTGCAATATTTTCCCCCATATCTGCACTTAATTTCATGCAAAATACGGACGTGACGTCAACCTTGTGCCGCAGTAAGGATTTCGCAATATCAGCGGACATGTGAATGGGGAATCCGTTTGTAAACGAATCCCAATGGCATTGGGCATTGCAATTGCGAACATTTTTGAAGCGATTTTCATTTGGCTGTGCCGAAAATGTTCAATTGAGTGGAAGCCAAAAGGCAGAAGGACGGATTTACGGGAGTTCGGACAAAGTTTGTTTCTTTTTGTGGGGGCCATTTTCGAAAATTGTTATTGCGGCTGGTTTTTGAATGGCCGAACGATTTGTTTAAATGCGAGTTGTAATGGAATTTATATGGCTGCAAAAAAGAGCATTTAGCATTCAATTGAAATGAAGTCGACTGCGCAATAGAACACTGTAGTTTAAATATTTATACGACACAATCTTCCTTGTTAATTCTTAATAGAATTTAGTAGCCCTTAAATATTCATTGGTTTAACAATAAAAAGCTGTCATATTTTGATTACAACTATTACAATGTTCTGTATTTAAACTACCTTACTTCCTGTGCAAAAATGGAAATATATGCAAATCAGATCTAGGCACGAACTGTGGTAAATTGTTATTTATAAAAAAAAAACAATTGTGTATTCTGCGTCCATTCGATTGCAGCTTAATTTCCGCGTGGGTGGAAAATCGAAAAGGAAGACCCTGCAAATTGAAATGCAATCAAACAAAACAAAAAAGGGAAGACAACAACCGAGTGGCTGTGGCACTGAATTATATATTCCAAGGATGGCAGGATGGCAGGATGACAGGATGGCAGGACTCTGGACCCTGTCCTGCAGTTGCATTTTTGCGAGGGCACGTGATTGCACTTGGCCGGTCCCATGCATTTATTTGCATATTTACCGGCGGGACAGCCGCTGCTGCATTTACTCTGCATTTACTCACTGCATTTGCATTGACTCCGAGATTGCAGGCCAGCAGCCTCCACTTACACACGTCGGAATGCCGGATCTTTTGGCCGGGCTCGGAATGCAAATTGCTTCGCCCCGGCAGTTGTCAACTCAACTGGGTCCGGTCAATATACAAGTATATACATACATATAGACACAGGTTTACCTACAAGACAGCAATCAATCTAGTTAAATGGAATGCTGTGCAATATGTTTAACAGTGTTTAGTGGAGTCAAACGTGTGCAGGGGCATTGATTTGAATTCCAGATGGTATTATGTTCCATAGCTGTGAAACATTAGCAGCCATCAAGGTCTTGTTTGCTTTACTTAATAAATTTGCTTTGCTTTGAGCTGATTTCCGTTCAAAAACACTTTCAGAAAGAAGGCTTTAAAGCGAAGTTTGGGAACTTGTAGTTTATTCTGACGGTCGGCAAAAATGCTGACTGATGTGTGGCAAAAAATAAGAACCGCAACTTAAAAGGAACTTTTTGGCCATTGCAGCCTTCACTTTGAGGCAACATGAAAATGCTTTTTGGCATCAAAGTGGCTGCGGAGGTCGCTTTTTGCGAGTAATCTAGTGCTATTCAACTAAAACACTGTATATTAAAAGCTTTGCATATTTAAGGTTGCCAAATAGTTTATTTTAGCGAGAGATTGTGACTTACATATTGCTTATAAAAACGGGACGATTCAACTTTAAATTATATTCTCAAAATTCATACCGCCCTTCCGCCGTGTAAACACAAGTTATACAAGGGGGCGTGGCATATCGCATAAAGTGGCGAGTGTTTTTGTGTGCGTCTGGCATGGAGATGGCCCAAGTATTTGCATTACCTTCTTGTTGCCACCGAGTTAAGAACAACAATTGACTGTTGCTGCCGTCGTCCTTGTCCCTATTGTAGTTGCCATTTTGCTCTTCATTTGCACTGCAAATGCGCGAGGAGGAAAAGCGGAAAAGTCGCAGGAGGCGGAAAAACGGGAGCTGCAGAATGGGGAGCTGCGGTGGCTGAAAAAAGAATGGCGAAGGAGATGGAAACGAGGATCCTGCAGCTTAGCGTTAATTCCCTTGAAACTCGAACGGATGTGCGGAGTGGCACGCACACACACAGATACAGTTACGCACACGCATACACAAACACACACTTACTTAAGGATGCCCATATACACGCATAAGCAAGGAGCATCAAGTGCCATTTCGCATGACTAGCTTGAGCGAAATTAAAAAAGAAATTGCAAGAAAACTCGCGCACCGCACCAGCAGCGACTGAATAAAATGAAATGCTGTCCGCAAAGGAGTCAAAAAAATAAAAAAGAAGGCAAAATGGTAAAAACTGTAAGGGAAAAAGGAAAAGCGCCAAAGTGGCGCCTGCAGCTTAAAGTGCAGCAAATTAAATTTCTCCCCGGAAAAACTTAAGCCACACTTTCCAGGGCCGCATACACAAAGTGCCTACAGCCGCAGACCTGGAAGGAAAACGTGGAAGGAAAGCATGCTGAACTGAGAATATAAAGTACAAATTCTTGTAAATTAAAATTCTTTTAAAAATATAAATATTCATTATAATAGCTATTCGATTAAACTACTCCTGTATACTACGTAATATAATTTACTTTAATTAAAGTCTGTAGATTCTTTAACATTTTTTCGGAGTGTTTTTTGTCTCCATAGGTCAACAGGGTCTTCAAGGCTTTTCTGCAAAGGACATTGTTTCACAACTGAGGACACTTCCGGTTGTAGGCCTTGGAAAGTGGCCGGTTTCACACCTTCCACGTTGCAAATGAAAGGCAATGCAATTTTCATGGAAATCCTGCCACGTCTGTGGCCCAAAAGTCGGTGCAACTATCCTATCTTGGCTTTTGTGTGCTCGAATCTTGAACGGTTTGGCATTTCTTTTGTCTGTGCACCGGCGTTAGCTCAATTTCATTTAGCCAAAATGGTTGTGCTGCGCCTGGGGAAATTCCAATATGCCACTTTTCGTTTCGTGGGAGACTCGTTTGGAAAATATACGTAAATGCTACAATAACTCAATAAATTCCAGACCATAAATGGAGCTGAAAATCCTTCACAACTGGAAAAGGCACATGCAAAAACTGCAACTAGAAGTGCAATATTCGAAAATTCCACAGCCAATACTGCCCTTTTAATAAACGGAATATTCCTTTGCAACGCAGAATTTCAACCGGTTTCGATGAGAGAAATGACAACTCCATTGGTCAAATTCCATTCCAGAGTAACTATATTGAATGCCTCTAAGGCTATAGCAGATTGCAACATGGAAGTCATTTAAAGACTTAACTTACTCAGTTTGTTTTCGTTGCTTTTCTGTTTCTGTTAACTTTTATGGTGCACTTTTGGCGTAGCACACAATTGACTAATATTCCTGGAACTGGCGAATGAAGACCTAAAGTCGACATGTATTTCCCCAGCACGTGCTCACCCGCACTCACACTCATCGGTTTGGGTCCTTTCGAGTGGTGGGATGACAGGCATACGGCATCCTGCATACATATACATATGTATTAACTCCATTATGGCCAAGACAATCCAGCTAATAGAGCCGAAAACGGAGCGAGGGAATAAGGGTCCTTTCTGGGACTGGGCTGGGATGGCTACTCGCACATTTCCCCCGGTTCTTCTAATGCGACACCCAATCGGATTTGTCAGCAATGTCCGGGCAGATGGTCGTGGATGAATTCTGTTTGTCCCACTGATTACGCATCAAGTGCCATGGGGAAAAAGGAGCAGCACACTGGGCATAAGCAAATTGTGGACAAATGGCGAAGAAAAAAGTCGAGCAGGGCACTCTGAATTCCTGTGGGACAAACAGTAAACATGAATATTGTTTGCCATTCCTGGCATCGGTCAATATGTAGACAGGATACTCCGAGCTACGTGGGCAAACACTAGCAAACTTTCAGCTAAAATACATCCATATGCGGGTATGGTTCGACAGCAGTTGGCGGAAGTAAATATATCTGATTTATTTTAGGATACTCCCGCGGCCTGAACAATGGAATTTTCCTTTGACACTCGAGATGGCAAACGTAATGGAAGAATTACTCATTTACTCATGTCTTCTGGTCTATTTGTTAACTTCATTTTATTTGAATGAAATAATTACGCAGCACGTTGTATATTCTTGCACTTAATTGCGCCAAGAAGCAAATGCAGCGGAGTGTTAATGAAAATATTTCACTGGCATTCAACAAGAGTCTCGTTTGCAGCAACTTCTGCAGTTAAATACATTTGGCATTGCGCATACGCCCCGTGGCACCTTTCGACAGACTGACAAGTGGGGCACAGGCATACGAAACTCGCTCGATTGTGTGCTAGACAAACAAATGTACTGCATTACAGGCGGGGTATTTAAGTCGAAGGTAGTTGAAGTGGGCTTCCATGTCCTGGGAACCCCGGCGTTCTCCCACGTGTGCATTCGAGTGCAGCTCATTTATCATGCCAGTCTTTGACTCGCCTCCTTTCAGTGCTGACTTTTAGCCATTTCCCACGCTTGGGAATACATTTTCCTGGGAAAGCGCAAAGGAAGAGAGCAAACATTAAAGGTACAGTTCTCCCTAATGAGCAGTGGTCGGTGAGTCAACAGCTTTTTATTTCTTTGTCGGTCTAATTGGACAGTTTGCAGTGGAGCGAGAAGTGTGAACAAAATAATAATAAGCAAACAGTTTGCTCGCAATTTAATTTAAAGCTGCAAGTGACACTTCAAAGCAATTACACTGTAAAATACTTCACACGCTTTAACTGCTGGGAAAAAGAGTTCAATATTGCATGAATAAAATATTTGTGGCTATTTAAAGAAATTTGTAAATTGCACATGTCCTAGCCTTTAATATGAAAAGCTTAGCTATTTTACTTGGCGAGTGCTGAGTTCCAGTATTTCACTCCGCCATTATGCTTTCCGAAAAGAAGAGAAAACACAAAGTGGATAACAGCCTTCCCGCAATGCATAAAGCATCGTTGTCCTTGGACAAATATAAAACATAATGCGAAAAATAAATGCCTGAAAAAGCAAGGAAACGGGATATAAGCAGCTAAAGAATATTCATGTGCCTCAATAAACCGAAAAGAAAAGCTGTCCTTTTTGCGCCAGGCACTAAAGCGAGGGAAAATGATAAAACTGGGCGAGGAAAATAAAGAAAACCAAACAAAGGATGCGCAAACAGCAAACGTGCATTAAAAGTATTGAGAGTCTGGGAATCTGGGCAATACACTGAAACTAACAATTAGGGAAGCGATTTGCTGGTAAGAAGGCATTTAAAGCGGCATTTATTTCGATTCTGATATACAATGCCAACATAAAGACAATCGCGGCAGTTCGCTGTTCCGATCCGTTGGCTGCCAGGCCAAATAAATAAAATTGATTAGAAGCGGCAATGGCAGCGTGCTCCATGCTCCATGCTCCTTATCTGCTGGCAATTTCATTATTTTAATGCGCCGCACGACCATCAAAACTTATGGGCGGAGCAATCTGACTGACAGCACAGGACGCAGGACATCGGACGTCGGGCATCGGACATTCCAGTATTGATTGACCGGACTCCGCATCCTGTCAACAGTTTCAGTCAAACAAAACAGAGCGAAAAATAAAGCATTCCCATGTTGTTGTTTCCCAAAAAACAGGACAGCACTAAATATTTAATATTGAAAAGAAATCTTTGCGTAGTTTATTATAGACATATTTGCAATGTTTATTTTCGTTAAGTGTGTGCTGTCCTGAAAATGAATCCATCTCAGAGCAATACGCATTTTCGTCACTGCACACACGGCGATTTTGTTCAACTTTGTGTCCTATTTCTGGTTGACGTTCTGCAGCAGCAGGAAGTACTGTCCACTTGTGCGGACCATCTGCGAATCAATCAAGTGGAACGAGCTGTAGGATGGGATCCTTGCGGGTGGACCTGCAGAACCCTGCAGGACCTCTGCACTGCTCTGCTCTGCTACTCACCGCCATCAGTGTGGGCAAGGACATTTGCATGAACCAGGACACGTCCAGCCGGAATCCCCGGTTCGTGCGCATCAGCATCATGCGGATGAGGTGGCGAAACTCCCGGGACTCGCCGTACCAGCGCACCTGGTAGAAGGCGCTGCCAATCTCCTCGCTCTGCAATGGGGAATTAGTCACGCAATTAGACACATCAATCAGGACGCGGATTCCCCCGTTACGTCACCCACAGCCGTTGCAAATCGCTGGCCATTGTAGCAGTAGACAACTATCTGATAGCCGGCTGCCACCAGGTACATGGTCATCCGGATCATGGTGATGCTGCTGTTGTTGCCCTGCGAATGCAGACGGTAAGTTCTCCATTTTGGGGATTCCCTGCTATAAAGGACTCACCAATCCCACGCTCATCTGGAACAAAGCCAGTCCCCAGTTGAAAAGGCTGAGCAGGAACTGCGAGAAAGTGATGTGCCGAAAGCAGTCGTTGACCTCAGCTGCAAAGCTGTAAGAAGATTTCAATAGATTACCCCGTTTTTAGTTTCGTCACTTACTTCGCCACTCGTTGGTACTGATAAATACAGCATCGCAGGTACTCAACCCTGCGATCTGGAGGAACTAGCTCCGATGTGGCGTGTTCTATCATCTGGTTGAGGGACTTCATCAGCCCCACGCTATGAAGGCAGAGAACAATAAAGACTCCATCAAAGCTAACGGCGCCTGATCAGAAATATAAAGCACTTATATTCGGAAAAGTAAGCTAAGCAATATGGACTCACACATGCCGCAGATATACAGCGAACAGGTTTCCAGATACATCTGTATGTGATAGTAGGGAAACTCCAATCCCTTGTGCTCCCAGGCAGGATAAAGCGATGGCAGAGCTTGGTATTAAAGTTTATAACATGTTTAAGTTGTTTTTAGTTGAATGAGTGATATACTTACGTAACATAATATCATAGGATCCTTTGGGGCGAGTGAAGTAGCGATACAGGTTGATGGCGAAGGAGTTGATGAAGTAGTTTGTGGTAACGCAAATGCAGCTATACAAATAGATGAGAATTTGCCGACGAGTGCTGGCCCAGTAGCCATTCATCGTGGACTCAACCTGCTGGCGAACCATTTTGATTACAGGTAGATCTGAAAGAATGCTGTCTTAAGTGGGTTAATCCGCCTAACCGGAGCTCACCTGACATCCTTTCAAAGAGCTCACACTTTTGGAGTAGTTCGTGGCACCGCGCCTTTCGCAACAGATCGTAAATCTGTCTGTGGGCAAATAGAAAGTACCACATCTTGGCTATCGATGTCAGGAACTGCAGGGCAGTGCCAGCGGTCTTCAAGATTAATAACCCATATTAACATAATTATAATACGATTTCAAGAATATTTACGACCCACCTCGCCAATGCGTGGAATATCCTGAATATACCTGACCAACATTTGCCAGTGACCATAGAGCGAGGCCAAGCTACTCAGGCTAAGCACAATTGCCCAACTAAAAGGGTAAGAAGTCGATCTATTAATCCAACTCACCACAGACTGAGATTACCCACATTCTGAGCACCTGTCCGCAGCGGGAAGGATCCATCAGGTTGAAGCCCACCGTGTAGGAGAGTCGGATCATCTCCCTGATGCTGCGATAGTTGCGCCTCCTCAGCTCGGCCTCCTCTTCCGGTGAGTACATGTCGCCTAATCACGGTCCAACTGTGTTAATCGCCCATTTATAGGGGCAATCAGGGGGGCGTGGCTCAGCGGTTGGCTTTAATTAGATGGTTCAGCGCCCGAGGCGGGAAACCACGCCCCATTACGTGGGCAAAGTTTCACTAAATAATTGAAATACTTTGCGCTGGCAGGCGAAGAAGGGTGAGTGATGTGATTCTCGACTTGTCCTGTGGTTAATTAGTCCGACCCATAATTAGATCCACACCAAGTTCGGTCGTCATTGTGTCCTGTGAAAGCTTAAAGGACTCTCGTGTATTAAGCTCTTCAATTCTTTTAGTGAGAGAGGTTTTCCACCAAAAGCTGCGCGGCTGCAAGCTTTAAGCTAGAACACTGCAAAAATATTTGTTCTTTTCAAATGGCAGGGTGGTGAAACAGACTGAATATGATTATGTAAAATATTTATGTGTGGAATATGTAAAATGGTTCTGATTTTCTGTAATCCGTTGAGTGGTACCTTGCAGGTACTTCCAGCTATCGCATCCCTAGTCCCGAATGTGATAAGAAAGTCGCTCCAGATTAGCAAGTATCTCAATTCATTGTCTTCAATAGTTACAGATAAGAGCACTTTGTTTAGAACACTCAAATATCTTATTAAATACCCAAGATAAATCCCAAAGGCAATGGTGTCTGATAACCATTCCTAGCTCTTCTACTAGATAGTTTCAACATCAATTGGCTTTGTCAATTGCAAACCAGTTCCCTTATTTATATCACCCTTCATTGTTTAAATGATTCAGTTGCATTTAAGCAGTGTAGTTGAAAACATCTTTGAGAAAAAATGGTTGACATAAGTATTTTGAATTTAAATGACGATTGTCTTCACCACATTGTAAAGTATCTAAGCATCAAGGATCTCGTTAACTTAGCAGAAACGCTTCCAAGATTTCGAGAGATTCTGTTGGACAGACCGGCAACCTTTTACCCAGTTCATCATGGAAACGATCCCGAGGGCGAGAAACCAGTATTGTATTACTCCACAGTTGCCGTCAAGCTAATGAGGATCGTAAAAAATAACGTAAAAACTCTGGGAGTTATCCAAGGATTTAGTTATGATAAAGAGGATCTTGGCAACTCAGTCAAGGACTTTAGAATTCTCACAAAAGAAAGGAATAAAATTGATTTGAGGTATTGCCTTGGAGAAGTATCCAGACTTGAGGATATGTTTCGATTTTCGTCTTGCTGTAAGAGTTAATAACTTATAAGTTATAAGATATCATAATTATATTAAATTTTGTTTTTAGCTCGTGACTATTTGAGTGTAAATGTGCCATCTTGCATTTGTTACCTTGAGCACTTTTTTCAACTTATTCCCGATTTGCGGGAGCTTCGACTTACAGGATTCGCCAAGTGTTCCGATTGCGTTAAGACAATCTTAAAATGCTTTCCCAAGTTGGAAGAACTTTGGATTCGGGGAACCTGCCTCAGACTTCAGTCTGATTATGAGCTGATATCGCAGATGAAATCCTTGACGAAACTGTCGATAAACGTTGGTGGACCCAATCGTCTGGAGCCTTTGACCAATTTAACTGAATTGCGATCTCTTTATGTGGAGAGTATCTTCAGCTACATATCGCCAATGGAGATCATAGAAATCATAAAACATTGCAGGAAGTTGGAGTTCCTATTCTGCTACTACATAAATCACGGAGAACAGCCACACGATTCCATTGCAAATCTCTTCAGGAGCATCAAATCGAACCGAGATCCTAGCCAACAAAATCCTCTCAAATTGCACACGTATTTGGATCCGCCTTTGTCTAAAGAAAATGTAAGTTTCCTTAATATCCTTAATGATTTTAAAATTACATTGTATTTTGATTTTTATTTAGAAACAACTAATCGATGAAGCCTATTTCGAATATCGCCGGCAGCCTTGATGCTCAGTTTTCAGTTCCGAAAGAACTAAAATTGCCAATACTCACCATTCCTTTAGCATCACGTAAACTAGGACCACTTTGAATTGTTACTCAATGATTTATATATTTTCATGACTTTTCGCTCATATAGATTTAAATACGCTTTAATAAATTTGTATGCTTGTCAACGATTTCCGTTATTCAATTTAGCTGATTTACAATCGTCGTCGCCATCAGACTACATTAAAATGTATGTATCGTTAGGTAAATAATTTAAATATTAATAACATGTTGCTTTTGCAAGTGTATTTGCTCTGCCTCTGCCTCGTCATTTACTTAGTATATCTCGTTAGTTTGAATTCAAGTTCAATTCGTTTGCTGCTGGCGTAAATGGTTTACAAAATATTAACAAAAAACAAAAGAATAACAGAAACTTCGATTTTAGGGTCTTGTATATGAAATAAATATTTACAAAAGTTACAATTAATATTATGCAGTGGCGGAATGTGGCCGGTGCTCACCAAAAAACCGTGTAGATAATCCTAAATGAATTGCTTACAAAATTTTCGGATGCCTCAAGCATTTGTTAATACGTACACATATTTCTAAAAATGTTTAACTATATTACCTCGAGTTCTTGGCTTTAACATTAGTTATCGAATAAGGTTTTTTTCTTGCATTGGTTTACTCTTTTTTGCTTAGTTCTTTTGTGTTCAATGCTTGTGTTCTTATCAATTCGAAAAGCGGACGTTGAGACATTTTATTATCGTCTCGTAATAAAATTTGTGTAGTTTTCTTACAGTGTGGTGTTTGGTGTTTGTTCGCTTGTGGCTTTTGGGTGTGGGCGTGTGTATCTGTGAGAGGTGTCACGTGTGGATGTGTGAGTGAGTAAGTGAGTGAGTGAGTGAGTGTGTGAGTTCGTATTCCCTTTACTGATATGTTTCTAAGAGGCTAACTCGCATCCTGGCTCATCGCTGGCCGAGCAGAGGCAACTAAACAGGACAAACGCAAGCCAGTTGGACAGATCGGTCGGGATAACCCATGGAGGATATGGAAACCTGCCATTCGGTATACTGGAACACCTAAGCCGAAACACTCTCGCACGCATACACTGAATGGAATGTGGAAAAAACAAACAACTTGGGTTGCAATAATTGACTAACACGCTCCTCGAACGGGGAAAGCCCCTTTGGCGAGGATTTCCAATTTTATTGCTTACGTATTCGGAGAACGGACTAGGGAACTAAACATCGAGTCAACTATCTAACTAACTCAACTAACTAACATACATAACACGCACACACACGCTTCATAACTAACTAACAGTATGTGGGTTGTTTGAATGCGATCCCGTGGGTTGCGATATATATAGGTTGCCACATGAATGGCACCGCAAACACATACCCTAGGAAAGCATTCGGTTGCCCACCCACATTACAAATAACAACATCTACATTCAAGCAATATTGCATTTTCCCAACCAACCTCGATCTCTCTACTTCATAGGTGGCAACTCAGATTATATCAGGGGACTAAGCCAAGCCAAGCTCTATCGATAAGCCCTAAGCCCTACACACACGCACAAGTACTTATAGATATAGAAACGAACCAACGATTTTCAACTACTTTTGACATTATGAATTTGAATTTGAACGATACGCGTACGAACGATTTACATACAGATACTCGTATATGCATGGCCATGCGGATCTAATTCGGATCTAATGGGATGGCCCGGGGTGTAGCATCCCCTCCACTTCCGTAACTCCCCTCAAGCCACCGATCTGCGGGGTTTAGAGCGCGGTTTGAAAAATAGTTGGAGCTATATTATTATATATATCGCTTAGTTTGTATATATAATGTGTAAATATGCGAGCTGCAATTGCGATGCGTGTATATTCTATATTTGTATATATGTACTTATAAGTGGCATTCAAAATATGAATATTTCGGTTTCATTTGTTTGCTATTTAGGCTTTTTGGTGACTTCGTCTATATACTTTCGGTTAGCTGTGTCTTGAAGGCGGTAAATAAAGGTTGCTCTGTACACGAGTGGATTGGGCTCTGCTATATACACGGTAGCTTCACGTCTATAGTTACTCCACCTATCGTATTGGTATTAATAATATTTTTTGCGGTTTTTTGCTGTTTTGTACGACTTGCGCGGCTCCGAAACACTTACATTGCAGTTCGGGTTGCTCCATTTTCTTTTCTAGTTGTAAAAATACGCAGATCGAATTCCGGGGATCTGCCAGGGATCGTCCCACCATCTCTAGACTAGGATACTGTTCATTGCTTTTATATAATTCACATTCCATGTTTGCTAACTTTGCTATCACTTTGAGTTTTCCCTTTGTATGCTTTGTGTGTGTGTGAGTTGTGAGTGGTGTGTCTGTGTGTGTGTGAGTTGTGTGGTGTGAGGATTTCCCTTGGAAAAGGTACTCTTTTTTTTTTTTACACTTTCTGGGTGTCGTTTTGTGTGTGGGTCCCTAATTGCTACGTGCCCTCGTTTCCCGCCCTCTTCGCCTCCTCGGCGTCGCCTCCTTGGAGAAGAGCCCGCTGCTCGTCGTTGGCTTCGGCTTCGCCCTCCTCCTCACGATCCTCCTGGCCAGGAGGCACTGCAACTCGGCTCGGAGGCGCAGTCGGGGCATCCTCGCCAGCTCGATGGCTCACTGGCGATGTGAAGGTCGTCTCCGAGTCTGTGTGGCAAGATGGATGAGATTAGTCAGTTGATTATATAGATAAATCAGCACAACTGATTACACAGGATGAGTGAGTAAGAGTGCTAACCCATTTTATAAGACATAACACATGTTCAATAAATATGATATATTATATAAATAAATTAAATATTTTCCGAGCATAAAATGGGTTAGTTCTTATCGCAGTGCTAAACAGAAAGCGGCATGTGGGTGATTTTGTGTGAGTGTAAAGTGTGAAGTGAGTGAGCTCAAGTTCTAAAGCTGTTCACATCGATCGCGCGCTCGGATGAGGATCATCCCAGCTGGGTGCTAAACGAATCTGGACAATCGAACGGGTGGTGAGTTGGGTGCAGCACGGATCGCCAATGGTAAGCACTATAGATCGGATCGGTAATACTAACAGGTCGCCCGCCCGAAGGCCTCCAATCGCCGGGCAGATGTAGTGTGTCAGTGTCTGTTTCTGTGGGTTCATGGGGTCATGCGGTGGTCATGCGGATGTGGGTGGCGATGGGTGGAGTTCGGGAGTTCAGAAGGCGGCATCGAAGACGGTGACTGACAGCCAGCCAGCAAGCGGAGGGGGAAACGGGAGAGATAAAAAGACGGTTGTAGATGATATACTGGTTTCGTCCTGGCCGCAAGAAACCCCAGGACGCACTTACAGGATGAGACAGAGAGAAAAAGAGGGGGGCAAAGAGACAAAGTGGGCAGAAAGCCAGCCGACAGTGATGGAAAGTATACCCCATATGATATATGGAATCATTCGAAAGGCTATTATGGCGCATCCTTCATCACTGGCAGCTGGCCACCACAGCTGGCACCACCACCTACCCAGACTGCTGTCCCTGGTCTGCTGGCCATCCGCCGATCCTGCGGATGCGGACGTGGAAGGAGTTCCGCGCGAGAGCAGCGGCTTCACCTGGCGCAGTGCCTGCTCCTCGGGATAGCGGGGGGTCTGGAACTTTGTGGGCTTCGATTGCAAGGTCGCTGGTCCTGAGCGCTGGTGCATTAGGGTGCGGTGCCTGAGGGGTGGTGGGGATATAGACTTAGCTAAAACTGAATGAGGTAATTTATTCGGTGAGTAATCGCTGCCGGATTCGCCCTGTTAAAACCACACAATTAATATACAAATTAAATATATTATTTAAAGAGGATAGCGAACCATAACGGTGCCGTTGTCGGAGACGCCGGAGCCGGACATGTTGTCCGCCAGGAGACGCTCGCTCTCCGGATCGGACAGGACGCGCGAGATATCAGACTTGTTTTTCAGGATCGACTTGGAGCGCCGGTGGTGCTCCAGATTGGGCGAGGCGTCAATCGAGTCTATCGATGAGGAATGCTTGCTC
Source organism: Drosophila teissieri (assembly GCF_016746235.2). Classification (NCBI taxonomy): domain Eukaryota; kingdom Metazoa; phylum Arthropoda; class Insecta; order Diptera; family Drosophilidae; genus Drosophila; species Drosophila teissieri. The sequence continues at coordinate 2,957,935 of NC_053031.1, read as the reverse complement.
TCGAACTTGGCTGTGGGTCGATTGATCATTAGCTAATATAATTTATCCTTAAGTTTAGAGAAACTACGCACCTTTGGCGCCCACATTCTGTATGCCAAACAAATGCTGGTTGATCAGTTTGGTGGCAGTGGCTAAGCTCTTGCCCGGCATGAATACCGAGCGCTTCTTCTTGGGTCCTTGACCGCCGAATCCGCCGGATCCGCTGGCCGCCGGACTGCCGGAACATCCGGCCATCTCTCCCTCCCTCCGGCCCCCCGTCTCGTCGTCCAGCTTGGTGTCCTCGAAGCGGGCACGCGGACGCATGCCGCCCAGGACACTGCTTCCAAGGACACCGGTGGCTCCACTTGGTCGCATGGCGGTGAAGCTCTGCTGGAACCGCGTCTTCCGATGCTTTGGCACTGAGTTCTCGTTCAAGCTGACCCGACTTCCCCGCTCCTGGACATCGAAGCTCTGGTAGACGTCGTCCAGGGGACTCAAGCCGCCGGCTCCTCCGCCTCCGGCGGCCAAGTTCCTGAGAGCCGTATCCCCCGATGCGCTCTTCTTCACCTGGGCACGCAGTGCACCCGATGAGTTGGTGCTGGGCAGGCCCACAATGAAGCCCGTGGAGCTGCTGATTCCCTGGTGCTGCTCCCGTTCCAGGGGATTTATGTACAGGTTATCCATGTCGATGTCCAGGGCGCAGGCCTCGTCATTGAAGTCGGCCGTGAGGTCTCCCTGGGACAGGAAGGGATGCGTCTGGCAGCTGGCATAGGTGTCCGAGCTGTCCACGCTGGCCAGGTCGGCGTTGTTGTTATTGCTGCCATTGTAGTTGCCACCGAAGAGGAGCGTTCCATTGGCACCAGCGCCCACTGTGGTGGTGTTGAAGTTGTTGTTGTAGTTGTGGTTGAAGTTGGACGAGCTGCAGATGGTGGCCCCGTACCGCAGGGACATGTCCAGGGGCAGGGCAATGGTGGTGGACGTGGTGGTGCCATATGACGACGATGTGGACGAGGACTGCGAGATGGCGGGCAACAGGACGGCGGCGCAGGACGTTGGTGGCAGTGGGGGTGGCGGGGGCAGGGCCAGGAGCGGACCGTGGAGCGGCGGCAGAGGGGCTGGCAGCGGGGAGAGGAGTCCATAGGCGCCTGCCTGACGACCCGCTGCCGCCAGTCGCATCTCCAGGCAGATGGGCTTGTGGAAGTCGGAGGTGGGCAGCGAGATCACGCCCTCTGCGTCGGTGAATTCCTTGAAGTCCTGCAACGAGTGGGGGTTCGGGATGGGGATACAGTGTCAGATAAAGTCGCCTAGGCAAATTAGAGGCCCAAGATATAACAGATATGATAATTCTCTTAAATAGTTGAGGCTAACAAATCCATACTACATTTGTTATTAAGTCTAAAAATATTTATGTTAAGTGAATCTTAACTGAAACTCTAGCATATCTGTTCTATCTTTCCATGAAGTATCTCTTCGACCACCATTTCATACGTTATATGCGTGTTTTGGGATGTTTTCTGGCTGCTTGTTAGTGTCTGATTTAGTTTGGTGTACCTGTTGTCTGGAGTTAGCTTATTATTGTGTGCGATTTAATTCCATATTATTTCGCTTGAATAACAAAAATTAACATGCAACTAGGAGGCGCCAAGTAAAACTCAAACGTGCAGCGCTATTTATTGTTAACATTTAGTAATATTTAATAAATGAAAACGAAGGCAGTGCGAGTTCTCAACTTGTTATTTCATAAATATAGCTACTATCGCTTATAAGAAAAACTTATTAGAAGTGCTTATTAAAGTAGAAGTAAGAATAATAGATCATTTCAAATCGAAAGATATGTTTGTTTAATTATAAATAGTTTCTAAATTGTATGCATGACTTGGATATTTATTGCAATGTTTTCGGATCTGAAGGATCCCCAAGTTGAGCAAACGCACGAAGTTCAATCTTTCAGTACGCAGACACAGACGTGAGAACGTCCTACTTACCAAACCGCTGGAGTTGCCTTCGAAGGGGTTCCATACTCGAACGTTAGATATAGTTAAGTACTCTAATCGAGTTAGTTACCGAAACCAAAAAGGATAAGTTCTAGGCTAGCAATACGGAAACAATCAGTAGAGAAAGTGGAGTGCCAGAAAGTCGAGTGCGAATAGATAAAGTTGTTCAACAGAAATGGATTCGTTTGTTTTTTGTATTTTTATTTGCATAATTTGTTCATTCGGTTTGTGGTTTTCTTTGAATTTGTTTTGGATGAGTGATAACAGGAAATAAACGACTAATAATCAAGAGAGCTATAACATTGGTAGTTCCAGTAACTAAACAATTGTATATTTTGTTTTCATAGTAATGTATATTCGTTGTTTTGCTGGTTTTTTGGTTTTCTGGTATTTGGCATTTTGCAAATTGCAGCTACTATAATTAAGGCTTAGGCCATTTTGCTAGGATATAAATATTTAGGTATTAGGCTAGTTGTAATTACGTGCTTAGTGTAAATGAAAAGAATCGATTTAAACTTTCGTCAAGGCCTCAAGCTTCGGTCACTTGGTTGGTACAGAGTTAAAATTAAATTAATTAAATTAAATTAAATAATAACACATGCTGCTTTGTTTTGCTTTGTTTTGTTTTGCTCTCCACTCCTGGTTGCGTTTCTAGATGGTAGATTAGGCTTTAGTTAATTTAATTAAATTCTTAGAATTCGCTATGTCTTTGTTTAGCTTTCACGTCACGTCACGCCAGGCCCGTTGATAATAATAATAATAATAACAGTGTAACAGTACTTGTATAATCGTAGCAATAATAATAACATTTAGTTGTAATTTGTTTGTTGGTACTTTAAAGCTAGTTAACGTCTAATCGCAATTCGCAGTGCCGGTCACGCATTCGATGCGCCCGGCATTCTAAGTATTATCGATTTCTCGATTTCACGATTTCACGATTTCTCGATTTCTATATCGAACTCTTCGGGGTTTCTTGAGAATCTGGCTAAACGCTATTCGCGCGCAATGGAATACACTCGCCATGGCATCCCGGCAAACCCTTTAAGAAAAGAAACGAAAAAGAAACAAGGTCAACATAAAATTTCCATTTCCAATCCAATTCCAATCTCACAGGAAGCCAAAAACAAAACCAAAATCAAATCAAAAGTGAAACAAATAGGTGAAACAAAACGATCGTTAGGATGGGACAACCACACTTTGTATATTCATGGTGTTTCCTTGGGGGTTACCATCTGGGGTATATGGTTACCATAGTATATGGTAGTATGCCTCATAGATAGTATATGTCGATCGTGCCCTCCTCGAGCATCCGCTTGAGGGCCATATAGTTTTTGGGCGAGGGCGGCGGTCGGGCCAGCCGCTTGATGCTATACTCCTTGTCGTGGAACACACAAATGCGATCCTGCAACAACGTTCGGTATCGGTATCGGTATTGGTATCGGTATCGTAATCGCTGCTCTACCAATCCAACTACTTCGGGTCGAGTACGGGGTATTGTACGGCCTATTGTTTAGCAGGACCTATGCGAGAAGCTCGGGGCTCTACTGATTTTGTAAACGGCAGTGCCACAGAAATGTATCAATACTTTAAAACTTCTAAAATAATATATGTATATATAGGCAACTAAAATAGGATTTCTGTGACACTCCAGTGTTGAAAGTCTGGTCTGGATCGGAGTTCAATGCGCTGGGGTTAACAATTTCACAGTCTGCCAATGGCTATATACAAGCTGAGCATGATGTTAGTTCGGAGTTTAGTGGAGATTAGTCGGTAACTTGAACGTAAACGTAAACGTAAATGCAATCGTAAACAAAGAGCAATGATAAGGATAATCGGGTGCAGACATGCGACTAAACACAGAGCACAGTACACGGAAAAGCGGCTCGAACATTGCAAACGGGAACATTGGGTGGTGGTGGTCACAGCTACGTTTGTGGGGTTTCTGGGCTTGGGGTTTGGGGTGGGGTTGGATGCTGTGGTGGAGCCAAACCCCCCGTTACCTTGGTGGTGCAGAAACAGCACTCGAATTCCACGGGCACGTCCTGCTCCAGGTTGTCCATCCGCTGGTTCTGCAGGTTCTCCAGGGCCACCTGGCGACGCAGCTCGGCCACTTCCTATAAATAGTTGGGTGTGGGGATGTTGGCATCACGTGAGTGTGTTTCGTTACGTTTCGCTTCGCTCGTAAACATTTGGAATATATATACATATATAAATCTAGGCTTATGTACAGAAGGATCACCGAATGCAGGGCATGCCGCATGCGGAGTAACTCTTGGGGGTTAGAAATAGTTAGAAATTCGGAAAAGTGGTTAGCAAGAAAAGGAAAGGGTATAACAGCCCGTTTTGCATGCGGCTCAAGCTGTGTGAGGGTGTAGGTGTCGCCTGCTAGTGGTGGTGTTTTGTTTTCTACGGAGCTGATCCTATCATTGCACACTAAAAATATAATGGTTTTTTACATGCTTTAAACATATTTCTTTAGCTGAACAGCACCTGAAACTTAGTAGGTGAACTTTTGATTTCCACATTCCCCTAGATTTATTCCTGCTGAGAAGTAAATACTAACCTATGTGAAAGTTACTGCAACTCAATGGTTGCCAAAGCAGACTCAAACTGGTCTAAATGTGCTCTAAATGCGCCTAAGCAATCTCCATTGGATCGGTGAGTTCAAATCCTTCTCGGACATTATTAGGCATTTAATACGCTGTACCAGCAGCTCAACTGTCTATAATAATCTGCGCAATCGGCATAGAAGCTCAACCAAGCGGCATGAAGAGTCGCGAAAAGATGCATTCCTTTCAGAACGGAGACTTCGAGGCAAATGCCTGTGGAAATACTTTTGCGAAGCGAAGAATGGAGCGCTCAAATCCTGAAGGCCTGCTGGATGCTGGTCCAATTGGTGGGTAATTCTAAGTACAGGAGATCCATCTAATCACTAATCTCGCTAGGTTCTGGAACGGGCTTTCAGCCAGCGGATCAAAACGCGATGAACACCTGCCAAGTGGGCGCCAATCTCGCTGCCCAGAGCCTATCCCCAGCTGTGCCTGTATCGCCCCTTTCCGACTTCTACCAATCAAACTGGCAGCAGCAACAGATGGAGCTGCAGAACCAGCAGCAGCACCAGCCACTTGGGTGTGGCTTAAGCAGGTCCAGCCAGCAGGGAACACCCAATGCCTACTTCGAGCAGGATGAGACCGAGCAGAGGCGCCAGGAGCTGCGCAATCTCGTCCAGCATCTGTACGTGGCCCAGGCGAGGGTCCAACTGGAGGCCACCGAGATCAGGAAGGCTCAGTCGGTGGCCTCAGCGGCGCAGGGGCAGCTGGAGGAGACCGCCAACCATGTGCGCAGCATCACCGCCTCCCTGCACACTGCCCAGCAGGAAGTGGCTGCCTCGGCGATTCGGGCTCAGATTGCCCAGCTCCAGCTGGCTGCTCATGATCAGCTACTGTTCGCCGCTCGCCAGGATGTGGACGCGCTGTCCTCGCAAATGGTGGGTCTCCAGGCGGCGGAGGGCATCGTCCAGCCGAAACTCACAGTGGATCTGCATGCGCTTCTCGACAAGCTGAAGCAGCCACTGCAGCACTATGATCGTCCCACAGCCGTTCCCATGATTGCACCTGGTCCGCCGGGAACGGCAAGTCATCAGCAACAGCTGCTCTTGCAGCAGCAGCAGCAGATGGGGCAGGTGCAAGGTCAGGAACAGGGCCAAGGACAGAGCCCAAACCAGGGTCAGGGTCCTGCGATTCCCTCAAATGGAGCTACTCCCAACGATTTCATCAGCTTGCCTAGGGCTCAGCACTATGCCAACTTGGATTACACTTAGCTGCAGTTAAATATTCCTAAGAATTATTATTTCTACCATATATTTTTTATAAGCTTCTTTTAGCATTTCTTCCTTCCATAAAATCATATATTTCATTTAAATTGATATGTGATTTTCGTTGCTAACTATTCCCATTGTTGAGGGTTTTTGTCTGAATATAGATGTTTCCCAGTAATGTTGATTGATATTGCATTGTGTTTGGTGACGTAATGTGTGTGTATGGTTTAGAGAACAAATCTTCTTTAGCAAAAATGTATAAATTGTACAAGATCAATTCGCATTTCTTCAGATGAATGTTTATTTTCGAGATTATGAAGTTAGCAGAGCAAAAATATTGGCTTACAGACTGGAAAAATGTTAAAGGCAGAATTATTAGTTCTAAAACTATATAGTATATTCTTAAAAGCAAAATCTCGTATTAAAAAAATAGTATCTACAATATACACATAAAACACTCTTTTTCCAATCAAAACATATGGCTTAAAATGGTTTTGAAGGATATTTATATCTGATAAGTATTTGCAAACTGGATTATAGAACCAAAATTCATTCCTGGTCATTTGTAAATTAACCAGTGCCTATAACACTTGAACCAATATCGAAACAAAAAGTTTTAATTCAGATTTTAGCTAAATATTGAAGAATTTGGAAGTGATAACAAAATAATGTGGTCAAAATCATCGGTTCTATGCAGCTTTTATTATTTATTCGATCAGATAGGCATTCAGTTCGATTTGGAAAATCCATAAATGCAATTGCACGTTCGCCCAAAAAAATAAGTTTTTGTAGCATTGATTCAGCCACTGAAAAGAAGACAATCAATCCGCAAATCCATTCAAAATAATCGTTTGGTAAAAAATCGAATGCATATTAGAATATATAGCTGTGGCACAAATGCATTCGAGTTGAGTAGAGTAGAGTATTAGAGTAGGTTGAGTTCTTTGTGTATACTTTGAATGTACCTCCTTACTGCGTCCCCGTAAAATCTAAAAGTTGAAATGTGTGAATGTTGTTAAAGTACTTGATTTTCTCCTCAAGAGTCTTAAGTTTTTTTTTTTCAGATCTTTTGTTATATTTCTGGTTACATTTTTGTGGTGGTTGGAATTTGTTTGAATAAACTCAGGAGAGAACGTGAAGCTAAACAGACTAGGGATACTAAAACTACATAAAAGGCCGCCAATGGGGGAAACTCAGGAATACTTAACCAAAGGACACCAAAGTTTGTGGTATTCAAGAACTGAAACTCAAAACGAATTTACCCGCACTAACAGTTGGCAACTGAGAAGGAACCAAACGTGAGTAATAATTGGGATATATAATTAGAATTATTATTTGAATATATTTCGATCCAGTTCAACGGCTTCACATTTACTAATACATAGGATTACGATTTAGGAACTTTGAAAACATTAAGATATTCAAGAAATACGATTGCGAGTATGGCAACGACTGGGTATCTCCCCCTAATTCGCAGACTTACCCCGGGCGTGATCATCATCTGGATGGGCAGTCCCTTCGCCTGGGACAGGTTGTCGTCATCAGCCACGCCCCCATCTCCATCGCCGCCCCCCTCGGCGCCCTCTGTTCCGGGGGCGGTGTTGCTGGCATTACTGGCATTGGTGGCTGTGGCCACGGCTGTTGCCGCACTGGATGCGGCCACCATGGCCAGGTTGTTGGCCACTCCTCCATTTCCGTTTGGCGCTTTTTGCTGAATCTGTTGCATCTGCAGCTGCTGCATCTGTTGCTGCTGCTGCTGTTGCTGTTGCTGCTGCAGCAGCAATGCCTGCTGCTCGCGGCGATAGCTCTCCATGGCCATCATCGAGGTCTGGCGGGCATTGGGATTGTCGAAGCTGTACGGCGGCACTGCATCCTGCTCAGAGCTGGAGCCGCGTCGCTAAACGAGAGTAGGAGGAGTTAGTATGGTTTCCGGCAAGGATGTGATAGGCGCTTGGGATGGATCATTTCATAACCAATTTTAGGGCACTTCGTACTTACTATACGGGGCATGATTCCAATTCTTTGAAATGGGGAACCATGAGAAACTTATACTTAGAATGATTATACGAGTTACTTATTAAGTTACTTAAGTTTAAGCTGGGAGATTTCTCAAACTACCTTTACTAATTTTGGGTTTATAAAATAAACTGTTTATGGGGGCCTATTTCAAATTCCATCTGAAGAGAGTTAGTGGTACCAAAAGTACGTAAAATAACTTTAAAAATATATAGCATTTTATATATAGTATGTATAAAGGTGTGTCACTCTTACAAGAAAGGGAAACTATAGTTCGATATTAAAGAGACCCGAGTTCCCTGGAGGCTGACTTACGTTGTGCAGGTTGGAGTTGCGCAGGTTGGCTACGTGGTCGTAATTCTTATAGCATCCGGTTCCGGTGGTGGCCGGATTGCGTCCGCTGGTGGACTCGCCTTCGGTGCTGTTGCCGTCCGTTTGCGAGAGATTGTGGCCTGTGGGCGATCGGCGGAGCGCGTGGGTTAAACGGTGCCAATTTTTGAGTGATCGTGTGTGACTCTCGCGCTTTTCTGCTTGGCATTCGTGTGTGTGAGGTTGTGGTTGTGGTGTTGGGTGGGTGTATCAGTGTGTGTGGGTGTTAACGTGTAGTCGGGTTATCAGGTGTTATCAGGTTATATTTTCAGATTCACGATCAGTTTGTTTGGTTTGTTTGTTTTCGGAGTTCACGCAAAGAAGCCATGAATGCATTTTGTCGCCATTTCGTTTCGCATTTGTTTAGCCGACAGACGCCAGTGGTGGTATATACACAGGGTTATATATATATATCGTATATCGTATATAGTTTAAAATGAGTTAGAGTGGGTTTCGAATTCGTTTCGGAGCGCAAATGAAGGTGTTTTATTTGTATTGGTTCGGTTTGGTTTGGTTTGGTTTGGTTTTTCGTTTCAAATCAAAAGAGGGGAAAAAGAAAGAAAAATGAGTTCCATGAATGTACTTATTTTTCGCTATATTTTGGTAGATATTTGTTACGACGACGATGACGACGGCGACCACAAAAACGTTGGGGGCTAAGTTAGATTTAGTTAAGTTTAGTGGGATACAGTGAGGACAACATTGAAGAACGACGTCTATAGTTCGGGTTTAGTTTGGGGCTTACTCTTGAGTGTGATTAAATTGGTTAGAACAACATTTAGTTAACTGGTGATGCTAATGGCTCATAAGTACTGCTATAACACTAGATTATAGTTAAGTATGTCATAAAGTTAGTAGTCAGACTAAGCTAATAGTAACATTCCTATTGAATATAGTAGTATTGGATACAAGATAAGAAACGAAACTGAAGAAACTGAATATCCTGCGGAAAATGGATATAATTTTGTAACTTCACTTTATTTTTGTCCAAATAACCAATATTTTTGCATTGAAATTTAAGTTTGATTGGCTATTTACAGTATTTAGTAAAAATGGGAGAGAAAGTCCAGTGGAAACATTAAGATTTTATTTACTTGAAAATGGAGTTTTGTACAAGAAGTTTGAGAGGACATAAGAAAATTCTAAAAAATCTGTAGAATATTTATATGAAAAATATTTATCAGTATTTTACTATAAAACTTGTGACTATTTGTGATTTTTGTGAGTGTCTGAAATGTCAAGTGCTTTGAGTGGACGCGGCAAAACAAATGTGCGAAACACTGTTCTCTTGGTTTCAATTCTCAAATAGACAAAATTCCGATTCATGGTCATTTACGCCATTCACGTTCAGGTGTGTGATCTTGTATAATTAGACCGAAATACGAAGGAAATGTTAATGAGTAAAATGGAAAGAAAAACATCTCCTGATGCGTCAGCGAATGTAATTGGCTCCTTACTGTGGCCTTTCCTGCATTCAAGGCTTGAACTCAAAATCTGGCCAAGCTTCAAACACCAAATATATATAGACACTCATGGATTGGCGGTATGTTTGGATTTGGATTTGGATTAGCTGGTACAATGAAATAATACAGCGCAGTTGGGTTTTGGTTTTATTGCTAATTTCACAGACACACAAAGTTGTTTACGGCTTTAACAGTAGTACACAAAAGTACGAGTACAGTACACAGTTATTCATTGGGGTTAGTACGAGTACGAGTTGGAATACGAGTACAAGTGAGTAGTATTCATATTCACATATTCACTATATGTTCTTGATCGATCATACATGGCTTGAGCATAAATAGAGCGTACACAGTTTCTATAGATTAGTTCATAGGATAAGAGCATGCAGCGCGTTAGATTTGATTTAATTTTGGAACAAAGGCGTTTAATAATGTGAAAACGAAAGTTCGAGGACACACACACATATATAATAAGGTTATTAGTAGGAAAACAAGAGGAAATGGAAAAATATTAAGTAAAAGGCACGTAAAGGTTTTTTGCAAAGTCAGTCCGGTTGCGTTTTTTATAATTGTTTTTTTCAGGACTCTTAGCTTCTTTGAGCGCAATGATAGAAATGTTTGAACTATGTGGAACTCAAGGCAAATCATAGGTAAATCGTTCAAATATCACACACAAAAAAGGGCTTCAAAATCTGTATATAACATGTATATAACTTGGTTCGAACTGCTCAGCTCGCTTATTTATATCGATATATATGGTTGGGCTCACAATTTAACAAAACTTCAGCTTTCGGTTGTGTGGCCTGTATGTTGTATCTTAAAGTATTTATATATGGCTGCAAACTAGGAGCAATTTGCTTTAAATAAGGCAAGTTCTTTTGTTTTTCCGTTGTGCTTATGCGTTTTTAGGAACGTATCGCCATCGTTTGCTAAGTTTTCTGTCTCTACATTTGGAACGAGTATATTTCATTTGGTATACCTAATGCACGCTATATATCGCTGATGTATATACGAGTATATCGCTGATGCGCTCTCTAAATTAAAAACTAAGCTTACCCTCTCACAGCTACAACAACTAAGTTCATAAATAAGGCTTGCTCTGTTGTTGTTCGTTTTGGATATTCACATCTCTTGGGTTATTTCGATTTCGACATCGACATCGATTTAGATTTCGATTTGGTTTACCCCATGGTGACCACTTGTAGTGTTTTATGTCCATGGAGGGAATTATTTTTGACTAGTGCGCTCGATAAATGCCTTCTTGGAGTTTACAAAGAGGTTAGGCCTAGTTATTCGCTAAGATTTAGACTAAATCAAAATTGTGCTTACGCGGATTGTATTTTCAGAGTTCTCGAAGCTCTCGAATGGCGTGTTGCGTTAGCATTTATCATTTTGGATTGGGCTGCATGGGGGAATATGATAATTCCTGGAAGATATTTGGCACACACATGCTGCCACACCCACTACTGCTGCAAATCACATTTGGGTACTTGAAAGTTTTGCTTGCAGACGAATTCGCGTTGAAACCAAATGGATATAGCATAAACTGGCCAGGCAATCAAGGTTATCAAAGTAAGTAACTCAAAACCAAGAACATCAGCAAATTTGAGCGGGTCTTCATTTCGTTTAAATTTGTTTTAGATTCATTTTCAAGTGCTGATGGACATTAGCAAAACTTTCAATATACGATAGTACGATGAAGCATACGCCTTTGGTTTTCGCATCTAGCTCTTACACACAATACAAACATTTGAATGCTGTAAGAGTTAGTTAACATAAATCAGGAAATAATGCATAAAAAATGTAAATAATCCAATTGGCCCTCATTGCGTCTAACTCAAATGCAGAGTTTTAACATAAGAGGAAAACTAACTATGGCAACGTGGCGTATGCGCAATGCATAATTACGGTTATTGAGCAGCAGCGACTGTGTGACAGCATGTCTGTATGAGTGTGAGTGTCTTGTGTGTGCGTGGGTGTGTGTGTGGGGGTATGGGTATGGGGCGCCTAAAAGCAGTTACATTTAATCACAACATTCAATTGGAAAATAAACCAAAAATGGAAGTACACAATTCATTTGATTTCTGATTGATTCGAAGCTTTAAAGCAAGCCTACGCATTTGGGCTAACTGCTAACCAAATGTTATTCATTTCATTTTTTTGTTCGTTTTGGAAGTACTTTCGCTTAAGTCTAGGACTCTTGTGTGTGTATGTGTGATTGATTCGTGTACGTGTGTGTGTGTGGGTGTGTGTTTGTAACAAATTGCATTTGCTCTCGACTAATTTACATATACAATAACAATCGCCTGTCATTCTCTTAGCTAATTTCGCTTAGTGTAGATGGTTGTAGGTTTTTTTTCGTTTTCTTTGGGGTCGGGTTGTTGTTGCTGTGGTTGCCGCGGTTTGCCAGCGATTTTGTGGTGATTTCAGGGCGATTTCAGCGGTTTTAGCGGCTGTCTTCGTTGTCACTGGAGCTGTTCTGCTGCTGGGCGTCCCGCTCCTCCAGCAAACTGCGATTCAGCTCCTGGATGCGGGCGGAGAGGGCGCGGCGACGGGGCGTGCCAAAGGAGGGCGGCGGTGGCGCCTCTATCAGCGTGTTTTTCTCGCCTAGGTCAAAATCAGCCGCATTTAATTTAATTAACGTTTTTAATTCATTTGGTGTTTGCGTGTGTGTGTGTTTTTTTTTTTTTGCAATTTTTCAATTATTGTATGTGTGTGGGTGTGTAAAATGTTTGGGTTTCGAAATGGTTGGAAAATTCAAAGAATGTCGTGAGCAGAAAGTAGAAAAAGAAGAGCAGAGAAAAGAACACGTTGTAGGTAGGATATTCAGAGGCTAATAGTTCTAGGCATAGGCCCCATCATAAAGACTTCGATTCGCTAAATTACAACTACGTTTGGCTAAGAGAATGAGCATATACATCATATGGTTTCATGTGTGTTTGTGTTCGCTTTATATATATAATTGTATGTAATCAGCACTTGAAAATTTTCTAAAAATGTTTGTTGTATTTATAGTAATTTATAATTCATAATTTGTATTTCTTTTTTTCTATTTGACAGTATCAATTAAGTTCGAAATGGTAACTCTATGTTGAGCATTCAAATTTGCTATGGTTGTGGCGGAATCAAAACAAGAATCAAGCAATGAGTAGCAAAATGTCATCATCATAACTCGCAATTCTGGGCAAACGTCCAACTGAAGTCAGCAATTAGGCAAACTCAATTTAACTGAAGGCAAACTTAAACCGAACAACGCAACAAACTGCAACAGCAATTGCCTAGCTAATCACTAGATCCTTGGCTATATGTATATACAGGACGACTCGGGGCTTTATATACGAGTATACTTTGGATTGCAGCTGTGCGGGGCAAGATTTCGGGTTGTTATATACTATAAATGATTGATAACCCGTTCTTATCAAATCTTATATTTATTTGCTACTTTACAGTACTTGAAAATATGTAAAAACATGTGTTTGAAACTACTAGATAACTGCAATTCTACTTAGATGAAATTATGGTTACTTTATGAATATAATGTGTAAGCTATTTTTCGAACTTTAATGGAATACAACCTGTACCAGCTACATTGTTTTAAACTTGCATGTGATAAGTTGGTACTAGTAGAATAATGTATACAAAATGTTTTCTGATTTTTTTCCCAGTACAGCTGCAACTACCTATGTTCCACTTGGCGAAAGCTAAAAAGAAAAGCTGAAGCCGTGTGGAGTCTCTTCCTGCACTAAGCTAAGTATGTATGACTTTGCTGTAACTTATGGAATACACCAAAATACACTAAGAGAAAAAGAGAGAACTCCAGAGGGAGGGAGAGAGAGAGTGTGTGCGAATACTTATGGTACAATAGTGTGTAGCTGTAGTCGGCGCGTGGTGTGTGAGTGTGTGTATCTGTGTATCGTATCCGTGTGTCTAGGAGCTATTATTATTGGAAGCGATTGTCAAAGGCTACGGCATTTAATAGAGTTGAATAATACGATTTGTAGGGTGGCAGAGGTGGGCTAGGCTACGTATACGCAATGTAGTCACCTGGGGCGCTTTGCACATCGAGGGTCTGCCTGCCTATATTGGGGGTGCTTTGTCTTTTACCCTTCGGATGCACGACATTTGTTTGCTTTCCTAAAATAAAACACAGTTCGGAGGGTTTGAGAGGGTTAAAGGGTTAGGGCTGCGGGGTTTTTTGTTCAGCGGGGCTTTCGACGGCTTTAAAGGGCCGTGAGGTTCCATTGCCTACTTCTAGGCGCGCGGCTTTTATACAGCAGAGGTGTCGATTTTAAGGGGGGCTTCGGGGGTTCGGTGGTTCGGGGTGTGTGTGCTTTGTACAAGTGAAAACCCCACTAATTTCGCGCTTAATGCGATAAGTACAAAAGCATTTGCCTAATTGACCATTATTGTGTGACGCTGGGGGTGTTTCTGTATTGTTGGTGGGTTTGTGGGTCTAAGGTCTACGTAAGGGAACTTAAATGTAACTCAAATCGCTTAACTAGTTTACAATTGATCACTCGAACGTAGGTCTGAGCTCGGAATAATCAACGGTTCAACAATTTCTATCATCTTACGGCTCAGCAGTCGCAGGACTTGCGTCCGACTTCTGTGATTGCTATTTACACGCCTCTAGGCTGGATTTTAGATACAGCTTGGTAACGGAACGAAAGTTAAACCAATCTGAACTGATAGTGTGAAAAAGCCAGGAACGGAAATCCATGCCAAAAGTATAAAAATATTCAAATGATTACTTAGACAGCTAACGCACAAGACTACACAAGAGTAAGCAAAAGTTTAAAGGAGAGGGATTTCTTGGGAACTTCGGGTTATACACATAAATATATGATACGATTTCCAATCCTTTGAAGCTTTCATTATAATGGCATAATAGTTTTAGTAATAATGGAACTTCGTAGCATGGCTTTACAAAATGAAGTACAATCAACTGTGGCATATCATATATTTAAGTGTAGCTACTATAGTTAGTTGTGGGATAATAAGCATAGCATGAGGCGTAAGGATCGAGTTAGCAGATCCCTTCGGTCGGCTAGTTTAGTGTTAGTAGATACGTAAGCAAGGCACATTCCTTATAGCTAGTGGTACGGGGGTAGATCTTACCTGTGTCGACAATCACATCGATGAGATCCATGGACTTGGCAAAGGCATCTTTCAGATTGATATGATGAAAGGAGACAATGCTGCCCTCGCGCTTGGCACGATCGAGTGCCTCGCGACGCTTGAGGGCCTTTTCGCGGCGCATCTGATTCTTATAAAATTCAGCAAAATTGTTAACGATGATGGGAATAGGCAAAGCGATTACCAGAACACCGCATATGCAACACACAGTACCAATAACCTTTCCCAGTGCAGTTGTGGGATAGATGTCCCCGTAGCCAACAGTTGTCATTGTAATACCCGCCCACCAAAATGTTTCCGGTATTGAAACGAATTTTGTATCCTTTTCATCCTTTTCGGCAAAATATGCCAGCGAAGAAAATATGAGAACGCCCATGGCCAGGAACAGCATTAGTAGACCGAGTTCCTTATACGAGTTACGCAGCGTAAAGCCTAACGACTGCAGGCCCGTTGAGTGACGGGCCAGCTTAAGGATTCGCAGGATGCGCATGATGCGAAAGACCTGCACCACCCGACGCACATCCTGGAACTGGTCCGTTGCATTCTTATTCGTTTCCAATAGAAATAACGAAACAAAGTATGGGAGTATTGCCAATAGATCGATTATGTTAAGGCCGCCCTTAAAGAACTTCCACTTGTCCGGCGAGGCGCTAAACCTAAGTATGTACTCTAGAGTGAACCACGTGATACACACGGCCTCAACCATTGCCAATTGCGGATTATCCTGTGGTGTACCGTTGTCAATGTGTTGTAGTTGTGGTAGGGTGTTCAACGTCAGGGCTATGGTAGACAGGACTATGAATAGTATGGATATCACTGCGATAACCTGCGAACGGTAAAGAACAATCGAGACTTTGTCGAGACCATGATTCAGCAACGATTCAATTTCAATGCAATCAAATCACAACGATAATAGTAGGTATTTGTAAGCTATTTGATATTTGATATTTGGTTTTGGTTTTTATATTTGAGTAGGCACATAACACGATACGTTCATTCCATATCAAATCTGTCTTTTATACACATCTAGTTTGGTTTTGTTTTTTGGGGTTTTAATTAATTTGTAAAACACGGTCACAACAATCAGCAAAGTTCAGCGAGTTCTCTCCACGAGAGTTCACTTTGATTCTGTATGACTATCTGGCATTTTAATTGGGTTAAGTAGACAATCTGTTAGAGTTCTGGTCTCGAATTCAGCTTCTTCTGGGGATTGTTAGTCGAAACGGGGTCTGTTAATTTGGTTGGTAACTATATCGTTTCATTTGGCAGGGGTAACGCTTCATTTTGGGGTCTTGGTTGGCTTTCCTAAACAGTTCTTTGTACTTTTCAAAGGCTGCTGTACTATATGTGAAGTATATATTTATTCGTCGTGAATCCTTCTTCGTAACTCAAACCATAACTCAAAATCAAGAGGTTGGCAACAAACGAAAACAGAAAAACGCAAAACATGGGTTGGGTATATTATTTTGATCCTAGGTCTCGAAGTTTCGGGGTCTCTAGTCTAGATCAACTCTTTCTCTGGAAGGTGTGGGTGTAAGTGGGTGTGAGGTGGCTCTGTGGTTAGTGGTTCGGTGGCTAGTGGTTGGTGGTGTGCGTGTGGTTGTGGTTCTGGTTGTGGTTGTGGTTCGGGTAATAGTTGTGGTATGGGTAACTGTAAGTGTGAGTTCTTGTTGTGGGGACAGATCACATGACGCAACACAAGGACATAACACACCTACATACTTATCAGCTATACGTGTGTGTGTCTAATCGGTTCTATTATGGTATGAGGGTGAACCAGGGGGGGCACTCCGTCGTTAAATAAGAGACGCTACCCTTGGGGTCTGCAGTCGACATAATTGTTATACAATAACCTTTTATTTGTAATATATTCTACATGGTATTATCCTCAGAAATCACCGATTGTTACGCTCTTCGCTGTTTGTGTATTTGTTTTGGTTTTGACTTGTTTTCTCTTGGATAATAATGTTTGGAAAACTTAAGTGGTTCAAATTCATGATTGTTCTAGCAAATGACAAAGGAAGAAATCCAAATCTAATTCAAATTCAAATGCATAACTTTCGTACCAAACGAGCTAGGAATTACAATTACGAGATAGGGATTCCAAATCAAATCAAAACGAAATTAAATTAGAAACTAGAAACTAGAAACCGCCATCGTCGGCCATCAAATAATTGCATCTGTCACGGTAAACACACACAAATATGCCGTGAAATTATGCATTTATTTTTCGGCCTGTTGGACGGAAATCTCTTTGTAAACAAACACACTTAAACCATTTTAATTGCTTGTCTCTAAATAATACATTTAATTTACCAAAAACTGCCAATTGCCGAGATTGAAGTGTTCGGAAAGAGGGGAGAAAATGGATTTTCGGGGCACTGGAGGCCTGTCAGAAATGCAGAATTTCAATTGCGATTTCAATGCCAGATGGACTGCCATTGCCGCATTAGGCCACATGGCTTCGAACATGGCTTATTCCGCAACTGAATCGGGGTTCATGTGGAATGGGGGGGGAGGGCTGAGTGTTGGGTGGAATGTTGGCTGTGCGTGTGACTGACAGTCGAGAGGGGGTCAGAGATAGAGAGAGAGAGAGAGAGTGAGAGAGAGAGATGGGTTGAACATCTTGGACATGCCACGCCCCCAAAGTGGAATGCATAGATAACTCTTCTGTGAGTGTCCAGATCTACCATAGTAGGCCACTGTACGCAACCACGCAGTTCTGGTTTCGGAAATGGATTGGGTTCGGAATAGGAACTTGGAGCATGGATCATGGATCGTGGAGCATGGATCATGGATCATGGATCATGGATCATGGACTTTGGACTTGGGGTTCTGGGTCAGGGTAAGCTGAATTTCATAGTTCTGCTTCGTTGGATGAGCTGACTTCTCTAGTTATGGCTTATGGCTTGCTACGTATAGATACAAAAGTTAAAGATACAGATTATGCAGTTATTAGACAAAAGATACATAGTCAAGAAGGTATCATTACGTAGGGATAAACAAAACGCACTAAAGGATACACAAACCAACTGAACCGAAAACAAAACCAAAAGGAGAGAAAACATTTGGATGGTGCTAGTTAGCAACGATGAGAAATAGAAGGAGGAGTGGAATAAAGTCAAAGTACAGATACTAGATACTAGTTACTAGTTACAGATAGATACAAGTGCGAGAGGGCACGCGAGGGGGCTTAGAAATAGATAATAAAGAGAGGGCTTAGACATACAGATGGGTTCATAGAGTTAGAGGGGGATGTTCTTGCATTGAAGTGGTATTGGTCTTGGTCTTGGTCTTCGACCGTCAAACTTCGGGAAAGTTAATTAAATTTCCATAGTTTCGGAGGATTCGGGGATTGAGCGGGTGGGGCAGGGCGGGGCGGGGCGGGCGAGGGTTTCAACAATCTACTTGAGATGGTGGTGAGGCTATACAAACAAATTTACTTTCGATTCTTATTTCGCTTTCGATTGAACAGAATGCATTGGAGTTGAGTTTCGTAAACAAAAAAGTTTGTGTGCGAATTATCACTTTGGCATACTGTAGTTTTGGATTTTGGAACTGCTACCATTGCTGCTCAGTCATGAAGGTGGTTGGGGGGTTTTCGGGGTATGGATAGGTTTCGCTGGGTTGAAAACTAAACATGATGTCGCAATACTCCTAGCTGGCTTACTTGATCACAGTCTCCGAAAAGAAAAAATGGTTGAATACGTAACTGAATATGCACTAAACTCACAACAACTACAAAGTTCAAAGCGTAGCAAGTCGTCTAAAGCGGTTTCTGCTGCTCGAGGCCTACAAAAATCAAAATTCTGTCTATAAAGCCGCTGACAACAGAGCCATAATATGTAAAAAACAAAATATAGATGTATATTTAGCAATACATTAAGCTGAAAGTCGGTGTTCCGATCATTGTGGATACTTTGCAAAGTTTAAACTGTAAGGTATATAAACATTTTTTTGATAAACTGCTGTATTTTTTCAAAAATTTGCTAGGTGATTGCTTCAAAGTAGGCGAATAAGAGTAAGTTATTAAAGAAATTCGAGTTTTAGGCTAATATTCAAATGTCACTTTATATATATTAATAGATATTTAGTAGCTCTTTTGTCTTTTGTTATATTTTACTGACTGGCTTCTTTACAGGAAAACAAAACCTTTGCAACTGCATGAAAAAGGATAACAAATTTGAATTAACTTCCCTGAACCAGGCTGAAATCCACTTGAATTACAAGTAATGGAAGGTCGATGGATTACAGAGCAAGATCTCGGGGTCGAAGCAAAGTGAGGAGATAGATAAAGGTGAACAGTGACAGAGAGGTGATGAGCTGAGGTGTTGTGGAAAATAAGGACAATATACAGTCAAAAAACAATTCATGCGACAAGAAAATCGGGACAAAAGAGTTTCGACTTAAATATATAAGGATAATATAAGGATAATATACAAATATACAAAGGTTTACATAGGGCACTCATCGCAATCGCTGTACAATCCAAACTAAATCTAGATCAAAAAGGGTAAACTTCACGTCACTTGAATACCAGAACTAAAAATCACATTCAATTTTAATTCAAAATAGGGGTGTGCAAAACTTTGGGTGTTTTTGCTCAGTGTTCGAGTGTAGTAGTGTGAGTGTGTGTATCTGTGTGTGTCGATGGGAACTCAGTTCCGGCTAAAATATTTGATCAGGTTTGCATTTGGTTCACGTGGAGTGTTTTTTTTTTTTTTTTGTTAACGGGTTGTACGTTTTGTGGTTTTGGTTTTGGTTTTCGGTTTTTCGGTGGTTTGTTGGGGTTTATCAGGGGTGTGGGAAGTGGGCGTGGGTGGTTTTCGGTGGGTGCATGAGTTGGTTCGCATACTTTGTTCGACTCACTAAAAAACAAACAAAATTCGATACAAACGGCTATAGAATTCAGTACGAATCGACTACGAAATTCTATACTAGTGGCATTCAAATGCAGCAAATTTGGTGGGTTAATATTTCAAGTAGGAGATTTCGTTCGATCGATATATAGTTTGGTTACGGGTCTCGTATACCGAAATCAAAAGGCTAAACTAAAACTCAAAACCGAATAGAGACGATGAATTTTACATGTACTACCCTTTTGGGGATATTGGAATAGAGTTGTTCGATTTAATGCTAATTTAAAGAGGGGACTAAAACTTCGAAGGCACCGTAGACGATTCTCAAAGTGTAGACATTTGTGTGTGTGTAAGTGTTTTGTGTGTATGTTCGAGTGTCGGAAATTGTAGGTAATCAAGGTCCAATGTTTACGAAGGAATTAGGTTAAAACACAATAACAACGAGAGTTAAATAAATTTCTTCCTTATGCAATACACACGAGATTACAACATGACATCAAATATATAGGAAAAGAATACGAGGGTTTAAAAACGACATACAGATATGTATATATATCATCGCCAATGGAAAGGAAAGTACCAACACAAAAGGCAAACAACTTAACAACAATTTGGATAACATAATTTTCCAGTTTCGTTATTGTTGTTTTTTTCGGTGTACATAAGAAATAAAGTAAACGTTTTTGAATATTTTTGGAGTATTTTTTGGGTATTTTCTGTTTCTTGTTTGTCTTGTGAGCGCGCTTTGGTTTCTTGCTGAGTTGTTTGTCGCTTTCAACGAGGCGAAGATATCAACTGAGATTTCTAACTGCTTTTGTTATTAGATAAGAGCTAGATTTGTTGGTTCTCATATTTATCATTTCGTTGAAAAAAGGATGTGTTTAGGCGTGGTATTAAAAATAAACCAAAAAAGTACAGAACTAAAAATGTTGTTAGTTTCTTCTTTTTTCTCTCTGACAGAAAATCGAGTTAGTTATTGAAGAAAAAACATAAATAAAAATACGATAAAAGTACAACTGCAAAGGACTCTGGAAATTTTTCATTACCTTTTAAATGGAACTAAAAAGTTTCAAATTTAAATAATAATTTATATGGAATGCTTATATTCTTGCAAAAGTCCAAATAAGGTTTCAGACATTGAGAATACATTCCATATAATAAATCAAATAAAAAGAAATTAAAAATGCTAAACCTAAATGAGTTTCAAAATAAAAAGTACATAATTCAAATAAAAATGGAACTCAAAATCGAATGAAAAATTATAGGAGATGCACCCAAATATGTTGTAATTATTTCCATTCTCCCACCAATATAATTGGTTAAAGCCAAAAGCTAACGTAACAGATCGAGGCAAATAATCGGCTGTATTATACAAGCTGAAGCCAAACTGAGATCGTTTTGAGTGAGTGTTTCAATGGTGATATTTATAGATGTGTGTGGTTGTGTGCCCGGGTCGTTAAAGCTGATCAAGGGGTATATATAGGCGTATATATATATGGTACAAGGCCAGCCAGAATGAGGAACCCTGAACCTGGGTCCACACGAAAATTCTGATCTGATCCGAATCCTAATCGAGAATTCACCCCCTAGAACATGGAAAATGGAAATGCATTACAACACCTCTTTGGCCACTTCTCCCCAGAGTCCTTTCTCGTTACAATATTTTCGAGGATTTCTACAGCACACCTGCCGCCTGGTCATATCGCTTATTGCCCATTCCCAAACATGGTTACAGTGGGGTGTTTGGGGGATTTGGGGAGAACATTAGAGATAAACAGAGAGAGATTACTTCACCATCATCATCAACAATTAAGAGATATACGTATTAATAATAATATTCAGAGTAGATATAAATAGTTTATATATATGGTTGTATGTATACAGGGCTTGTCAATTTCGCAATTATACTGTGTGTGATGTAAAAAAGACTGGATTAGAGAAACGATTAGTAAACAATTTTGGGCAGTTTCGATTGCTCGATCAGTACTGGCTTGATCTTTTTGCTAATTTGAACTCTCTGGGTGGTGTCGTCGCGTGTTTCGATTACTAAGACTCGAACTAGAACTTAAACTCAAACTAAAACATAGTATGCAGCTTAATCTAAGAGAGGGTGTGGGATTGATTAGGCGAAAGCAGAAATTAAGGAGTTAACTGAAGGACTGAACTCAATTTAAATGGTGCCGTAAACTCTTCATCCTCCGATATATTATTTCCTTTTTTTCAAGGGGTTACTCCGCTCACAAATCTGGCGACTTCCGTTCGATGGAGGAAGAATTACTGTCCTGTCCGATCTGTACGATACATGACACAAAAGCTTGAAGCACTTCGATATGGGATTTACACATGAGATCAGCCGTATTTACAACACCGATGTGGATCCCAGAGGATCTGCGCGCCAAGCAGCGGGATATATAGTAGTTAGGCGATATCATATCTTATGGTACAGATAACTGGCGGACATTCGAACGAGTAGCGAGTAGCCAGTAACGAGTAACGATTAAAGTATCGAGTATATATCCTTTCGGAGTGCAAGCATATCGGTTGGAATCGCAAAAGCAGGTGATGAATTGGCAGATTTTTACAGCATTGAGAGTGGGGTTATTTGATAGAGAGAGTAGAGATAGATATGTTGCTGTTATCCTTACACTATATAGTACTCAGATCTGCTCGACGGCTGAGTTATATATTACAAAGTGCAAGAGCTGGCGATAGTGTAAAAATAATAGTGACTTTTGCACAGAACCAAAGTTCAACTACATAAGAGTAACTCAGGAGGTAATCAAGAACTGAAAAGTTTTGAAGAGAAGTTGGAGGTGGGGATTTTCGGGATTTGGTTATCGAACTTAATAGGGTTTCTTACGCTTGACATTGACACGGTTCACAGTTCAACGGTTAGAAACACAATACGAACACATCTATGAGAATCTTTGGGTATTAAGAGGACTTTGGGAGGGCACTGAGAATAAAGATGATCCTTTTATAAATAAATAGAATTATATAAGATATGTTATACCTATGGAATTTATTTGACAGAAAATATCTTTTGAATCTTGTATACAAGCGCTTATACATCTTTTTTCTCAGTGCTTTATTTAGGGTACTGGAGTTAGGACACTATAGACTACCTTAAGGTCGGGGCAACCGACTGGACTTACCCGGGCGGCGAAACTGGTGTTGGGCTTCTCCAGGAGCTCCCACAGATACTTCTGGTACTCGGCGCATTTACCTTCGCCGAACTCCTCCTCGTCGCGCTGCCGCAGGGACTCGGCCTCCTTGCGCATCTCCTCGTGGACGTTCTCCTTGCGCTGGTGGTACTTGTGCTGGCAGCAGGACTCCAGGTACAGTTCGTCGACGCCCCAGTACTCCAGGTCATCACTAAACGCGAGCACGCACATCTCGTCGACGATGTGCAGCTTGCCGGTGCGATAGAAGTTCAGGATGGAGCTGAAGCTCTTCGGATGTCGGTCGAAGAAGTACTCGTTGTCCGCCAGCGAGTAGTCGTCGCACAGCTCCACGATGGCCTCGTGGGTGGTGCACTCCCTCAGCCGCCCGAGCCGCGTGTGGGGCAGCCGCTCCAGCGTCCTCCACAGGACCTCGTGCCTCACCCCGCCCACGTTGATGGACACGCGGCTGTTGACCGCCTTCGACTGGGCTATCATGAACGGCTCGGGCGGCGGTATGGAGGACATGGATCTGGAATGTGTCCGCTGCAGGGCGCCGGTGGTGTTGCTCTGGCTATGAGTTGGTACACCGCCCGAAATCGACTGGCTGCTGGCACCACCGACGCCCCCGCCACCGACGCTGCCAACGATCTGCTGGGAAGTTGTGGGAATCGAGTGCGTTGGTGATGCGACTGGGAATGGGGCGTAGCGAACTTCCTTGCCTGCTGCTCCACCGCCCGATCCAGATCCGGCTCCAGTTCCGGTTCCTGTTCCTGTCCCTGCTGCTCCCGATCCCGTGAGTGATGCTCCCGCTGCCGCACCCGTACCCGCTCCTGCTCCTGATCCCACAGCACCAGCAGGAAGACCGGCGGATGGGCCAGCAAGGTGGCCGCCATCAGCGTAATCCAGGTGACGAGAAACGAGGCCGGCGGGATTAGCTGGCCCAAGGTGATAAGCAGCACCGCCAGCTGCTGGTAGAGATCCGATGCCGATGCCACCATATGCACCAGCTCCACCGGTTCCCATCGCCCGCTCCCAATCGACATTACCGCTTGTATCGTAGTACGGCTGATTATCGCCGATGTCGGCAGGTGTTGCAGCCTGCAGTCCGCGTGCAATTGCAATTGCCTCGTTATGTTGCTGATACAGGATGTCCTGTTGCTGCTGCTGCTGCTGTTGCTGTTGCTGCTTGAGTTGCAGTTGCTGCTGCTGATGTTGCTGCTGTTGCTGCTGCTGCTGCTTCGAGAGTTGCTGTTGCTGAGTCGCTTGTTGCTGTTGCTGTTGCTGGCCAGCAGCCTGTCCACATTGCAATTGCCCGACCATTTGTAATACTCCATTATTGGTTTGAAGCGGTGTCGATTCACCCGTTGCCCAGCGTACCGCCTCACGGTCCCTGTCGCGTTCGCCGACCATAAGTCTGCTGCAATGGAAAAACGGAGATTTATTATCCTTGCATCCAAAGCTGATTTATCTGCAAAGTCATTGAGTTTTAAATGAAATTTTTGGTACTCCAGGTATGTATTTGCTCTACTTGAGTTCCATTTTTAAAGTGTTTTGGGACTCACCGCTACATCGCGTCAATTGTCGTCATTACAGCCTCCTTTTTGGCGAATGTGCTGCTCTGCTGGCCGATGTCCTGCACCTTTTCCTCTGCCGATTGCTATCGCCGGGGAAATTGATTTGGATTTTCCGGTCGCGGTATTATCTGCGGATCTATCAATCGCTCAGTTGCGGTCTGGCAGGCTGCTGGCTGTGTCCCCGGATTCCCACATCTTTGGCTGTGAGGCTGGTTCTCCTGGCTTCCAATGGCTCTCCTACGGCACCGCTATCGTTGTTATGTCTATGATCACAGTTGTGTTCTGGTTCTGGCCCTAGTTCAGGTTGAGATTGAGATTGAGGCTCAGGCGTGGTTTGGCAGCATTTTGTGGGGCAATAGCTGCAATTTATGACCAGAGATAAGGGGGAAAAGCAATCAGTAAAGTTCGCTCATTGCAAAGCAATTATATCTAACCGCATATCGATGGCTGATAAGCCGCGTAAATTCCGAGCACCTCAATTATGCTTGCCGTATAATAAAACACAATCAGGCACAGTGGGCATATGTTGTCAAAACTCAAATAAAAACTATTTAACATATTTTGCTTATCTATGAAAACTTCATCACTTTAAAATTTCTATTTGAGGTCATCCCATTCGCTTAACCCATGAATCACTGTCGTTCAAGGCACATATTCAATCAGGCTACTTAAATGCCACGCCCACTGTGCCTTCGAGTCATGAATCAATAGTTGCGGAAAACTGATAAGATAGCAAACCAATCGTTGGATAGGGATATCCCCCTCGCTCCTTTTCCCATCCATTTCCACACCGACTCTGCTTTTTTTGTAGCATACATTTGGGGGCTGGGAAGCATTGTGGCAATTATCGAATAATTGCGTATGCAAATGAATGCAATTGTTGGTAAATCGTGCGCCACAAAAATCGAGGCCGCTTTGTCTTATTTATTAGCGTTAATTTGCAGCAATCGCCGAAGGCTCGGCCTTTGCATTTAAATGCCTATTTTTGGTTTCCTTTTGCATATTTGGCCTTTGCCCAGATTTTAGCCCTATGATTCAGTTTCTGCCGCATTGCAATCAAATTTGAATTTTTACGCCCCGCCGGAAATGGCAAGTAATATGCCTAACGGTCCGCGAATTTTTTCAAATGGATTGCCCTGCGTAGTGCCCTGGAAAATGTTAACTGACCTCCGACGGTCGTTTCGAACGTCTTCATTTCGTATTCATTCCCGCATTCGTATTCACATATTCACATTGTGGCCCATGTGAATACCCATTCGCATGCAGATTGCTGATTTGTGCGCCACCTGTCACTCTCACTGCCCTTTCACCTCGCGTGCCTGGGGTCAGAGTTCGCGAGTTATGGCTGCGACGCAAATTATATAGTTTTGTTGCATTTTAGTCCGACTAAATTGTTGTTTATTAGCTACTTCTCCGAGTGCCCACTTGTGCTGGGAGTTACGTAATTGCGAATGTTGCCATTCGCCAAAGCTTGAGCAGTCACATTTTTGACAACATTTCTGGCGAGTTTGAGTTGAGGGGTATTGCTTTGCAGTCGGATATGATGGAATTGGCGGTAGGAATACAAAATTGTACAACCATTTCAAGAAGCCTTTACATAAGAGTACAACTTATTTTGTAAGGTTCAATAAAAGTGTATCTTTAAGAGCTTAGTTCGCCTACTTCAATAATGTAATATCATAGTTTACTGCCATCTACGTTATCCACCGGGTACTAATTGCGTTTATAGTCACACTTTTTGATTAAATTGAAAGCTTTGCTGGCACTGCTTGAATTTTCCATTCATTTTAATCGCGTGCAGGCGAAAAGCAAAAGTTTTTCTCCATTTTTATTGCAATTATTTCTGGCGCAAAATGAAACTAAACTGCATGCAAACTCTCAGCTCTTGTTTCAGCTGGCTTTTATATTTCTGCTGCGTTTTATTCGTTTTTTTTTTTTTTTGCTAAGGATGCATGCAACATGTTAGCCCCGCAGCTCGACAATTAATTCGTTGATGGTGTGAGTGGGTATCTGTGAGCGTGGGCTCAAGTGTGTGTGTGAGTGGAAAGTGGGCAACTTCACCTTGGAACCTGTTGAATTGCCTTGAGGCCGTGGCAGAATGCAATTAATTTCCCATTTTAATGAGGTGAGACCTTTTCGTTGTTCCAGCGAAAGTTGGTCAAAAGCGTGTGAGCGAGGGCGAAAGCCATTCCTTTTGACTGCTTCTGGCCTTGTCATAAAAACTCGGCCAGATAATGGCTGCTGAAATTTATGGCAACACCCACTCATCTTAGCGACCCACACACACACACGCCCACACACACATTCAGTGAAGCCCATAAATCTGCAAACATAATTTGCTAAACACGTATGCAGAACATTACAAAATGGCCTTAATTGCCCTCAAATGGTTTGACATTGTCCATCGCCGAGCAGCCTTGACTCTTCCCAGACATTGTCGTTTTGGGAACGGAAGAGGGCTACTCGGGTTACTACTAAACTGGGCTAAAACAACAGCCATATAGCCGTGGGGACATTATAAAGTTGCTGGCTGAATTTCATGACAGCGCTGAAACTGAACGTCTGAGCAGCCTCATGTGTGATTAATGATTTCTTTGCTTTGTTGACGCTAATTGAAAAATGCTGGGCAAACATCAGCGAAAATAATTAGAGCCTTTGGTTGCTAAGGGAAAGTCGGGGGGCAGCAGGCTGACTTATTGAAAATTTAAAATTCAAAGGAGGAAAGGTTATCAATAACGAAGGAGCTGAGTGAAATTTCTGAATTATGAAGAAGTAAGATTCGAGCAATTTAGGAACAATATAAAGATTTGTACTTTAAGACTTGCTCAATTCGAATTGGGGCTTGTCCATTAGTTAGCTTTGGCAGACATCAATAGGATGTAGAACTGTAGGCACTAAGGATTTCCCTTTCTAGCGAACTTGACAAGATACATTGCTTCAAATGCCAAAAATCCACTTAAGTGCTAAAAGCAAGCCAGAGTCCAAGCTTTTCCATTTGCATATTGCATGGCGGAATGCTTCCTGTTTTCGCCAAGGGAAGGGAAAGGAAAAGGGGTGAAAAACTAAAACTGAAACAAAACTAAATTTAAGGCCCGCGGCAACAACAAGGCAATGCAAATATGTACAGAAAGCGTGTCAATGTGGCTCAGGCCATAGCTCTTCTAATGCCAATTGTTGTTCCGCTTGCGAGTGGCAAACATTTATTGCCGACTCTCCAGCGTCGCCATTGCCATTGTCTAAATTTATGGGTGCCATTTTGTTTTGTTTGGTGCAAGCATTTTGCAAGTCAAGTGCATTTATTTTTAAATGCTCTACAAGGGCCGCGAAGGGCGTCTCTTCAGAGTGCGTCAGCGGCAACCTCAACACTTGGCTTGGTTTTCTATCTGTGTCGGTGTGGCCGACTTCCTTTCGCTGGCGGGTCTTCCCCAATTCGACGCCATCGACTTCCGGCCACATCCACATCCGCCAGTAGCTGACCGCAGCCTGCATAGCGCGAAAAGGTCCAGTTTATTTAATGGCCCTAATAAGCACAGAGCGGCTTTAGCAAAGTTTAGAAAAATAACCTAAAAGTGGCTGCTCTGAGTAAGGCAAGGTCACACAGTGACTTATGAATACAAACTCTGGAGGTTGGTCACACTAAAGGTTTTTTCTGTACAATAAGAATGGA
Source organism: Drosophila teissieri (assembly GCF_016746235.2). Classification (NCBI taxonomy): domain Eukaryota; kingdom Metazoa; phylum Arthropoda; class Insecta; order Diptera; family Drosophilidae; genus Drosophila; species Drosophila teissieri. Next base: position 2,929,897 of record NC_053031.1, on the reverse strand, counting down.
GCTCGTTAGTTTCTCGTACTATTTCTCTCAGTGTCGTGTTCTAATTTTATTTGGCTAACAAAAATGTGCGAGGGGCGCTCCAACAAAGTTAGTGTGAAAGCAGCTCTCACGTCTCCGTAGCGTACTTTCCATTTTCTGTAAATTTAAGCAAGTTACTCTAATTGTGTTCGCCGCTTTCCTCCGACTTTGCCCCGCACTTTTCGGGGCTTTCTTTTGCGTGCCACGGCGACTTATTGGCCACTGGCATGCAAGCTGATTCTACTACTGCTGCTGCTGCTGCTTCTTACTCTGCCTCTTGACCAACTTGACTTGGCCTTGGCTAACATTTGGGTTCCTCTGTGTGTTGGTGGGAGCTTGTTCTCACTTTCACTCCGTCGCTGCACTTGGCTGTTTGCTAAAGGGGCCAGAACTGGGAGAGCACACTTTGCCGGGGCATTCGTGTATTAACTTAATTGTTTTTATTGGGTATTACGCGGCTTTATGGCCCCGAGGTCCTGCATTCCGACATGGCGTCATCTGGATCCTGAATCCAAATCCCTTGGCCAAAATCGATGGCAACCGGGTGTGCCAGGCACCATGTTGTTCGAGCAGTAGTAGGTGTCATTAACCCGGCACAAATTGCTGTCTGCTGCACACCGTGGTTAATAGCTGCACTGCGTTCGTTACCTTTACGGCCCTCATCTGCTGGCCATGTCAACTGCGCAGTTGGACGGACCACATCAAATATTCATAATCAACTTTGGGCCATTGCCCGTTAGCGGTAACGGTCTACCAGCGGCCACTCATATTCCTCATATGTGCCAGCCGCCTTATTGATTTTCGATTATGGCCGTAGCACACACCCATTCGATGGGCGCACGAAGCGAAAATTTCGATGATTTAATTGCAACTCATAATGGTAGCTAAATACACAGTTAATTTGCCATGACAGTTTGCCTGCAATTTTACGTTAGCAGGGGATTGTTATCATTATTATTTTTAAATTTTCTCGGCATGTATCAGCTATTTCTCTCTGTGCACTTGCCAACCTGTTAGTCGTGCGTGTTTGGCCTAGTAAGTCATAGATGTTAGCAGAAGGGGGAAGCTAAATAATGCATGCTATACCAATTCGAATCGAGAATTGATAGTCTCTTCGATTGGCTCATTGCAAAGGGTTTATTATTTTTCCAGACTATTACCACCCACAGATAGAAATATTAGTGATTTTGGAAATTCCGCAAAAGTTTCAGCTATCAGAATCGATATTGATAAATATATTCAGTTCCAATGACATGCATAGAAGAGGCAAACATACAAAAGTCTGTAAATTTTGTTTTAATAATACTCATATCCCTAACTTGTGTAAGAGTATTTGAAACTTCGGCTGACTCTCTCGCAGTGTGGTTATTTATTCCAAGGCTCGGAGCATTTATCAAGTCTGTGGCATTAACCGACTCATGAATGTTTCAAATGTCCGCTGTCCCCTAATAATGATAAATGATTTCGATGCGTCTCACCTCCGACGACGGCGATGTAAGTTCAATGCTGGCCAAGTTCTTGTTTTGATGCTATTTTTGGCTCGATTTATTTCACCCGGCGATCTCGAAGGAAAAATAAATAATGACTAGCAAATCGCTTAAAATTCCACACCACCGCACGCAGTGAGTTTTCTGCCCAAAGATTAATTGGCCATCCGAAAATAGTTGGCCGGAACCCGCTGGGACTGAGATTGAGTTCCTGGGGGCGTTTCGGAATCGCTGGCGAATTCGCGTGCCTTTTTGCAATTAAATCCAAAGCCAAATGTTTTGGCGAAGCACGTGTTTGGCTTTTGACCCCAAAAGCGCTATTTTTTAAAGGCTCATTTGAGAGGAAAATTAAAATTCGCCGAAACCAAACCAGATTTCCTCGCTGAAAGCTTTTTAATTGCGAAATAATTGCTACTTAATGCCACAATTTCTGAAATACTTCATGAATAGTTTTTAATCCCACTATGGATTTGTTTGTATATGTATGCAATATGTAGGGATTAAAAGTTTGAATTTCTAATTAGGCAAAAAATGTTTTTGGACTATAAAATGTTACCTTGCCTATCGTTATGTTTAATTTGTTTTTATTCCCCAAATACACATACACATACGCGATAAAGCACCTCCCATTCGTTGTAGCAAATATTTTTGTTATTTTTCCGCAAATTTCCCCGGCAAGCAACAAATTTTCTTCTGCACTTCGTTCGGCGGGGCCTTTTTCTGTGTTCGACAAATGACGCCATTAATATTTTTGTTTTGCTCTTTGTTTTTCGCATGGGTATATGCCTATGGCTATGCCTTTGTTTCCCCGGCTTCTGGCATCCGAATGCACATTGGATTTTCGGTGCAGGGATTTCTCTGCTGGAATGCGGCAGAAAGTAAATCTTTGAACTCATAAAAATCGATGAGCGCACGCAGCCAATTTGTTTATCCATCAGATGCACAGATACGAAACATTCTGTACGTCTACGTTCGGTTTTCTTGTTTTCTCATTCAGGTGACGTCGTGAAGCACAGATCATTTGTTTACAAAATACTGAGAAAACTGATGGAAAGGCAGGCTAGTTTTCTTTGAGTAATTGGCAGTTTTGACTTGCCACTCAATTGCAATTTTAAACCCTGCCCAAACTTTCTGGCATATCGTTAAATTAAACATAAATATTTGTGTGTCAGTTGAAATAAATTTTGTAGTATTAGGCTGTACAATTTATGTTGATAACTTGAATAAATAGTCACACTTTCGATTGGCGAAGTGTGACCAGGACATTGGATAATTCAGAATGTGAACCATTTCACTTTGAAATATGAAGCCTGGCATTTGGCCAGCTGAAAGCCAAAGAAATTGCTTTCAGACGGCGACATCCTTTGCTCCTCCAGCCATATCCTGCCACTTAGAGGATTTCGCTTCTTGCAATTATGCCAGGGGAAAATATGGCTCAAGCTGCGAGGCACTGATCTGGAAAAACCAGAACACGCAACGTGGAGAAGAGGGAAAATCTCGCCGCCGCCGGGGAAGCAGCAAGCCAAAGAAAATAAAAGCAGAAAAAGAAGAAAAAAAGAGGAGAAACCAACAGCGAGTACATAAAGCCAAGTACAAATTGTATATAATGCCAAGGACACTGACGACCTCAAAGCAGCGCAAGCTCACTTCACAGATTCATCTTTAAAGCAGTTTCCATTCAGAGAAAGCCAAGAGTATTAATTCACAAATATGAAATGTACCTTTTGCAGATTAGTTTTCGGGCACATGCCCTTCCAAGGGGCTTAATGCACGAAAGCAACAGGAAATTGAAAAACCCTGAAATCGGAAGAGCCCGGGAAGTGGGAAGCAGGGAATGCTTGGAACACACATCACGTATACGCCGCGTAGAACTCACACTTTACTATGGCGGGCATACGTGCGCAAGTGGCGCGAAAGTGTTGCGCATATTTGGGGTCTTTAATTTTCGTGCAACGTCCTTGGCACAAACAAAATTGAAATTCAAAACAATAAGAATAATACCAAACGACTGAGAGGCAGAAGCCGAAACGTTTTCCTAATCAAGCGGCCAAAGTGGCGGCTACTTAATACGAGGAGCTGCCAAATTGAATCGCACAAACGGAAGCCAATTCACAGACTTGTGCCCAACCGCAGCCAATGGGAGAATTTAAAAATACAAATTTATTCGCCCACTGTTTGGTTCATTCGAAAAATGAAAATATCCACAACTTGATTAGAGGTCAGGGAGAAATACGTTTTCATTATAAATACACAGCAGTTCAAAACAGAAAAAGACTTCAGCATCAGCAGGCCTTGCTTCCTATAACATCTAGCTCTCAGTTTAAGGTGCTTTGTAGTATTACCATGGAGTCCGGAACTAGTCGGTCCACCGCCAGCTGGACCTCCACCGCAACGCTGGTCTCTGAAGAAAAAGCAATGCCCCAAGTCAGTGATATGAGCTCCAAGATCGAAGCGGATCCGGCACAGCAAAGGAAATCGAAGCAGAGCAAGACAAAGAGCACATCTACCGGCAATGGAACCACTACCGACGACGAACAGTGCAGGGCCAGAATACTACAGCAGCAGCGAGCTGAGCTCCTGTGGAGAACGTTCACGGATGAGGAGTACTCCGACTGGAAAACGTTCAGGGACAACGACTACCAGGTGCCGCTGCGCTCGGTGTTCTCCTACGTGCAGTTGAATCCCACTCCCGGCTTAATCTTCAATGTGCCGCCCAAGAAACCGGGGCCGGAAGTGGTGGCCGAGATGATGAAGGGCAACCATGGCGCTTTGGTCCGCGTTCGAATCGGAGAGCACAAATTCAGGTGCATACCCAGCCTGCTCAAGTGCTTCTCGTCTTGGTTTGCTAGTCGCGACTGGCGCGTAACCCGCTTCAAGTTCCTGGAGCAGGAGGTGCCTGCCCGCGGCTTTGGGGTCGCCTACGAGTGGATGCGCACCGAGAAGCTACCGGACTTCGGGTCGTTGGTGCCCGCACTCCAGGTCGCCCGCCACCTGGGCGTAAGCCTGCTGGAGAAGGCAATCTATAGGATGCTGTGCGGCAACTCGGTGCGCGAGAAGGGTGCCTTCCTGGTCTATCTGGAGGCCAAGCAGCAGCCGGCGCTCGGCGAGATCTGCGTGGCGATGGTGCGCCGGCTGAGAAGATACTTTCTGGCCCTGGTGGGCAGCCCACATTTTCTGCACCTGCAAGTGGACATTCTGGAAACGATACTGCGCCAGGACACGATCGGCGTCAACTCGGAGATGGAGGTGTTCTTTGCCGTGCTGCGCTGGCTGGGGCACTCTGACGACTTGAATCGAATGACACACATGGGCCGCCTGATGAAGTGCGTCCGCTTTCACCACATGCCGATGACCTTTTTGTTTAGTCTGCGCGAGTCTTGCAATCGGCCGGACAAGGAGGATCTCTTTCGCGGAGATCCCGTGCTGCTGGCTTTTAATTCAGACCCGGACACGATGACCACGCTGGAGCGCGCCATATCCTTCATCGGTGTGCGCAGCGAGTACGAGAGCATCGTGGAGTTCCTGGCCGTCTGCGGGCGCCACCAAATGGACGTGGTCTACCCGCGTCGCTGGGTCTGTCACATCAGATGCCCATACCACCTGCGTAGCATTGAGATCCCATACCAGCACCGCTTCACAGCCTCCGAGTTCAGCAGCTACATCGCCAGCATCCAGATGGAATGGGATGGCAAGGGGCCGGCTGACGAGGGAAGGTCCTTGGTCATCGACTTGGAGCTGGATCCAATGCTTAGCGGGCGGGCAAATGGGTAGGCCGAGGCCCTAATCACCCAATGTATATTTCATACTTGTTTAATGTTTTCTACCATTGTTCTCGATATCAAGCCCCCTTTTCCGAACGCCCATTTAAATTAAAGTTGCCTAACCAATCGACTTAGAATCCTTGTGGTTAAAAACGTTGCCAATAGTAAACACCAACAAAAATTGGTTTCAGTTGAGCGGAGATTCAATTGGCCACCACGGCGATCAGTCGGATAGAAAGCCCAATCGGCCAACTCAAATATGCCCGCATAACCCATGGATATGGTAATTATCCATTTTACAATGTGAGCGACGAAGCGATGAGCCGTGACATTCCCGCATATTTGTTTGCCAAATCTGGCAGTGCCACCTCGCATGTGAAGGATATTCGTCCTTCGGCTGTGGCGGGATTGGAAAATCTGGCTTATTTGCATGCAAATCAGCTGCGAACGCATTTAAATTGGATGGCAGAAAGCCGCTGCAGGGATTTGTCTTTGCGTAATGCGAAATTAAAATGAAATCCATTTGGCAGACGAATGAAATTCAAATGGGATTAGTGAAGATTTTGCCATCCACTTTGGCCAGTAGCCTGCCGCAATTTCCATCTCACCTGGCGGACTCGTTACAAAAAAAATTATAAAATTCAAAAATTATACATATGTATATATTATATGTATGTATACTATATACATAAATCTCGAAGTTAGGTAGCAAATGGTACGCAATAAAAGCACGTAAAGTATAGTAATAATTCCAATGTCTCAGTAGCCGCTACGCATGATACCCTTTTTACTCCCATTTCATACCACCCTGTAATCCCGCCCATCTCCCAACGTTTGGCTACTTTTTCTACTGTTTACTGCAATTTGTTGTTGTCCTTTTGGTTATTCCAGGACATCTAAAGCCGACAACTCCAATAACTCTCTCTCTCCCTCTCTCCTTTCTCTCTCTCTTTTTCTCAATGCGCAGGTCCTTTCCAGCCCAAAAGGGAAATTGCTCCATTCATTTGCTTAGATCCTTTGATCCGCCCGTGAATTGCTTTATGAGCACATTTCATTGGCAATGTACGTGTATTTTCAAATATCTATTTACTTATTTATTTATTTATTATGCATATTTATGAAATGCATAATTAGCTTACAGGTAGTTCCACTTCTGAGCTAACCTCTGCCATTTCCACCACCCACCAAAGGCCACCCACCTCGTGCGCAGCCTTTACAAACGAATGAACGGAACGAATGAGCAGGCGAAGGCACACAGCTCAACCAATGACGTCATCACTGCTGTGTGTGTGTGTGTGTGTGTGCGTAGGGAAACTCGTAATGAGGTTAGGTGAAGTTTTTCGTCCTTTTGCAGCTCCTTGTTCCTCGTGCTCGCCTTTGTGCCTGCCTTCGCTCCACGGCAAGGACAGACGCCACGACCTACTTTGGGTTGTAAGTTGGTGGGTGGTGGGCGGTGGGTGGTGTGTGGTGGGTGGTTTGTAGCGGGTGGTGGGGGCACACGAAGTGCGCGTGGAAGTGGGATACTGAATGAAAATTGGAAACAGGATACAACTCTGCTAAACGAGCGCTGTTTTCGCTGTTTCCACAGTCGCTACACTTGAGGGAAATTGTAATTCCGGCAACAAAATGGGGAATTTCGGAATCATAAATATTAAAATTAAACTGAATCATAAGCTATATCTATCAATAGAAAACCAAATTTCTAGTAATTTTTTTTTTAAGTTTTGAAAGTTTTTTTTAACACCTTGTCTAAATAGTTTTTTCTCAGTGCCTTTTAGTAGCGCTAGTGCCGTGTTACTTGTACTTCTGCGGCTGCCATCGCTGCTGCTGTGACCAATGCCACGAAAGTTGGCTAGTTGGCAATCTGAGAGCCCCTTTTCCACTTTCCCAGCTGGGTACGCGTGCACCCAGGCTCGTTTGCGCTTCCTCGCCCGTGTGACAGGTGAAGGTGCAGTCGCTCCACGAGGTCACCATCTCCACCACCTTTCACCCGGTTTGGGGTCACCTCGCAGCTGGAAGTTATTGCCGTTCCCGTTGCCCGTTGCCTGCGGTCGAGTTCGAGTGTCTGATTCAAGGACACTGGCAAGGAAGCCCATTTCACCACATTGCCAGGCTTAAATCTCGTTCCGCATCCTACCTATCACCTATGACCTGTCATTTATACTCTGTGCTGCTGATGCGATTGTACTGCGAGTTTCTCAGTGACAGAGAATAATTCGCCTTCACTTATTCCTTGTCCACTTTTATCTAAGGGTATCCTTAACTTATCCTTAAGGGATTTTATTGTATGAAGCACATTTTTAAAAAAACTATTGCAATTTCATTAAGTTCTAAGTTAATATGTTTAACTTAGAAGTTGTAAAAGCGCAGTTCTTGCATAAAAATGTCTTGTTAAACTATAACTTTTTTAAAGCTGCCTTCCAACTTTTTCTTTCTTTTAGCTTTTTGCTCGGGAATTAATGCCTCTTGTTTATGAATTTGCTCGAGGAAGTTTGTTTTGCATCCGAGCAGAAGTAGAATATATTCAGCACTCTCCCCAGCCTTTCACGAAGTTCTTTTCGAACTGCAAACATTTTTAAAGCCAAATTTCTAAACTTTTTCTCCAGCCTTTTGTTATCCGAAATGCTGCCTTTTGTTTATGATTTATGGCTGGAAAGGGAAAACTCAGTTCGTTCTGCCTGCCATTCTGCCGTTCTGCTGGCTTAAATGGAAATTTCTCGCAGGACCTCGAGGAAGCTTGTTTGCTTGTTGGAAGCTTGTTGGGTTGTTGGTTACATCAGACCGCACATAACTTCAAATTACGAGCCCCTGACCACCGGAATTGAATGGCCCATTCCACCGCAACTACTTCTGGCCATTTCTCAGCGCTGCGAGTGCAGGGAAAATCACGTCGGGAGTTAATTAAACCAGGGATGGATCGGTTTCGGGTAGCAGGATCAACCGCATCCTGTCCTCATAATCCACTTGTCTCCTCCGCATTCCTGCCTATTTATTGCAACCATTGTGTGTAGTGTAGGTTGTGTGTTTCGGCTTTTCCTCTTTTGGGCTTCCGCTTTCCACTGCTCTCCATTGTTATCCATTATTAATTCGGCACAACAATGGGGCCGAGTGATACTATTGAATGATTTTTATTGTATTCAATTCTCATTTCCTGCCTGCTGGCGGCTTCGGTGGCCAAAGCAACACAGAAACAGAAAAAGAAACCGAAACAGAAACCAAAACCAAAACAAAGCAAACAAAAATTAATATGGTTTTGCTATTTTTGGCACACAGAACTGGACTGACTGGAGCCGGCGATGGATCGGCAAAAACTGTGGCACACTTATTTATTATCGGGGGTCAGAGGTCGCTGGTGAGGGGCTATAACTTCGTCACTGGCTGTTGACAGGAGTAGAGAGCACTTTTGGCTTTTTAATAATGAAGAAAACCAATCAATTTGATGGCCAAAGTATCTACTTAAATGCCTGGCGGCAAAATATTTAAATAGTTGGCCATAGCAGCGTTTTCTCTTCTTTTGAGTAATGAAATAATTTATTATACAATTTCATTTGCCTCAGTACGAAGCAGTTTATTAAGCCATTGGCCATTAGTGTCCGTATAAAACTAAGCAGTTGAGGAAAACTAATAGTAATTTGCTTAATGGACGCCTATTTAACATTTCCGTAAACACATTTTTGGCTCTAAATAATCACGGACACAACGTGCGAATTTATAGGTGAAGAAATTATCTTAAAGTTTTGTGGGCGAACATTACCGTCTTTTATTAGCCTAACAAACATTCATGTCGAAATTGGTAATCCATAGAGTGGTTTAAATCAATTTAATAGGACGTGAATTTATGGGGTCTTGAAAATACAAGAATAAGTCTTCATGTTGGAACAATTATGTTAAGATAAACCAAATATGTTGTTTATTTTCCAAATTCACATGCTTAAAATGAGAATTTATTATTTGATTTATTATTAATATCGATTTTAATTTAAAACTGAGCCTTTTCTATTTCGCTTATATGCTCGCCTTTCCACTTTCCTTTTAGTATTTGCATCTATGGACAGATGACGGGTTTCAGTTTTTGGCTTGGGCTTTCAGCCAAATGAAATAGAGCATTGAATGGCAATTTGCTGGCAATTCGCGAACAGATTTTGTTTGAGATACATTGAGATTTAGATGGAGATTCCTTGGATTAAAGAGAAAGAATTTCGTTTGGACTATAAACCATTCAAATTGTTGAATTTTATGGTAGCTCTCCTGCTTCAGAATTCTTTACTATAAGAAAGCCCTGCGTATAGAAATCTTCCACTTGAGGCATCACTTTTAATTGCAGTTGACACACCTAATTGAGGACAAGATGTTCCACTGCGTCCTCCACGTGCCGCAAATCCAGGCCCTTGGCTTGTCGCTTTTCCCTACAGAAACTGGGCCAATTGCCAAGGAGATATGCCGAATTCGAAAATGGTTCCTAATGTACACATTGTTGTTTGGATGTGACATGTCCGCGGCGACAGCATGAATGCGCCAAACGTTTAAGTCCCCCAGTCGCCTCGACATTGCCAACTGCCTGTTTGGCTTTTGAAGTCCCGTCAAAAGTGGGGACATCTTTCCGGGGTCTGAATATCCGTATTTATGACGTAGCGGTCACATGCCCGGGCGGGAAAAACATTTTCCGCAACTTTTCGCCAGGCGGCCAGATGCAAATACTCAGCAATACTTTCGGAAATGTTTCATTTGTGCTGTGCTCCTAATCAATCACATTTTGTGGCACACTCGAGTGGCAAATACAACGGGAATAACATATCGCAAACGTGCAAACAGCAGCAAGGAAAAAAATTCCAGAGAAAAACTATAATTCGCTGTACTTTGTAGTGACTGTTCATGGAGCATTTCAAACGGATAAAGATCGCTTGGGAAAATTATTCATCGTTTAATGGGGAAATGGAAAATGCTCGGTCTAAAATTATGCGCAAATGAAATTCATATGGAAAATTTATATACGAACTCCTGCGATCTTTGTAATAAAGTTTACAAAATCAAACTAAGTCAAATATTTAAGTGTAATTACAGATAAAGATTCAAATAAAAACATTTTATCTTGTTTGTGTGGTTAGACAGATAGCCGTCATCCGAGTGGGAAAACATGTTCGAGGGCATCTCAATTTGTTGTAATCCGCAGCATGAGGAAGTGTTTTCCATGGAAATGGGAAGATTGCCATTAGTCATAAGTGCAAATCACCGCCGGTTCCGCAGGCCTTCGCAACACCCTTCAATAGTTCTTTGGCTCGAGTTCAAGCAGCAACGTCAAGGTGGCCAGCCCCTCACCACCCATTCACCAACCATTCACCACAGCCCCTCACCAGCCGCTTAGTAATGAACCAATTTCAGTTTATTTTCGTTTCGGTTTTCTTTCTTTTTTTCTTCGTTTTTTTTTGCATATCTAGACGTCGTCGCAATGCTTTTACAGCATTAATGGTCGCGTAGGCAGGCCAAAATACTTTATGGACCAGCTGACGATGCTCGATGCCAGCTATTTGTGGTGTTGTCGCACTGCCTCCCCCCCTTTGCACCACCCACCGAACGCCAGCCACCATCTACCGCCCCCTCCCTCTGGCCACTCCCACTCAAGAGCGTCGCACATTTCGACGCATGATTTTAATTGGTTTTCCTCTCGATTCGATTGTTTATGGCGAATCGATGGGGGAACAGCTGATGCCAGCAGTGAATGAATTGCATGAATAACGCATACGCAGCGTTGGCCCAACAGGAATGTTTTCGCTGAGAAATGGAGAACATGGCCATGAACATGACTTAAAATGCATTGGAGAGAATTTTTGTTTAGAATTGGTTTTTTATAGTAAAATGTTTATCAGAGTAATACTTATAATTGCTTCTTTATTATCTTGTATTCACATCAACTGGAATAAACTAATAACTTTTCACATAATCAGTTTTTTTACAAAGCACCTGGAATAATTGCAGAGTCAATTAAACTAGTACAAGTCATCAAGCGTGCAATTTAGTAAACTTTTCTATTCATGAGCTGTTTAAATATTACTGAGCATTGCACAAATGCGGGCTAATTTATATTATAAATGCATTGTTTTAATTATGTGTTGCGGTTCTAGCGACTTGCTGATGCTATTTCGAAATTTAAATGTAAATTGTGGCGCAAATTGGTAAGATTAATGCCCCTTCCATTGGCATGAGCTGGGCGACTGGGAAATTCCTTTGATACACGTATGTATATACTTTGAGATTTTCCACATACTCGTACACGATTGTATATTCCTTATTTCTGGGCACTTGAAAATGCCATGGTCGGGTAATGTATCATGGACACGGGATTGCGTTGTCATTGCATTTTCATTTTCATTTTTAATTTTAATTTAATGTAATGCACTTGGCAGTTTTAATTGCGCATTACCCGGCGAAAGCAGGGCTATAAATTCGTGTAGTTGGATGCCGTAAAGGCCATTTTACAGCTACTTTTTATTGGCCGGCATCATTCTTAAGCCCCACCCCCTTTTCCCTTTTTCCCCGCCACCCATGCGATCATCCATTCATTTTTGTCCTCGCTAAGTTTTGTATTTTTCGCTTTATTTTGTTTGTGTTTGCGGTCGTTTGCCGATTTTGCTGGCCAAGCCAGGGCTTTCCACCGCACACACACTCTCACTCACATGCGGGAAATTCGGGGCGGAAAATGGCAAAAGAGGGGGTGTCAATGTATGCACAAACATGAAACGCCCGTGGCCGCGATGTTGAACACTGCGTTAACGAGGCGGCAACAATTTTTGACACATAATTAAGTTTTTATGTTTAAACGCGTTTTCGGCCAGTGTCCGCTTCCATTCAGCGTAAATGGTGTCAGTAGGGTTCAGGGATTTTCGGGGGGCAGGAGAAATAGGTTGGTCTCTTGCAACAACAAAAGATTTTTTTTTTGGGGTACTTGGTGCCGAAATGAAAAGCTGTTTGGCGAAACAAAAGAATGGCAATCGGACTTTTTCGCTTATTTGGCACTCAGCATCCTTTGCATTCATTTAAAATATTATCTTTATTATCCTTACAAGCATAATATTTACTATACCCGTTTTGCCCTTTTAATTGTGCAACCTTTGTAAGCTTAGATCGTTTTTAATACACATTGAATGGCTTCTTCCCTTTTAATTGTGCAACATTCATAAGCTTAGATCGTTTTTAATAAACATTGAATGGCTTTCGCATTTCATTACGTTTCATTACAGTCTGAAATTCTTGCAGAAGTGAAACAATACCTTGCTGCCACTCAATTTATTTGTCATTTATTGCCACCTGCGATGACGTCATTTGCGGTTGAACCACATAAATCAATAAAGCCCCAACAATGCATCGAACACTCAACATTGAACAGGTGTCATTTGGCCAGATGACTGTTGGCAGGTGCCATTAACGGGGGAATTCCACGAGCTGTTCACCTGAGCCAGCGACATTTCCATCATTCTCGACATTCGCAATAAGAGAAATTGCTGCCCATAAGTATTGCAAAACGAAGATGGCTCAGTGAAGCTCACAAACTGAAAATTATACGATGTCAGGGTCTAATTGGGTTTGCTAACTAATAACAGTATTCAAAAAGCATCGTGTTGTAAGCCACATATGAATATGAATATATAAGATGAACTATTATTAGTTATATTCCAATCTTATTTCTGTCTGTGCACACTGGCGCACAGTGCACACTTAGCGAGGTGCTAGTTTCCGCCTCCGCAATTGCACACATTGCGTATACGCAGCGCGGGCCAAAATTACCAAAATGACACAATCTAAACGGAAATAAGTTCGCAGACGCATGCGGCAAAGTGCAAATTTCGTGTGCTGGGGGTGGCAACTGGCGAGTAGGTGTGTCGACCAAAATAAGCTGCAGCCAGCGAACACAATGACCTTCCCCCCGCCTGCCGGGAAATTAATGGAAAATGCGCGAGAGGAAATCGCGCTGGCGAGGCACACATTTTCCTCTTATCAGCTGCACATTTTCAAACTGATGACGCCACCGATGAAAATGCGAGGAAAATCAAATAGGAGCAGGACAAACCATTGCATTCGCCATCTAACATAGTTGCTGTGTGCCGACGTGGTAAATTCGAAAATGAGCTTTTCCTCGTTGTGAAAATAAACGTATTTCAGCAACGTTTGCCAAAAAGAACGACGCGAAATATCGCCATAAACAATTATACAAAAAATATAGGTACACAAGTGCGGATAAATATCGGAAGAGATTGAAGATTGAACGAAGGAGCATATGTTAACTATAAACAGCTTTCATTGCGTTATGGAAAATTATCTACACTCACGTCCCGGCGGCTTCTTCGATGTGTTTGTACATAAACAAACTCATCGAATTGTTTACACTCAAGTCGTAGAGCGTAAATGGCCAGAACGATAACAATAACAACAACAAAGAAGAAAACAAGGAAAACGAGGAAAAGCGAGAAAATCGAATAGCGATGGCATAGCAAGTGCACTTCGGGCATTGCGCATACGCAGCGTTGACAGCCATGGAATTAAATATGCGAAATTATTTATACATCTGTCTTGTAAATAATTAAAAACACACCGAGCACACCGAAGGCGACATGAGTAACAGTTTATTTCTGGTGGCCAGCGTTTTGTTCAATTTCTTCGCTAAATCAAAAATAAAACCCACGCGGCGAAGGAGAAGGAGAAAGAGCGCGGTGACTGCAACTCGGCAAACGCAGAATAGCCGGCTATATATCTATATATATATCCCATCCGATGTGGCCCACATAGCCCCGACCGAGAGCCGGAGAGCGCCAGCGGAATCTCATTGAAAACAATCGCTATTTATAGGCCTTTGGGAAACCACCTGATAAATGGAAATTCTCCGCCAGACGCCCCGAAAGACAAACGCATTGTGTAGTACGACTTGATACGAAAATGTTTGTTTTAGATTCCCAGTGCTTAGCTCGCTTTCCCATTATTTACATTTCCCCGGTCGTCGTGGGTTTGTATAATTTATAAGAAAGGCATTGATGATAATCTGGGGATTTATTGGGTATTTAGTTTGAGTTTTAAATGTGTATTAAACTTATCAAATGAACATATCTTTTATGTGAATATTAAGATAAAATAAAATTTGCAGAATATTTTTTGTTTTCTTCGGGTATTATGTGTTTGACACACCCTGTATCTAGCACGTTCTAATACTGAACTCCCTGTTTGGAACACCAAATCCAGCAGATGAAACCAACTTCAATGGACCAGAAACGAATTTTCCAGCACAAAGAGGGAGGAGCAAACAATTGCAGTTTGTTTACAATGCCCAAGGAATTTTCAATTTTATGCAACCCATTTGCCCACAGCACCTCTTCATTTTCCGATTATTTCTTTTGGCCGTGTGTGCTTCTGTAAGTGAGTGTGTGTTAGTGAGTGTGCATGTGTGTGAGTGCCTGATTGTGAGTTGGCTTTGGAGTGCATCTGTCATCTGGCGACTGCACAATTAAATGCCCGTTGTTGCCGTCGAGAGCGTTGGAACGGAATACAATGGAGTTGGCTTTGCATGCGAGCATCAAGATGTCTCCCGGATCCCCAGGATGCAACTTGTCGCTGGATTCCCAGCGCCCCAAAGGACAACAATGGCCAAAGTCAAGCTGCGAGTGCAGCCAGGCAAGAGGCTCACAAACACACACGCGCTCTGCACGTAATTGTTTCTCCTTTTTTCTTGGCCTCTGCCTGGCTGAGTCCTTTGACAGCCCGGTTACAACGAGATAATCTGCAGCAATCTGGAAACGGAAAACGGGAGACTGAAGGATCTGGAGGGTCCTAGGCGCACATCCTTTGGCTTGCGTTTCAGTGCCAGCTGCAGCGCAAAAAGCGCTGCCTACTTGCAGGCGCAAATTACACAAATTTGTGACATTTCTTTGGGGGGAAAAACACATGAAATGCAATATGAAACTGTTGGGAATGCAAAATATGCACTTTTCAGGGATTTTAGGTCACTAGACGGACCTGCTGTGTAATTGCAGGAATAACATAGTTATGTTCACTATGATTTATTCCTAAAATTGTATTTATAAGAAGCCAAGTAGTCTAAGAAGAATATTATTAATATCGCTATTGTATTGCTGAATTTCATCATAGAACGACCCAGTTCAAAAGAAGTTTTCTAGGAACAATGAAACTCCACCGCATTTGCCGTCCTCGCCAACGCTCGAGGCAATTTAATTAAACTTTAGAGAAGGGCCTGGCACTCTTGGCCCCCGGGGACTTGAAATCGGAGGCTCCTCCCGTGGGGTGGGCAGTTGACAGGACTCAACTCAACTCAGCGCCGTGTCCGGTGGTACATCGTGCATCCTGCCGTGGCCTAATCGATACAGCGCGCCACGGGCGGTCGCCTGTTTTGCAAATGTGCCACAAAATGCGGCAATTGTCAATCAATTTCATTGAAATTATGTGCCAGGCGGGGGGAGGCAGGGCGTTGAACGGCGCCTGTCAGTGGCAAGTGAGCAGAAAAAAAGTGTCAGGACATGTGGCTGAAATCCACAGGCAAATAGAAAACGATGGGAAAACGGGGAGAAAAAAGCTCGCCACTGCCAACTGGCAGCTCCGCACTCGAGACTCGGGTAAACAGTTTTTGATAATCTCTCACTCGAGTGCCAAACACTCGGAGAAAAGTGAAAGAACACGAAAGAAAGAAAGAAAAACTGAAAATATGGGGAAAATCAACCAAAAATTTGAAGTACATTTTCAAGCGTCACGAATGACGGCAATGATAAGTACGTCAATGTTGTTGATGACTGCGTCGAGTGTGAGTATATGGCAGCAGCTTAAAGCCTCAAGAGTTCTCGAGCGGTGCACACAGATACAGCCAGCACACACACACGCGCACTTTGGCACTTGCACACTCAAACAAGTCTGTAGATGTGCAAATAGAGGTCTAATGCTTTAATGAAAGCACGTTTATCCGCAGCAGGCTTTGGGATAATGTTCTAAAAAACATGAAAATAAAGTTGAACCAATAAACTTAAAATGAACTTAATTGAATAATATACAATGACCAATTTGCTTAAAGTACTTTTTCTAGAATAACTGATCCTAATCTAGCACCACGCATAAACCTTCCACATAATAGCTATTTTTTGCGACAACCGCCTTAAGTGCTGCGCTGAGCCATTTCAATTGGATTTTTCAGTAGTGGGCCTATTAGACCTAATGCCTTTTGGGATTTGGCTTTAAGCCACTCGTTTTGCGGCTAAGCCAACTTATGTCTAGTGGCGGTAATTTGCCATTTGCCCGGCAGCACATATAGTATATTTGCATATTGGGGAATTGGCAATGTGTACTGTACATCGATTAATGATGATGAAGCCGTAAGAAATACGAACAAAAAGCAGGGCAATTTATGAGCAATTGGCCGTGTTTTATGAATCGCAATATTAATATTTATGTTTGTAGCTTTCGGCCGCTGTATCTCATCGCACTGATCAAACAAACAAAAAAAATGGGGAATTTCTTGGCGGAAGTTTTTCATCATGAAAAATCACTCGACTGGGGAATGCGATCTTTTCTGGCATTCCTGTAAACATAATTTTATAATTTTTACGATAAGTACTGACTGCAATGGAAGCGCTCGTAAAAACTGATTTGTATATTTATAATTCAAATAAACATTTAAATTTTATTGATTTGTTTGCAATCGCCGCGAGTGCTTATGTTGATTTTAGTAGGAATTTTATTGGCAGGAAATCCATATGATTCAATTCGAATATCAGCGGGAGGCATAAGCCAAAAAAAAATGACGAGGCTCTTAGCGAAATTAATTTGCAAACTTGGAAAACAAAAGGGATACGTCTGTGCGAGTTATTTATAGCACACGGCCGTAAATGCACCCAAAAGGTAAATTTAGAATATTACAGAAGAAGGAGCATCGCCAAAGAGCAGCCAAGTTTTCCACTCAAGGCGCCTGAAAATAGGCGAGGATTTTCCCGCTCTCCCGCAGTGCCCGCATTTTCCATTTTAACGGTGACTGGCAGAATCCTCCGCAGGATGGGAATGTATTCGTATCTACACGCCCACAGAAACCTGCGGCTGAGTGCTCATTAAATAGTAAAGGACATGCCCACACAAATACAGAGACACACAGCCACAGCCACACACACACAGGCACACAGACACACAGGGCGATGGAAAGCGTGCGGTGGAAAAGCTCGAGTTACCGTTGCAGGCAGCCAACTGGAATCGTTAGCACACATTGACCGGGCTCAGACACTATTAATTATTCGTGGCCACCCTCGTGACCGCCTCACTTCTTTTTACCCCTGGCCATGCAGCAACAGGAAGCATCCAGTATCCTCCTGTATCTGCATCCGTGGTGGCTTGCACCTTGAGTGCAAATATGGCCAGATACAAGATACTCATGTCACTTCTCCATGCAACTCACACAGATACTCGCAGGCACCTGCGGCCGTGTGCTAGTGTGTGTGTTTGTATATGTGTGTGTTTTTAGAGCTGCCCATGGCGCATTTCCCTTTTAGTTTTCGCCGGCGTCCTTTCAGTTAAAGTGCAACCATATATTGTCGCACAACTGACTTGCAACATGCTCGTATGCATGCAAAGTAACCACCGGTACAGTGGAACTTTGAACTGTCTTGAAATGAACTTATTTAATCAAATTAAGCTGTTGTTTTTCTTCCCTTAAACTTAAAGCTTTCATTTAACTTTAAAATAGTAATTACAATAATAGTTGCTTGCCGCCAAACTCATTAAATAATCATGAAATGAAAGACACTCCAGAGATTTCACCACCAAGTTGGTAATTTAATAAAGTTAGTGAAAAGTTTAACATGAAATGCTTTTATTATGCATAGCTGATAGTTTCACATAATTGTTTCTACAATGGCAGAAGTTTTTCGGTTCTTAAATGTTTAATAAGTTCGATTAAAGCAATTGAGCAGGTGCTTTAAAAGCTCTAGGTAGCAATAAGTTGTGAAATGGTAACTTGAATGGTAACTTTCAACTTAGCGGGGCCAACCTGTGCCCCCCTTCGCGCACATGCCGCTGCACATCCGCTGCTGTGGAAGGAGAAGTCGAGGGAACAGCAGCAGCAGATGTGCCATAAATAAACCAAGACAGTAGGACCGAAAGCCCGTGAAGTAAAAGCCATTGCCGTAGACATTTCCATTTCCATTCCCAGCTCTAACAGCTCCACCAGCTCCACCAGTTCCTCCGAAACTCCTCCGTTTTTGCGCCGCAGGAGACGTGAGACGTAAAACAACAATGTACAATGGCGGTGCAGATAAAAGTGGCAGCGACACAAAGCGTGACCATTATCCCAGTGGAGGACGAAGAGAGACGGAGGAAGGTGGATTTTTAACACGAAATTTAAGCCTTGTTTCAGCCTCACAGATTTGTGCTTTTTTGTGCACCCAAACTTCTTTCGTGAGTGCAAAATTTTATTTTTCAATTTCCTTGAGCGGCTTTGATCTGGCGCACAGGCCAGGATGTCGCCAGCAAAAAGCGAAAACTTTCCGCCAAGTCCTCGAAGCCTCTGTCCCGGTTTTCTCAACCATGGCCCGCCATTTTCCCCGCCGTTTTCCCCGTCGTTTTCCTCGCCTTTTTCCCATGTCTTCGCACAATCGTGTGCAGATGACAGTAACAAGTTGGAACAAAAAGCGCCAGCGCTTTTAACTTTATTAAGATATCACAAACATACGCAAGGCAGCCATGCCACGCCCACTTTCCCGGCAGAATTTTCTTTTAATTTCTAGAAATGACAAGAGAAAGGGGTTCACTTAATTGAATCTCGACGCCATTAAAAAAGAATTATGCCCCAGTGTGAGTGGGGTGCAGAAAACTCATGTTTAGGTACTTATCACTCGGGTGGTGGGGAAAAAACCGAGACAATCATGAAGTTTCATTACCATTTCGTTGATAATGATGACGCTAATGGTGGCTGCAGCAGCCTTGGCATTTGCCCCCCATTTTTACCACCCCCTTTTTCAGCCAGCAGCAACCGCCAAGAAAAGCGGAAAAGCGTGGTTTTACTGGAAAAGTCGTGGCGGCAGCTTGGGTGCAGCCAAAAGATTTCCAGAAACTACACTTCATGAAACTGAGTTTAATTTCCTAATGAAACTTGCTTGAAGTCAGAAGTGATTGATTATCAGGATAATTACTCGCCTGGCCTTTAATTACCCATTTTTAGGCAACTTACTTAAGGATTGTTTTGAGCTCGGATTGGGGTCATCAAATCAATTATATGTAATTATCAGGATATTTAGTAAGCTGGGGCAAACAATAATTAGCAGATAATACACAAAATATAAAGAAATCATCAGTTTGCAAGTAATTAGTAATGGACTTCCTTGCTGAAACTCATTTAACTGTGAATTTTTTAACTGCTATTTTTCCCAGCTGAAAGCTGCAACTCGTGAACAATCAATTTCAATACAGCTCTCAGCCTAATTAAAGTTTTGTTTTACCCTTTCACTTCTCGTCCCCTG
Source organism: Drosophila teissieri (assembly GCF_016746235.2). Taxonomy (NCBI): domain Eukaryota; kingdom Metazoa; phylum Arthropoda; class Insecta; order Diptera; family Drosophilidae; genus Drosophila; species Drosophila teissieri. The sequence continues at coordinate 2,910,145 of NC_053031.1, read as the reverse complement.
ACCAAATTTACACTCGGTTTCCATTCCATTTTCTGCATTATATTTATTTTCCCCGTGGCATTGCCAGTCTTCTCTGTCCATTGCCGTGTCATTAGAGGTGTACCACATCGCACATCGAGGCACAGCCGCAAAAGCAATTGCATTTGAGCATTTTGCCACACATTCCCGGTGATGTTGTGTGTTTAAGTGCAGTTCTCCGTGAACAATTACCCACCAGCAGACAGGACAAAATGGAATGGCTGAGTGGGCGGCAAAATCGAGCCACCCACATAAAGGAAGAGTCAAGAGGCAATTAGCTTCAAGTTGTTGCCGCAAACATTTCTTGGCTGGCCATTTAGCATAAATGCGCTGGCAGTTAGGCCAAAACGATTGGCGGACGCCTCCAAAGTGGCCAAAAAAAGTGGAGCCAAGATGAACACGACCCGCAATTAATCTTGCACAGTTCATTCTTCCAGCCCTCAGCGATTCCATGCTAATGAGCTCCGTTTTGGGAGGCCAAGATTAATCGCATTGCGTATACGCCGCGTTGCTCAGGAAATCGAAGCGTAATGCCTTAGGCGTGAGCAATTGGCACTCCATCTCGGCGGCAAATGCAATCCATTCGAGGCACATGAATAAATAAGCCAGCAGGCTTCGGCTTGGAAATCGGAACAGGCTCCAGAAGTCTGTGACAGCCTGGCAGGAAACTGAATACACCGGGGAAAATTGCAGCCCTAAACGTTAAAATACTAGGCATTTTATAAAGAGTTTTCGTACATCTAGGGTTACCCAGCTGAAATATATTATATATCATCACATGTCACAGCATATATGGAAGTTTTTGCTTTTCAAATTCCTTTCTAAATGTTTGTATTACTAATTTTTCGCACTGCACAAGTGTTTACCCGTCTTGACCCGCTTTGCCGCTCCAGTTCTCCAATTGAAAGGGAAAATTTGTGGCGCGCTGCCGTTTTCTTGGCAGCTCTGCCCTGACAAACAGGGCTCGGTGGAAGAGCAAAAAGAAAAAAGAAAGGAGGACAACAAGCCCCAAAGTTTTGACTGCTCCACGATTTTCGCCGATTTTCTCTGACATCTTGCCTTAAATCCAATTGTGTTGTCGTCTGAGCGCCGGGTAACGCCCACGCCAGAATCTTGCACCTGCAGAATGCAGAATACGGAATATGGAATACGGAAAACAGAATGCAGAATGCAGAATGCACTTTGCGGCCCATGTCAGCAGAGCGGCGACTTTTGAACTCCCACGCTCCGTTCCACGGAGAAAGCAGAAGAAAGTGGGCGGAGGCGGCGTGGTGGCATTGCATGTGTGCCAAAAACTACGGGGCAATAATATCCGTAGCCTGCGACTCGCTGACTGCCACTGCCATTGATTTTTATCGCCTCGGGGAGCTGCACAAAGCACAAGCTCAACTCGCGACTACGACAAGAAGTTGATTTGCCATGCCCACAGCGGATATAAAAAGTGGAGTTAGAAAGTATGTGTCGTAGTAGATACCCTAACTCATACAGCAAACCAAATATATTGCTTACCATTTTCAAGTCTTTTCAAAGCGACATAAAATTCTACTCCTAACCTAGTTCCGCAGCCTAGCGGCAAACAATTTGCCAACTCAATGCAGCACTTACCAGCAAATCAACTCCACTGCCTACTGCCTACTTTATTTATGCAAAAGGGTATCGCGCTGGCAAAAACAAAATCCGTTTTTGTAAATCATCAGAAGCCCACTCAGGCAGGATTCAATGGGCTGATGCACTTTGCTGATGGGATGGCAATGGGCCTCCATGGGCCACCAGTCCCCGTAATACTTACACCCTAATACCAGCCAGCATATAGCGCACATACTCGTATATCGCGTATTTCTAGGCCCTGTCGCTGTTTGTCATATGCGATTCGGCTGCTTGCCAAATATTGATTATGTGCCCCCAAACATGAATGGAAGCGCGCTTCGCTGACTCCGCTCAAGTGGAGGTGGAGATGGTGGTGGAGATGGTGGTGGAGATGACGGTGGATTCCGGGGGACAGGGACACAATCCGGAGGTCTGGAGCTTGGAAAAGGGGCGAGATAAGCCCGAACTTTGGCGTATGCACGTCATCAGGACGAAGAAAAAAGCACATCCGGGATAACTAATGTGCAGGCAAAAAACTATAAACGAACGGATGGATAGCGGATTAGAAGGGTGGCCTCCAATCCAGTTAACAACTTTAATGGGCCAAATAAGCGATGCCACACTTGGCCAACGCTAATAAAAGCCCAACTTGTCGACCTAATGGGCCATGAACATTAACAAATACTGGCAAACTTTCTCTCATTCCTCAGCCATTCCATTGTTTGCTGAAATACCAAGAGCTCAATGGCGGGACAAATCATTTAAAGCCACAACAATTTATACATTTGAAGCCAAAACTTACAAAGCCGCAAAAACTGCTGGTAAATGCCCCAGAAATGCAGCGTAGAATTTTCATGCAGCATCATGCTGCTCCCATGGCTGTGCTGAATAATTTGGAGCTGCCATAAAAATGTCAGACTGCAACGGTCTCGTATTTATTTCGACAGCCCGAACAATTCATAGCTTTTAACTGGCAACAGTGCAAAGATAAATAAGTACGAGCGCGCAGACCGAAGTCCCAATTTATGGACTACCTTCAGGACCAACTTTCTGCTGAGTGGCAGTCAGAGATATTGGCTAACAATCATAACAAAGCCAAATAGATACAAATATGCTAGCTCTGTACTTATTTGGGTTCCCAAACGTTTTCATTTCTCTTGGTTCTTCAACGCAGAGTCAGAGTTGGTAGCTTCCAGTTCATATACTTATAGGAAATTTGGAAACCACTGATTTAAATCACAATATATTACGGCTGAACAACATGTTTGTCTACTTCCAATTTAGCATACGCTGATTTGCAGATTATGAGAGAGTGTTCGAGTGCACCTACTGCTTTTGCCATGCTTTCCATGCTAACAGGCTTTTCCGCTTCACTAGCTCCAGACAAGCCCAACAAGCCCAGCAATCCCAGCAATCCTGTCAATCCCTTTGGAAAGCTTTCACTTGGCCAAAATTGGTCTGGATGTGGGCCACGCCTTCTGAGCACGGAAACAAAATTGGCAAACCATTAAGAAGCGTGCACTGTTGTTGTTTACACATCTAAAGCAATTTTATCACCTGCGAACAATGTTTGCACTAAGTATATTTTATGGCCCAGCCTCGCCCAGAAGAATTTTCCCCATAAAGTACCGAAACATTGCCTTTCTCCGCTTTTTCCTGCTGCAGGTGAAAAGGCCCAAAAAGGGGCGAAAACGCTCCGCCTTATCACAATATTTGCGGCACATCCACATCGCTTGATTATTGGCTTGTCTGTCAACTAGCATGAGTATTATATTATTTTTATTCCTTATCTAGGTGGAAGGGGGGTATCCCACATAGGTGCCATTAAGGCCGTTTGACAACCTGGGAAATGTGTTTGCGCAGCTCCAATAATTGTGGCCGATTAACGGCCCAACGCAAAAGGACTCCAACTGTGGAACTGTGGCAAACCTGAGCAAGTAGCATGTCAAATTACAAACGCTAATTGACTCGTAAAGTTGCGAAAAGTGCGGCACGAGTCAAGGTATTGATTATATTAGCATAAGTCCATAAAGAAAAGTATGCAGGAAATGCCCCAAAGATTTTACTGAATTTACTGAATTAACCAAAGAAAATGCTGCACTATTTTCCAGCACTTCTAATTGCTGCGTTTTATTTAAAATAGTACGTATTAATATTAACTTTTACTCACCAACTAAAGAGTATTAACTTCACTCGCGTCTTGTTAGGGGTTTACTTAGGGGTTTGCTTAAGCTTTGATTAAGTTTTTGATTTGTGTTTATTTGTTATAGCATAGGAATATATTTACTTTACATTTTCCAATTGTATTAGGAGAATTTGTATTTTAGGGAAAATATTTGTCACAGACACACACGCGCTGGAAAACAAAGAAAACTCATATTACTTTACACTTTTTTTTGTTTTGAATTTTGAATGGTACACTTGTTTTATTCGGCGCATTAGCATTATGGTAATGCCAGTCCTAGTGCGGACTTTTCTTTTCCGCCAGCCTATCTGTCTGCTTTTGGGGCCTTTTTTGCTTTCTTTTGGCTTTTCTTTTCCTTTTTCCCGTCTGTATTTGTATGCGTACGTATTTGGTGTATTTGGGTGGTACACGCCTTACTTCACCGAGGGAAAACACTTTTCTTGCGGCCCCGACACTCACAATTCAAATGAACTTCAATTCGGTATTATATTTTCTGTTGTTTTGTTTGCTGTTCCATTGTTTCGATTTTATTACACATTTGCCCTGCCTGTGGAAAATGCGGTGTAAGAGTGTGTGTGTGTGTACGGTGTGTGTTCGGTGTGTAGAGTGGTGTTCGGCGTGGTGGAGGGACAGGATTGGGGGGGGGCGTTTTCCGATTTTCCGCTGCTCACGCACACAGTTTTTTCCAAGCACAGCACGCTCCAAAGTCTAGCCACGAACTGAAAGCGTCGGGGAAACTCCAAACTCGAGCAGCAGGAAAAGCGGAAAACCGAGAAGCTTCCAATGTCAATGCGAAGCCAATCCTTTGTACGAGGAATGTGTTATTTTGGAAGGCCCAAACCTCCTGGAAAAGCCTCGCTCTCGCGCTCTCTCTCACTCTGTCTCTCTCTCGCTCTCTCTCTCTCTCACTTTCTCTGCTGCCGCTGGCTCGGAAAATTCGCTCTCTCTTATTTGGGACTTTCCTCTCTCCCGCTGGTTTGTTTTCCCTGTTGTGCGTGCAATATGACAACTACATTCCGCCCCGAAAGAAATAAGTTTTGAAGTTTTCAAAGTAGATTTTCACTTGCAAACTTTAATTAATATGAATGTTTCGCAGGCCCACCTACTTGTATGTTTTCCGATCTCTCTCTCTCTCTGTTTTCCTTTTTGATTTTCCTGCTTTTCATTTCGCTGGCTTTTCATTTTCTGGCTAAATTTATTGGCCGTGCGGGCGTGCTTTTTTGTTAAAAATAGCCGCCATAGCCTCGCGATGCGTCGGCAGCCTCAGCGACAGCATCAAGTTCAGATGGGTTCTATTTTCTTTTTTAATTTTTTTTTTATTTTGGGAGGGGGGTGGTGGTGTCTTCATGGAGAGAGAAAGCCAACTTTTGACCTTAGTCAAGCGAAAAGTGTGCTGTGCCCACCTGTCTTTGCTTGTTTGTGTGTGTTCGTAATCTTTTAAGCGACTAATTGGCCAAGTTGCGTTGTGGCTGCCAAATAATTCAGGCAACTGCAACTACTCGGCTAATTACGAGCCATGAATGAATAATCAAGGGGAGACTTTGGCCCCCAATTTCAAAAGCAACAACACAGCCGAGCTGAGCAGAGTAGAACCCCCTGGAAACCCGAAACCGAAACTGAAACCCAAACCCAAACCCAAACCACCCAGGAAGCCCCAATCGCTGGCACATGAATTTATGATTTCGCTGGCCGTGTTTTGCTATTGCCTTTATGATTATTGCGACGCCGCGTCTGTTGTCTGGCTTTTCCTATTCAGGCTATTCAGACTATTCAGACTATTCGGTCTATTCAGACTTTGCAGACTTTTCCCGCCTGACGCCAACTAGCAACCCCCGTTTAACCGTTGTCAATCATATGACCCTGTTTTTCGGTGCTTCGCTGCTTCGATGATCTGGTGTTTTGACTCCCGTTTGGCAATTTGTTTTGTTACCCCGACAAATGAGGCTTTGTAGTTTTTGCGACACAACTTCCCCTTAAAATGCTGGCTTCGCATTATTAATGTCCTGTGACCCCAAAAGAAAATAAAAAGAAATAGCTACAAATTCTTGGAGTTTTCCGCAGCAGCTTCTGTTCGTAAGAAAAATCAATTGATTGACTCCGATGGCCACATTTTCTGCACTTTTGAACGCGTCACTAGAAATTTTAGATTTCGGATTAGACGTTTCGGCATTTGTGCTTTCATTTGCTTTTGCTTTCTCCTCGCAAATCTCTCTCTTGTCACACTTGATTTATTTTCGAAATTTTTAATTTTTCCTCATTGACTTCTTGGCATTTTTTCACGATTTTCCGCGCACACACAAACTCAAACACACGCACACTTTTTTCTTATTATTTTTTGCCTTTTCGCCTTTTTGCCAGGCCAGTAGTTGCATTGGATTGGTAACAGTTGCTGGCCAGCCGCCGATTGACTGCCCAACTGACCAAGTGACCAACCGACAAAACAGCCAGCCAAACACGAGGCACACGACGTCCGCCGAACGAGGCGTCCAATGTTAAGTATACGCCGTGTGACACACGACCGAACCGAGTCCTCAGGCACCAGAAAGCCAAAGCCACCAGCAAGCCACCCACCACACGTCCGTTCTCAGCTGTGGCCCAGCGCTTTTGAGAGCGTTCCGCCGGAGCCACTGCAGCCGGATCCGGCGCTGCCGACACCTCGCCGACGCCGTGGTGAGTTTCCCGACCAGCTGATGGCCGATGAGCACACGGCGTTTCGAAGAGCCACCAGGAGCGGAGGGTCTGGGAGCAGCACCAGAGCAAACGGGGGTTAAAACCGAAAATACCAGGTGTTTGGTCTGAACTTTTAGACAGAAATGGCGCTATTATACAGAAGCATTCCTAATTCTATTAATAAGTAAGCATGAATAACAAATTACTGATTAAGTTGTTATTGTAGTTTACACATAATGCGGAATTAAGCACAAACAGATTCTAACGCTAATTTAGTAGAGACCGTTCACAACATGAAATATCTTCCCAAATGATTGCGTCAAATTCGTGTGGAGTTTTTTTCAAAATAAAATATCCTGTAGCCCATTCAAACTTATTAAGTTCGCATTATTTATGGGCGTTTAGTTTAAATGACAGGCGTCGACGCGGAGAAGGAGAAACATAAGACGGTTTATCGTGCTGAAATCACAGGCATATGCTTTTCTTTTGCGCTATCCTGTTTATCTGAAGGACATGTGGTGAAAAGTTCCTGCTTCCCTTTTGGTTTTCCCCGCACCTTGGCTTTTCTTTGGCCGCCTTGACCAGTCATGAATATAAATTATGCCCTAAGTGACAGGAGGAGGCTGTTATGGCAAAACAATCATAAAAGACACCCGGCGAATCGCTTTTAGGTTTTAATAGTGTTGCTATGCGCAACGCAGCGAATGGCGTTTGATAATGTATGCGAAAACATATTTGCACATTGTTTTATAAACTGTTAAAATATATAGGTTCAGTCATAGAATAAAAGAGTCTTTAAATGTGGCGTTGGACATATCGTTGATACGTAAGTAATGCGTTTTTTAAGTCCCTTACAGATGAACAAGATTATACAAATAAGGTGAAAATAAGATAAGAATTAAATCATAATAAATTGTAATAATAATTTGTTTTGAACATGTTTTTGCTGTTTTGCTAATAAATAAAATTTGATTAACTACACTTTCAAACAAACTTGTTGTCTCATATTACTCAGCTTTTGACAGGCAACAATCGAAGATCACAACCAAAGAAGCGATTGGCGCGCGATTCTCTAGCGTTTTCGAGGCGGCTTCGATGCGTATCTTGTTTTGGGCGAGAAACCCCATAAAATAAGCCGATCTTTAAGCTATAACCATTACGTCACGGGCAGCGGATAATGTGCGGCGGGTTAGTGGGTCGAAAATAATGCGACAGAGGTACGAATCGCCCGGAGCAATCGACGGATTTAATGGTTTCGTTGGCATTGAGTTGGCAGACCCAGCCCCTAATTAACCCTTTCGCAATTGCAGCTAAGCCCTAAAACGGCGAAGGCGTTGGGAAGTTTGGGGGTGTGGTCCCTCCATGTGTTGCATACATTCGTACATATGTAACCGCGTTAGTTTTAGGTATCGAATGATGGCTTTGGTCCCGATACCTTGGGCTCGGAGTTTGATTAATGAGCGGCTTAAGTGAATCTCAAATCGAATCTGAGCCTGCTCGGCCGGCAGACTGATGAAGTCACTAATTTGACTTAAAAACGCATTAAATACCATTTTCGATAAGAGCTCGGAGCTCCCCATATCGTGATTTCGGCGAGGGTTTTCCCGTACTTTTCTGCCCCTCGGTCTAGGTCGCGTCTTTGTGAAAGTTGTGCAAAATTAGAGCCCAAAAAAACCAAAATTAAACGATGAAACCCATAAGGCGATGGATAAAATTCCAAAAACGCCTCGGAAGATTTGAGAGTGCAAAGCTCGTGCTTTATGGGACATTGCCTATTGGCAATCAGCTGTTAACATAAATAATGCTCGAGATTGTGGGCAGTGGACTAAGGGATACCCTGTGAGTAAGTCATGTGAGCTTACCCATTTTATATATTAAATATTGACTTTATTTATTTCTGGGATAATCTAAGTTAAATTGCTTCATTTTTTATGATTGGAAAATCTCGAAAATCTTACTTGTATATTTTTGCTATATATAGCTTATAGTAAAAGCCACATTTATAATTTAAGCCTATGTTAGTTTAAAACTTATATAAAGTATTCGTATCTCTGAATCTTTTTCCAAGTATAAGTTTATTTGTGCTTTTTTCCAAAACATGTACACACATATTATAAATATTCATTACTTTTAAATAAAGTGACCGAGAAATTACTGCTGGTCGCTTTCTTATTATTGCTAAGCTAAGTAAATAATTATTAGAAATTGAAAAAAAAAAAAAACAAATAAATAAATAAGAAAGAGCAGATATCCCAATATACCTATGCTTGGAGTATGCTCCATAATTCCAGCTTAGGCAATGCACAAAATTGATTTAAATGTCTTTGCCGTGGGACAAAATCGTAGGTAACTCCTACAATTGTGCGTGGTCTTGGCCATTAAAAGCCTTTTCTTGCCAACATTCAATGTCTGGGCCGGAGGCAGCGCCAAATCAAATCAAATCAACGGCAGCCGTCACAAATCTGCGACAGATAAAAGCTGTTAAATGACCTTCATTGGCCATAAAACATCCAAATTCATCGGCCGAACAATGAGCCGTATCTATGGGCCAAAACCGGCGGCAACGACGAACAACAATTGGCGAGCAGAAAAATTAACAATTTAAATAAATTCACTTTATTGCAGTTCGCATATTGGCGACAATGTAAAATAAACAATAAATGTGTTCAATAAATAAGGCCCACGTCATATTGAATGGCTCGAACCACTGGACTTCCGGTCTTGAATCGGGCCAAAAAAAAAATATTATGCTATGTGGCCAACGACATGAATCACGGGCCAAAAAGTTCAAAGGCTAAATTGAGCGATTAGACTGGGAGATCAGAGCTGGCTATATCTTTGGCCATATAGCTCTGCTCCGACATAAGCTCTGCTTTTCTCTGCCTTTTTTCCGAGTTCGCAGCTCTGGGCCGCTGTTAACTTGGCTAAGACCGCTCAGTTGGCTACGAGCTGCCGCCGTGAGCATTGGCAAACGCGTGAAACGGAAAAAACGTTAACGAAACCGAAAGCCCAAAATCAAAAACCGAAATATCCGCGCTCTTCGGTACGTGTTAAGTTTTTTAATTAGTAGAATTTTCAAGTGAGTTCGGTGGCAAAAAGAGAAAATAATTCACCAAAATACAAAGAGCATAGCTAAGCTCGGCAGAAGTGCACAAAGTGATCAAAAACATTATCCAAATACTACTGCAAATAAAACTGCAAAAAGAGCCAAACAAATCAAAAAGCTGCACACTAGGTGAGTAATTAATAAAGCAAATAATTTAATTCCCAGCGTAAGCTAATAAATTTCATTGGTTCGTCTGATTTATTGTAGCGCTAGATTGCTTTTTTCTTGTTGTCTTTTTTTTTTTGTATTCACTTGTAACCAAAATGTTAGGAAACCAGCAAACACAAATTAAATCAAAGCGATCACAAAGCAAAATCCACAAAAAATGCAGACAACACTTTGGGTAAATACAAACAAAATATAATCAAGTGGGGAGAAAAAACCTGGCCGCAGCCTTGAAAAGTCGTGCTTAATTTCTTAGCTAAATGCAGGCATAAAATATATGTTTATATAATTATAATGAAGCCCAGCTATTTGTCTGCCTCCAATCGAATCCATTGTCTTAGTCCCTAAATTAGCTTCAAATAGCCCAGCCTCTTTGTGGTGGAAAATAATGCAGAGGTATTTGGGATATAATGTCCAATGAAGAAGTCTATCTCATAGATATATTATAAGTATAGAAATAAGGCTAGATAGCAAGAAAGTTTCCTATGCCAAAAACAGAAGAAGTAAAGACTTAACCATCACTTATATTAATTAAATAACATTATATTTAATTAGCAGCATTTCATTTCATTTCATTCAGCTCTTTTTGTAGCCTAATTGAAGCATTAGCAATTAGTTGGCAACAAAGTATCTTCTCCCCTGTAAAAGTGCCAATCGGGTGAATAAGTGGGAATGTCTGGGCAAGACGAAGATAAAGATCCGACAATCGATCATTACTCAGGCACTCAGGCGGGGTATAATCAATTAAATATAGATAGATGATTTTGCGGCACAAATCATTCAAATAAATTGAATGGAGCCCAGCGATTTTGAGCACTCAATTTCGGAAATGGAGCCGCAACCAATGGATTAGCGGCTAAAGCTTGGTCAGAGATCTTTAACAATTTCATTAACTTTTGGCCCGTCGGCCTAATGATGTGCAAATGGCCCAAAACACACCATAAAACACACAGCCACTAAAGTTGCCAAGGGAAACAATGCCAAACAACTTCTTTTGGCCGCTCTGTGATTTATGAGGCGATCGCCTGGCGCAACTTCGCCATCGGGGAAATACCAGCAATACTCGTACGTGGGTGTAGCCATGTGCAAGACTCCATTAGCAGATCGCAGACACTAAATCTGGCTTCGGTGCACAGAAGAAAACATGATTGGAAACGTAGTTTCAAAATATCTAAGCTATTTTAGCTATTTTAAGCTTCAAAGCGAACTTAGAGAAACATAGGTTCGCATACAAATTGTATGGGCACATTAAGCCTAGTTTAAATGTTTAATATTGAAGTCTTAACCGAGAACTTATTCAAATATAATTTTCCCTTTTATTTATATTATTCAAATATTTATTTTCTGTGTATCTGATCGGACACCTTGTCATTGGCGCTTGATTGCTGACTGATTTGTTTTGCTTGCCTCGTGCAAAAGAGCCTGTGATCCCGGAAATCCTATCGCAACTGGTGGCAGGTGTTTTTGTATCGGTATAAATTCCAATTGATACTAGAATGTTCACTGTTTTTACAGGCAGCCAATGTCTGAGTGTTAAAGGCAATTGCCATTTGTTCTATAAATAATTGTGGTACACATTTTATTGAAACTAAAGCAGAACTTGACACGAAATCCGGTTTTTACCATTGACTGTAACAGCACTTGATCTGATCACTTGTTACCATGCTATAATAATAATTAAAATAATTGTATAACATTTTTAGGTTATTTTAAGCTTACTACGTGAATTATGTCAGCTGTTAATTTACGTTAAATTAGGGAATTTTGAATTTTTTCAGATTTTAAGAGTAGATTTCTATACGTGAATTACTTTGGGATTTTTTACTAAGCTAACTCGTATAAAATCGTGGTTAAGTACCGAAAACTGTTCAGTTATCTTTTAGTTTCCGCAACAAAAACTTATTTTAAAATTAAATATATATTATCTTTAATAGTTGGTAACTTATCACTTTAATATCGCGACATTTCTTGCATTGATCTTATCTTAAATTGTCTCTAAAACATCCAATTGAATTGCCGCCACTTTAAAATTCCGCTTAGAAGCGCTAATAAATCATTAAAGTTTATAAACATTGTCATTAGCTGACAGCTCGGGTTGCCAATTGAGAACGCCCCCCAACGCAGGGGGGCGTGACCAGTCCATTATCTCCGCGGCGTATACTTAATCTACGTATACTTAATCTTGTTGTCTTGAGCTTGTTCGTCACTTTCACTTTTGGTAATTTATATTCGCTATTTACGGCAGTTGTTCGAGTTGTTTTGTTTGGGTTGTGTTTGCTCAAGAGACTGTCGTGATGTAGTTCGTGTTTAAGTTATTGTTTTAGTTGTTGATTGTTTGAGTTAACAATAAGCCCAAGTGAACTCTGGGCAACAAATAAGCACTTTGGGGCATTTCCGCTGCGGAAAAACCATCAGTCTGATGGTTTTGTCTGCTTCGTGTCCCCATGGAAATGGTGTGAAAAATGGTCGTGTATTTGCCATTTTTTGCGACTAATATTTGACCAAATAACTTATGGCAGTTTCTCTTTCGCTTCAGATAACCGAATTCGCGTTGAAGACAGTTGTTGAATCGCAATCGAGTCAAATGCAAATGCAAATCGACGGCGAATGAATTGACAATGACAAAGAGTATTAGACGTCCGCCCCCCTTTAGTTGTAACCAAGTTCTCCTTACCTATGTGGTGAGTATCCCCTGTCCCAGAACTCCCTAATATACCTCAAAGTCTTCCCTCCACAGATACTAGCTTATACAGTAGCCGCCCACAGCTCGCCCCCGCCATGTGGCCTCTATGGAGCCCCGCCTTGCCAGTTCCTCCCGGCGCCACCTGGCCAAACGCCCACCTGTGCCCGTCCAGGAAAGACGTACTGCGAGCACGCCGATAACTATCCCACGTGAGTACAGTATCCTAAGGGACTAGCACTGTTTAAGTGAGATTTTATTAAATCTAAACCCTAAAAGTTCCATAGGAAATAGGGGATATACCAGTATTCTTCTTTGTTAAGTTACCAGACTTACACAAACCACAAATAAACTGATGTTTATTATGTATTCTTGCGAACTAAGAAAGCATCTTTAAAGTTACCCAAAACTGCATTTTATTTCACTACTAATTAAAGTTGAAATTAGCGTGTTGATTTCTAAATCAAATAGCGCAAAACCAATCAGTGTCATTACCGTAAGCATATGAGCAAAAATATCACTAAATGCATAAAACAAAAGGCTTGGCTGCCATCAATATTCATTTCATTGAAATGCATTTCAAACAAATGTTTGGCCACGAGACAAATCCGATTCCAATTTAATTCGCTATAGAAATCGAAACTTGTTCGCTGGCATCGCATTAGCATAGGAGCATCGAGTAAGTATCTTTTGTGGCTGCTTCCGCGACAAGCTCTCAGATACTGAGATACTCAGATGCCGAGATACTGAGTTATTCAGATGCTGAGATACTCGAAGTGATGCGGTTTGGGTGCTTCTGCTCTCAGCCTGCTGGGCGAATGCCTTGACCCAATAAACTTGAATTGACAGTTCAAGACACTTTTTGTTTGGCTCCAACTAGCACTAGCACATATGTAGTATCTGGCATAGCTTTGGCGACTATCCGACGACGACTGGCCGCGTGCTTCTCGAATATTTATGAATGCCTCCAATGAATAATCGTGTCTTCGGGGCATCATAAGTTGCTTGGACCGGCGTTTTGGCGCGTGAGCCAGGGTATTTTGGGTGTGCTTCAGATTTCTTCGCAGAACAACGTGTTTTTTTCAATGAATAAAACATGCTGCTTATATTGATGTTTTAAAACTATTTGTGTTATATATCTGATAAGACTTGGGACTTTAAGATATTGTTTCAAGTTGGGGATCCTAAACACATACTCACTATTTCGTACACCTATAGTAAATAAAAGCAAACAGATTATTTATTACATTTTGACTGTAAGAAAGGACTCACTTAAGATCTTATCATGGTTTTGAGTAACTGCAAAAGGGCTTCCAATGAAAGAGCATCTGTTGTTCACCACATGGCCCTAAAAGTGCATCTTTTGTCTTACGTGCTCAAAGTTGGCTCTCGAATGTTGTAGTTTTGGCTGTTTGTTTATCAGCCGCCTTCACGCGACTGGTTGGCCATGTTTGTCTGTCTATTTTTAGAGCATTTCTTTGGTTCGGATTTAAATAAAATGTGCGTTAGTTGGTAATGGTAATGCGAATGGCTTGATAAGCCCTCGGCGCCGACGCGGCAATTAAATAGGCATTTTTATTACAATGCTTGCATTGGAATTTCTGTGTGTTGCATAATTTCCAAAAAAAATTTAAGTTATGGGGAAGCCCCAAGCGGGTTTTTTACTATATAAATATAGGTGGGGTCTTTCCCGCCCCTTAACCCTTACCTTTCTCTGCCTGTTTATGTGGCACGTGACGTGCATGCGATGCCTGTTGATAAGAAAAGTTAAATACACATAAAACCGAGCCACTGCCAATTTATTATTTACGATGTCTGCGCCTCCCAATTTTTTGTGGTTTTTTGTTTTTTTTTTTTGGCTTACCCGGCGGCCGCATATTAATTATGATACTCATATTTGATTTGGCTTGGGCAACGCCGCAATTACCATTTCCATACCAATTTCTGGCACTTGTCAGTCAGACGCTCTGTGACTTGCATAATTCAGTGGCTCCGACAAGTGGCGATGATGCTTTCCCAGCCTGTTAACCATCGCAGCTTGCATCACTCATTGTTTCCCACTGCACGCAGGAAAAAAATCGGAAAATAAGGCCATTTTCCTCTTGTTATGCGCACACAGAAAAGAAATCTTTGCGACCCGTTGCACTTAGTATTATATTGTAAAATTTGTATACTGAGAATCTTTTTAATGGTAATTACAATGAGCCATTTTATTCTATATTTTATAGGTATCTCATCAAGAGCCTCGTTCGGAAGTGGGGCTATGAGGCCGCCACTCTCTTGGTGGACGAGACGTGGGAGGATTTCGCGGCTGTGGCGTGGCACGATACTCCCGTCTTCTACGATCCCAAGTCCATCTTCCCGCCCCGGGATCCCAATGCCCAGGACTTCAATGGATATAGCTATCAGACACCATTCGGTGGCAATGCCCACAGGCCGACTGGCGGTGGCAACTCGCTCTTCGCCAGCAATCCCTCCACGGAAGCGCCCACGTGAGTAACTCGATGAATATGACTAGCAATTTAAGCTCGCCTGTTCCGGTAACTGGGTTTTAATGTTGTCCAAGGTCTTTATTAAGGTTCGATTTGTTTGCACCATAACTTAAAAGAGAAAACTGCAGATCTTGACCTCGAAAGTAGTATTGCTACAATGAATTCATGAGTGGCTTTTAAGAACCTAATTAAAATTGTATTACCCCAAACACACCTCACATATCCTATGATTTTCGAATTAAAAATGCTGACGTGAGGCTATGAAGTTTTAGTTACTTCTATTCGATCATATATATAATTGTTATTGTATTTTTGCATAATTCTATATTTATTGGATTTTGTAGGTACCTTTTGTACACCTCTTCCGGTGGAGGTCAACGCCCGGGCCACCGTTACAACTCCCAGGGCGGAGGCACCTCATCTGCCGGCGGTCACGTGTACTTCAATCGCGGTGGCAAATCGACTCCCTACAACGCCACTCTCTGGCTGAAGCGCTTGGTGCGGGATCTCAGTCGGAAACAGAAGCAGGCCGACGAGGTTAAGGAGGAGGAGGTGGTGCAGCCGGAGGACGAGCAGACGGAGGCGGCCAAGGAGCAGGACGACCCGGCAGAGGATCACTTACAGAGCAAGCGCGATGTCTCGCTCAACATGGATCTCTTGGATATTGTGGGCGTGGATGCGCCCAATCCGCTGAAGAAGCGTTCGCGGACAAAGCGCCAAAGTCCGGGACGCTCCACCCTCTGCCAGACGACCTCGCAGTTCATCACCCCGCAGGCGGCACTGAATAGTCGCGGCAACTGGATGTTCGTGGTCAATGAGCAGAACACCGCGCGCCAAATGGTCAAGGCGGAGCTTTGCGCGTAAGTACTACTTCGGGGTTACTTGGGAAATCGATGGAAGCGTATTTAATGGGATAAAAAATCAGTTTATTCTTGTACGTTTTTCTTTTTTATATAACTTAAGCCCTCTCCATATAAACCAATCATAAACCAATCTATTCAAATCTATTCTACATAAATTTGACGCATGGGTTATGTCTCGGCTAAGCGGCATGTGCACTGCTTGAATGTTCGCGGTTTGAGGACATGATATTTATTTTGCCTTATTTTGAATTTTTATATGCATTATTTAATAAAATTCACTTCAATTCAAATTTGTATGAGCAGACAATTTACAGAAATTCTTACCCTTTGAAAGATCGTTTCTTGTTTCACCACAATCAGTCAAAAATTCTTTATTGAAACGAATGAATTAGTAAAGCCCTTCTATGAATTGTTATTGTGGAAATACTTGGAAGCACTATGGAATAATGTAAGTGACTTGTCCAGCCAGCCTTCCTCGCTCATTACGCGGATTTATTCCTTCTGATTCTGGGGTAACCCCTTCCCAAATTCGGCACTTGTAATCAGTGGCTAGGTGTCATGCCAACCCCATTTCAAAGTTAATAATTCCCAGCGGGGCGTCCGAGGTTTCCCCCTCTCATATTTGTGTGTTTTTTGAGACTAGGGGAAGTCCCTTGCCGGCCATCTCGTTCCTGCATCTATAGCTCTCCCTTTCCCATTGGGCACGTGGTTAGTGCAGGTCGAACTAAGACCGTTTATACGGTGTCATAATTGCGGTTAAACGAATTATCACACCCCGAAAAATGAGTGAGAATACCAAAGCAGGGCACCGTCTGCCATTAGGCCATGTCCTTGTCCGCCGTGTTTCATTCCCCTCTGCTTGGTTCTTCCCCTTTTTATTTTATTTTTTTGGATGCGTGCGCTACTCGAAAAACCTTTCCACACTCATTCGGAAAAAGCGCAAACAAATGGCAGGACCAACAATTGGGGTGAGGTGGTTTCTGTGCTCTGGGTTCTGGGTTCTGGTTCTTTGGGTTGGGTCAACGTTGCCCTAATTGTTGCCCGTTCCCGTCCCGCTCCTCAGTCTCGATGCGAGTCCCCTTTCCCTTCCGCGTTGCCAATGCCACTTGTTGTTGGCACTGAACCCGCTACTTGCCGCAATTTGTTTAACCAAATGGAGTACCTACGCAGGCGCGCATAAATCTTGGCCGAGGAACAGCTGGGAGCAGGGCTACACACAGAGAAATACAAGTATATTTGATATATCTAAATGTATTCATAACACCAGCAGCAGTAAGCGCAAGTATCAGATGTAGTTTGTTAGCTTTATTTTGAGATGAATATCTGAATATCTTTTGTTAGATATTCCAGTGCTTACTAGTATTTATTTGCAGTGCAGCGATTGTACCGTTGCTGCTTCCGCTCAAGCGGCGACTGCGACTCCTTATCAATTACGTACGATTCCCGTTTTAACGAGTTCGTTAAACTTTCAACTCTGGTCCGCCTTGGTCCTCCTTGGTCCGCCTGCAACTGGAGATCTGCGCATTTCCTCCTTCGAAGGAGTCGCAGCCGGCGCTCCTTATTTACGGCCAGCGGCCCACAACTAAATTCTGGGCAATTGTTGATTTTTAGCATTTGGTATTTCGCATTCGCATTCGCATCGGCACTTATACCGAATCCGTTTATTTTCCAGCTCGAACACCTGCTCGAACCTGTGCGAATTGCCCAACGGCTACAACTCGAGATGCGAGCAGAAGTTTGTGCAAAAACGCCTAATTGCGCTCCAGGGCAACGGGCAGAATCTTTACACGGACACGTTCTGGTTTCCCAGTTGCTGTGTCTGCACGATAGCCGCCAATTAAATGTGTCCAGCGGGCGAAGGACGAAGGACACCGTACTCTCAGCGGCGATTTGGCGATTTTGGCAAATTCATATCTGATAACTAAATGATACGAAAACACACACAATACACACAACACCCACACACGAAACACAAAACACTCAATTATCTCTCTCTCATGTAGTTACACAAACACACAATGTAGTTCTTAAAATGTAATTTAAAATCGAAAACATCGAGTGAGGCATGCAAAATTGGATTTATGCCCACAATCCCTTTGAGTTTTGCATAGTAGCATTAGTCTTACCCTGTGAGCGATCTACTGGATATCAAATAAACAAATATTCAAGGCGATGCTTTTTCAACTTAAACGAGATACTCTATTTATTTACGCTTGAATAAGTTTCATGGGTAAGTAAATCATGGGTAAGTAAATCTCATCATATATTTTAATCAAACACAAATGGATATTGCCATTCATCTGCAATAATTAAAAAGTATGCATTAAAGCAAGCTAAAATTGAAAAGGGTCATTCAACTCCGGTCAGTGCAACATAACTCCATAAATCCGAGTAAACTTCGTACTTTCGAGTGAGAGCAGCAAGTCCTGCACATTGCACACGTTTCATTTCCGGGCAAAACACATAATGACACAGGTAGATTTTGAACAAACAATTTTATTAAGCCCTGGGCATAGTGCAAATCGGATTTTGTGGTTTTTAATTAATATAGTTATTCCTTTGGCCGCTTTGGCCAGCCAGCGCAGCCCCAAAGGATTCGCAACTTTTAATTGTGAAATGCGAAAGGGGAAATGGGAATTTTCGCAGCGGCCAGAGCAGCAAAACCCAGCAGCAATCCAGCAACAACACCTGCCGTGCTGCAAATGCAATTGCGTTCCATAAATCCAGAAACAATAATCGTAAAATAACATCAGGTGTCACGCGCACGAAACGCGGTTCAAAAAAGGGGGTCACTCATGCATGGCTTGTTGGGGATCGAGGGATGAGGCTACGGCTGAGGACTGGAGGCCTTCGAGGATACGGCGGCGTGGCTTGTCGAAGGATATGCAATGGCTGTATTGATGGCCGGCATTATTGCCCGATGATGTATGCCCACGTATCCGTGCATCTGTGGCACTGAAAGTGCTCCAGATGGGCCCAGTTGGTGGCAGAGTGGAGACGGCACGGGGAGCAGCTGAAGTTTGAGGATCCTGCATCCTGGCTCCCTGTAAAACATATACTCGTTTTTTATTAGGACAAAGCGGAAGCATGGAACAATTCCTTTGCTATTAATATCCTCGTTCTTATGGACAAGAGTGCCCTTCACCCCATTTGCTCTTATCATAGAGCATCCCAGGTGGCTTAATAAATAGCCGTGCACACTTATGAGTATGACTACTTGCCGCCAGTTGTGCAATATTTCGAGTTGCACCACTGATAAGTCGAAGTTCGAGTGGTGTGCATGGTCGAAAATCTCAATTAAGCCAAGGTGCAACAGCCCCTCGTCCTGTTGTACTACTTATGTTTTGTACCTGTTGTGGAAAACTCTGCTACACACAGTGGGTATTTTCAACTGGCAGCGATTCGAACTGGCACAGTGGGACGGAACCCACCCACAGAGCGGCGTATTGAGGTCCATTCCACACCCCGTGACTCTGCCGAGGGTTAATTTGTCCTCTATAAGGATGTGTATGCGAGCGAGAGAAAACGAGTCCTGCCTGCTTGTATTGTGCGGAGTTTTAGCAATGATTAGCATCACGGAATGGAAAACTATTGTTCCAATACGCAGTCGAAAAACCAGGTAAAAAGGCATTGACAAATCAGGTAAGGATGAGGCCACCAAACAAAACATATCCAACTCACATGGGATGCAAAGGTGAAACTGTTGCAATTAGGGTTTAGGGGAAAAATTATAAAAATAAGTTCGCAATACAGGAATACCTAATGTTTTGATAAATTAATCCCATATATCATTCTTGAAATAAATGAAATATTTACTAAAAACTTTAAGTCTGTATACCTATAAGTTAACAGAGAATAAATGTAAGAGTATGCTTGGTAATTGATGCATTTATATTATTTATGTTATAAAAACAAAAATCTTATTTTAAACTTTGAGCACTTGGAACTATTATTTTCTATAAGATGTGCCAGCTCCAAATTTGATTTTGCCAGTGAAACTTTTTGGCTTGCAGGCTCCTCTAAGGACGGTCAATATCCTTCCCCTCCCCCTTCCCCCCTCAAATCCCTTGAAATCTCCAGCAACAACAGCAACAGCAGTGAGCAGCTGAAGTTTCTGGCAGTCGAACAACAGCAGTAGAGGCGGTCAGAGAGAGAGGGCAACACTGGCGGCTGCCTGGCAACCGAATGGGGAGCGAAAGAGATGTCCTGCTGATGACGAGCAGTGCAGAATGAGGCATCAAAGGCAACAGCAACAACAAGTCAGGAGCAGCAACAGCAACAGCAACAATGCAGCGGCAGCGCTGCCAGCTTCGACTTGTTGTTGTTGTTGTTGTTGTTGCTGTGTGCGTTGTGTATAAAAATTTAACATCTGCTCCTTTCATGATTTCAGTTTCGGAAAACTCAAAACTCGCACAACAACGAGGGCTGTAATGGCACAAATAAAAATATATATGTATGCATCTGTGCGAGTTTGCATCCCTCTCTTTCACTCCGCGTATGCCCGTCTCTCTCTCTCTCTAGCCGCTTGTTGTTGCTGTTAATGCATTTGGCTTGCTTTACTCGTATTACGTGTGCATTTGCCACTCTGAGCTACAAAGAAGGAAAAAAAGGAGAAGAAAACATTGAGATACCCAGATACTCGGATGCTGAGATACCCAGATACTCGGATGCTGGAAATGCTCCTTTGGAGCTGCGAGTTGAGTTGATGAAAAAAAGAAGCGGCGGCCAACTGGCGGATTTTAAACGGAATGAAATAAATTAAAACGTAGCGAGGATATGCAGCCACAGGATGCTTTGCTCCTGCTGCATGTGCCATGCATCTTATGGTGCATTCAACTTCAGCCAGTGATTTTCACTCCACTTCAGTGTTTGCCCTTGGAGAAGTTAGTCTGAGTACACGCTGGGTACATTGAATCCATCTAAGAGTTGGCTGCACTTCAAGTTTTAAACTTGTAATTCAAATAATACTATATTTAAGAAGATATTTCAGCATGTATTTTTTTTTTTGGGCTCCTACATATTTGCAAGCATTTTATCTGATTAAAAGACATACATGCCTCAAGTTGGCTAATAAATCTTAACCCTCTTTCCAGTGTATTACATTTTTCATGTTTTCCCAAAATTTGTTTTTATTTTTCTGTTCATGTTTTGTGCGCACATTTCATTCATTTTTCAAATACTTCTGCAGCGCCAACTGTCAGATACATTTCTGGTTTCCTTTGCCGCACGTCTTTTTATTGTAGCTGCTTGCAGTGTGAATGTCCTTTGCTGTCCTCACAAAGGACACGCAAAAGCCAAATAAGAGCGAAAAAAAAGTGATAAAAGTGGCAAAGAGCGGAATGCAGAAGGTCGAAGAGAGACTTGCAGCAGCTTGTGAGTTAGAGTGCAGAAAACTCTGGGGAACTATGAAGAACTTGTCTGCGGATCGTGAACTTAAGAACTTCAGAACTATCTAAGAAGAGAAAAGGCCGGCTGCATTTTGCTGTTTGTGCAGATGTTTCTTTGAGGTTCCTCGTCGGTTCTTATGGATTTTATGGGTATGCGCTATGCGTATGGGACAGGTCAGTGTTCGGAGGCAGATTCGGAGGCTTCAGATTCGGAGGATTCGAAGTTAAGGGTTAGGGGTTGTGCCCCTGGGCTGAATGATTTTCCATTACGCAATGCAAATAGACAGCCGCGTTGCGCGCACTCGCTTTGTTTTGTTATTTTCTCTGTCAGCGCCAGGCAACAATGCAACTGTCAAGGTTTCCATTTTCCGCCGTGGATTGCTCTCTGTAGGAAAAGGCGAAAAAATGGCAGCTCCACTAATAGTTGGCATGAAACGAGGTTGCAACAGCACCGCCACGAGAAAAAAAAAAAAAAGTGAAATGAAATCAACTGACATATAGAACCGCCCCCGCTCTTTGCGCAAAACTCAAAAAAATAAAGGGGCAAAACATGGCAGGCAAATTGTACCAAAATCCCGCAACGGCAGCCAGTGCAATGCCAGGATATATGGCACATGCCCACAAGGTCCTGCCTCCGTGTCCTGCGTCCAGCGCAGCAGCAGCAGCAACAGCAACAGCACCGCAGCAACGTTCACGGCACCGCAGCAACAGCAGCGGGAAAGAAAGTTTTCTCCCGCTGGTCGAACTGATAAATACCCTGGAAAATAAAGATTTATCCTTAGCAAAGGAAATAAATGTTGCAAACTATTCTATTTAGATATAATTTAAAATAGATGTAATAAACTACCTTAAACATACTTCAAGTCTGTGTGATTTAGCTGTTTATCCTGCTTATTGCTTTTAAAGGATTATTTAAGCATTTGATATAATGTTTGCCAGTAACATAACCTTTTGTAAGGGTATCAAAACAAAGGCAGCAGAAAATATCTCGTAGTGCACATAGATTGCAAGTTCGCATTGTGAGCGCGAAACTAGGGAAAAAAATTTTTAATTGGAACAACAACTGTACAGCGGCGCAGCAGCAGCAGCAACAACAACAGCAGCAGCAGCAACAAAAGCGCACTTCAAACGCCGCATGTTCGTGTCCATGTCTTGTTGCAGCTGTGTGTGTGTGTGTGCTGGTGTGTTAATGAAAGAGAGAGGACATGCAGCTGTGTGTGCGTGTGTGTGTGTGCCAGGACTCTCGAGCCAAAAGTTGCAAGCGCAACAGCGGCAACAAGCAGCAGTTCGAAGTTAAATATTTAAGAATCTATCAACTTTTTAGGGAACATAGAAATATCTTGCACTTCCTTTGATATTGCTTAAAATTAAAAAAAATATATTTTTTTCGTATGACTAAAAACACAAAAACAGACACAAAAATCCTTTTACAAAAATTATGAAGTGTGAAATTAAAAACACAATTTAAAAACCGCTTGCTAAGAGAATTTGGTCGTCATGCTCGTTTGATTCCATTTCATTTCAGTTCGATGGCACGCAGTGCTGGTTCGATGCGAACACGAACCTGCTCGCTGCGAACGCGAACGTGTTCGACACATTTTATGTTGCCTCCTTCATTTTCATTTTCATTTGTCTGCACGGCGCAATCAGTTGTTGTGTATCCTTCGGGTGAAAAGTTTCCTACTAAACACGGACTTCTGCACCGCCGCCGTCGCCGTTCGAGCGCTAGAAACGAGTGCGAGTGCGTGTGAGACTTACTAGCTAACAAACTGATTTTGAATTTCGGGATTGTACTATCCCTTTCGGTGTGATCGAGTTCCAGGACTCGCGACTAACTTGTTCCAGTTTCGAAACCAGGCAGCCCTCAAAATCAAATTGCCAATGTGACCAGTGAAATAGAGTATCCAAGAGCACAACAAAATCTCCAAGAACTCCAAGTTTTTCCACCATTCTTCCCAGTCCCGGTTTCATTTGCAGCTCCAGTTTCGCGCTCGGTTCTCTGGGTTTCCCTGCAATTTCCGCGATTTCCTTCCTTATTTCCCTTCGTTCCGTTTTCGCGTCGCGGTTTGTTATTGTCAACTTTCGTTTTCGTGCGGTTTTTCGCGGCTTTCCTAACGGTCCAACGACGGGCGGCACATGGATAGTGACACTGGCTTGGATTTCCAATAGCTTCTAAGTACTCAGCACTTTTCCGAGGGAGAAGGAAAAGTTCGAGAAAGGAAATGGATTAACAACCAAGGTTTGTAACAGGGATTTATAAATATATATAGTTATTTCCACATCAATAAGGATTTTTAGACTTGGGTATATCACCTTTTTTATATCACTCTTTGGGATTTGTGTACAATCTGCACAAAAAACGAATGAAATGAGTTTTGTTCTATTAATTAAGCACAGCATCAAACAAAAGCACAAATAGCCGCATACAGAACATAATTAACTCTTTGAAAAACAACCTACTGAAGTGTTTCCAAGAAACAGAGAAGAATGCCCATATCCCTTTCAAAAAACCGACTCCAATTAATGAAGCACATTGAGCAAATGTATAAAAATGTTGAGCTCCAATCAAATATAAAACTCTACGCTTTTGTCCCTAATCCCCCAATTAAACTCACCTCTCGACCGAAAGCCAAAGCAAAACAAATTTCCAATTGAAATTTGCATTTGGGGCACCGGAAATACTTTCCAAGCGTAAACATGTAAACAAAGAGATAACAATTGTTATTGGTCATCCCATCCGAGGATCGAATTACAATAAGTGCAAGCTCAAAGGAGCCCTATAGAATAAAATCACAATCACCTAAACTTCGACAGGCAATTTCGGTGAGCTTGGGAGCTTTATTTGTGCAAGTCAAATAAACAAAATACAATAATAATAAAGTAAAGGCAGAAGCTGTTTTTCTTTTGGACCGCGAACATGTTCGGAAATGAGTAATGGCTTTTGGAAGAAGAACTGCTTCTGATAGATACATTTGGCGTTTGTCTTAGTGCCAACTTAAATTAAAAAGCAGCGTTCTCTGAAGTTCTTCTGGTTGTGAAGAGTTGAGCTGAGGCCGTGAAAACGTGCCAGAAAGCGACACACAGAGATACAGAGATACAAAGATACAGATACAGATACTCGTAACTAACAGTAACGTGCGTACATCTTCAAGATACTTTTTGGCGCGCTCAGAACAGAAGCGCCAAAAACAGAAAATAAAACAAGAAGAGTACAAGGGAACGAGAAGCACAACAGAAAGCGAAAAGCTAAAAAACACAGAAGGAGATACTTGTGCGCCTACAAGATACAGCTACAGCTACAGATACAGATACATGGCAATAAAGAGAATTTAAAGAAAGATAAATAATAAAACCAAACAAATTGAGGCGCGGGCCGCGAAAGAAGTTCAAGTTCAGCGCATGTATCTCTGTGTCAGTATCAGTATCTGTATCTGTATCTGTTGGATGCAATTTGTCGGCCGCCTGCAAGTTTATTACTGCCTTACCCCCAATGAATCTATATATAGCTGCCATATTTTGTTTACAATTTTCTTTGCAGCCCACGATTCATTCATAAAACACACACCAGCCCAAAATAAAAGTTGGCAAAAGGACACGCAGGCAAATTAAGGCTTTGACCTAGAGAAAAATAAACAACACCCAGGATATAACCCCTGCCCCTGCCCCTGCCCCTCCCCCACCGCCCACTCGTTAACGGTAACGTGCGTGACTTTGAAAGCATGCAAGGCAAATGACAAACTCGTAAATCTCAACACACACACGGGAAGTGGGTGGTGTTGGTTATGTTTCTTTTTGGGATGCGGGTGAAAATGCGAGGCATAAGTGCCCCTACTCCCATTCATCCATTTACGCTTAATACTCAGCCGCGTATGCCTGTCCATGGACTCCTTGCATGGCTTCATTGGGCCCCACAGCACGTTTCATTTCATCCACACCTGCACCACCTCTCCACCGCCCCACCGCACCACCGCACCACTTCGCGCACCACCCATCCGCACAACCAAACAGCCAACCTTCGGCACAACTCAATTTGCACGTGACACACCGAGCAACGAGATGTGGAGCAGGCGAATTAACTCGCGGCAGAAATGCGAAGAAAATACCTTTCAGTTGGGTTTTCATTAACTTTAAATATTTTCTAACATTCGAGCATGAAGAGAAATGTATGTGATATGGCAGACTTCAATGGAGTTGGAGTATATTTCAACTTGTATCTATATTATTCTAGTGAGTTATGTATGTGTATTTTTCTAGTAACATTCAAACAAAGAACCCACACCAATCGCACAACTAAGTGCAACTTCAATGCATTTGATGTCTTTACTTAACTTTCGTTTACTTATTTACCTACTTTCCTTAGTATTTAACTTTTGTTGCAAACCCAATGTGTGCCCTGAAACACTTCCTTCCGCGCAATATAAACTCGATCAAGTACCAAGTACGACCACCTTCACAAGCAATGCAATTTCAGCCGTCTAGTTCGTATTCGTATCATTAACATAAAGTGAAATTATTTCCCCACCCACTTGCCAGTTTTGGTATGGCTTCTTGAAATGCTACCCGGTTAAAATGCTGCACCCCCAGCGAAATTGGAATGGAATTTTATTCATTAACTCGCTGCGCTGCACATTTGGCAATTGTATATAACATGCATAAATATGCAAACTTATTATGCCCGAAAAATAGTTTCGCAATAGCCGAGTGCTGGGGAAAAATGTTAATAAATATTTAGCCCAACTGCTGGCGAACAATCCTCATATGAGCAAAAGTTGTAAACAAGCGCACAATGTTCGGATAACATATTAAAATATTACATTGAAGAGGATGAGCTGGGAAGCTGGTTATGGGGTTCGAGGAC
Organism: Drosophila teissieri; assembly: GCF_016746235.2. Taxonomy (NCBI): domain Eukaryota; kingdom Metazoa; phylum Arthropoda; class Insecta; order Diptera; family Drosophilidae; genus Drosophila; species Drosophila teissieri. The sequence continues at coordinate 2,884,134 of NC_053031.1, read as the reverse complement.
GTGGGGTTCAGTGGGGAAAGGGGAGCACTTCATTTGCACAAATGGAGCGTCAGCTTGACAGCAAACGGCTGAGGAGATCTGCGGAGGCGACGGGCGAGTCCTGCAGGATCCTGGGAAATGGGATGTGCGGAACAAGCTAGTGCCCAACTGTCGTTGGTTGCACTTGTTATCAGGCGAGCATGCTATGGGTAAGAGTATCTGTAATAGTATCTGGATAGTATCTGTAGCGCTCGTAATCAAACTAAATGTTCGAATTAGTAATTAATGCAGCCTGGCCGTACAGAGTCCTTGTGAAGTTAGTTAAATATTTAAGGGAATTTTAATAGATTCATTTTGAAATATTAAGCAAGTGCATATACCACCATACAAGCTATTAATTGTATGCACGCTTTAAGGGCATCGCAAAGTCCACAAGCCCTTCTCGAATTTCCATCATATTTTCCACTTTTCTCTGCCATTTCTGGTGGCTCGGCTGAGTTCAAACAAATGCGAAGTCAAACAACGACAGGTAGCACCGGTAGATGGTTTCCCACTGGATACACCAGAAACCCCAGATTCTGCTCCTGCTCCTGTTTCTGTTTCTGGTGCTGGTGCTGTTTCTGTTTCCGTTCCTGTTTTCGTCCTGTGGCTTCACGTGCTCTTCTCTTCTGCACATGCAACGCTCCTGTGCGTGTGTGTGTGTGTAGCCTAGTTCCTCGTCCTGTGAGGCTCCCTGCCCCTCTACAATATACACACACGTATATGTATATGTGCTGCCAAAAAACAGCCCTCGCAGTCACCTAGATTCTATGCCGCCTTCTGCCATTTTCATTCCACGACTCCGCAGCAACTTTGTTTTCCAAATGACGCATTGTTCAGTCACATATACATATGTACATGCTCTCGTACCATATATATATATATATATGAGATATAGTGCTTTGGTGTGCGTCTGGTCTGCGTGTTTAATTTGCAAATTCAAAATGCGAGAAAATAAAGAATGTTGTACGTACATTGTACATACATGTTGCAAAAATGTGCTGCATTAAGTGTGAGCGGCAAACAAGAAATTTAAGTGAATTGCGGTCATTGTTTCTGCTTTCGGTTTATTTGCTCAGTTGAGTTTTTTTTGTATATTTTTCATATACCAATACTGGCACAGTTCTAAATAGAAATCCCTGTTAATATAGACCATCCCATATATGCATAACATTGAAACTTCGCCAGGGAGCTTAACACGCTGCGATAAGATAGCAACTTGGAATCGCGATTGGATAAGGGCTTGTCAAGCCATTTATATAACTTTCGGTGTTATATCACACGGTGGCAACGGAAACGCCTCAAGTCATATGCAAACATCTAAGTACGCCACCAGCTATCCAAACACGGCTCAATAGCTAAGGATCCTAGGAATCTTGGGAATCTTGGAAGATGGGCAGCAATAGATCATAACTTTCCTTCCGAAGTTGGGTTTTGGTTTGGGCCAAGGTGGAAGGCTGAAGGAAGAGCTAATTGCAGGCAGCCCAGGCACATGCACATGTTGCCAATTTCCCAACTCTTTGGCCCAATTTCGGGCCAAATCGCGAGTGGTCAATGGTGCGATCCGTGGATTGGCATCGGGATCTTTATCGCGCCATGTCGAGCGGTAAGACTCGTAGCCCGTAGCTCGTAATTCTCCCAGGAAACGGAGGACAAGAGGAGGGGCCGGGGAGGAGGACGAGTCCAAAGTTACAGCTGCAGAACAGGACAGGATGAAAGGCCAGAAGTGGAAACGCGAAACGGAATCGCATAAAACGGAAAGTGCAGCAAATTGTGGCAGCTGCAACATTTTGTGTTTTTTTTTTCTTCCTCGCTGCAGGTTCTCTTCTCCGCTTTTGCCTCCTCCTCCTCCTGTTTTTTTTTTGTTGGTTTGCTGCGCTTGGCCGTTGGCCTTTTACCGTTTTTATTGAAGGCACTGCCACAAAGATAATGTGAGCGAGACGGCACGCGGGGAGGAAGCGAGAGGGGCGAAAGGGCTGGGGCAATTGCAGCACGCAAATTGCAGTCGACAAAATAATCAGACTTTAATTGTCGTTCTGCAACAATGTGCAGCACACTCAAGGCGGCGAGAACCTCAAGGAACCCGAAAGAAATTAAGGAGAACGCGAACAATGGGGCAGATGACTCAGTTGTCAACCGAAATCAGGCGAAAAGTTTCCCCATTTCGAAACTTCGGGTTAGGTTAGTTCAAGAAGTGCCCAGTTTATTAGTATTCCATCTTTACTCACTTTAACACCTCAAAAGTCATGCATTATTGCAGCTCAGCTTGCATTTAAAAACTGCTGCAGCTTGAGGCGCATCCAGAGCAAACAAAATCATCATTCCCGCACATTAAAATCATTCTCATCAACATCCTCATCATCATCATCATCATCTTACCCGAAGTGGTGATGAAAAAGCCTGGTTCGGAGCCCAATGAACTTTGTGAAGCGCAACGAAATGCTCGCTGGCCAAATGCAAAAAGCCAAAGGACGCGCTGGGCAACAAAAACAGAAACCAAAAGTACACCTGAGCCACAAAAATAAAGAAAATAATAAAAATATAAATAAGGGAAAACGAAAAGGAAAAGATACAAGAGCGGGCAAAAAATGGCGAAAAAAGGCAAGAAAATGACAACGGCGTTGAAGGCAACTGAAATACGCTTATGTGATGGTATAAGTGTGTGTTCGCAAGTGTGTGTGCGATTGTGTGTGTGTGCGAGTGTGTGTGAGAGAGGCTTTACAAAGCCAAAACCAACTTGGCAGCATAACTTACAAGCCAAAAAAAAGGAAAAAATCGAGAAAAAACAACAACAGCAGCGGCAATAAAAAGCCAGAAGTGAGTGTCCTTTAGCTCATTTTTTTTCGCTGTTCGTTTTTTATAATTTTTTTATTTTTTTTCTGCCGCTTCCTGCCTCGCTGACTTGGCCGCTCATTATATAGTCAAAGACCATAATTATGTGTTGAAGTTCGTAGATGTTTGAGGCCAGAGAGGTAAAGAGCCACAGGGAAATTACAAAAAAAACTTAATGGACAAGCTAACTTTTCAGCAAGGATATTTTTATAAGAAGAAACTCTGGAACACCTTAAACTGAAACTTTTCTAACCAAATTCATTTTTCTTCCCATTTTTACAGCTTTCGATCAAAAGGATTTGAGAACAACGGCGGCCACAACAACACAAAACACTTTGGAAGCTCTTTAAACAACTTACAAACGAATAAAAAAACCCTTTCGGCCCAAAAAATCAAAATTGCAAACCAAAACAAAGAGAAGGCGTAAAATGAATTAGGCTAAACAACACACAACTTATATGAAATATAAATATTATTACTATTAAAGCCAATAACAAGTAACGCGCTAATGTTTAATTAATTGTTAAGTCCAGAACCCAAACAAACAAACAAACGGAAGACAAAGATTTTTAAGCCTACGCATAAGTACAATTTACTAGACATAAATACTTAAATTATTTTTATATCCGACGACATATTACAAGCAAAACCAATTGAGAAACGAAGCATAAACCAGAGTACAAAAACTTAATCAATTTACAACAAGCAAGCATCAAATATTATCAACCACAAACTGCAAGTAATTAATAACGTAAATATAACAACAAGAACAAAAACAACAACAACGCATACGAAATACAAATTTTACAAATTACAAATTTACAAAGATTTTTTAAATGAAAAACCAAAACCAAACCAAGTCTGCTACAAATTAAATCAAATATCAAAATACAAATTTTTGCCTAGCTGCCGTTTTACAAACAAACAAAAGAATAAAGTACAAAACAACCAACCACAAATCTTAAACAACAATTTTTAAACAACAATTTATTAAAGCACTTTACAAAGAAGAACACACCATAATAAGTAATCAAATAATCAATAACTTTGCATTAAAACACGCAAAACCAGTGAGTTCAAAATAAACGAAATACAAATCTTGGAGTAGCTTCAACTTATATTATAGTATACAAATCTATTATACGGATATAATCAGAGTGTTTTACACTAGCCAACAAACAAATAAAACAAACAAACAAACCAGTCGAAATCAGAAACATTTTTACGAAGAACTACCTCAAAAATAAAGAGAAACAAGCACGAACAGTGAACCGAAAAGTGTACAAATAAACAAACGAATCTTCGAATCAATCAAGTACAAAGCCCCGCAGTTCAGCAACACAACTGCATAGCCATGCCAGTGTTTGAGCTTAAATGGCGTCTTCAATTTTAGCCCAGAGCAGCGCAGGTGCAACCGTCGACAGCAGCAACTTGGGTGCAACTGCAGCAGCAGCAGCCGCAGCAGCAGCAGTAGCCACATCTGTGGAGGCCACCGTGTCCAGCCTGCACAACACCCATCTCAACCAGCTGAGCAGCCTCAGCCAGCACTACACCGCGCCGTACCACCATCCGCATTCGCATTCGCATCCGCATCATCACTACCAGCAGCACTATCCGCAGCAGCAACATCTCCAGCAGCAACAGCAGCATCACGCCCAGCAGCAACATCAGCAGCAGCAGCAACAGCAACATCAGCAGCAGCAACAGCAGCAACAGCAGCAGCAGCAGCACTGGGACTACTATGCCAGGCAGCAGCAACATCAACAGCAGCAGCAGCAACAGCAACAGCCAGCGGCCGCCACCGGCAACACCAACGGCAACAGCAGCAGCAGCAACAACTGCAACAACGGCAACAACGCCGACGGCAGCAATACCACGGTTCCAGCGCCCCTGGGCAGCAGCAACAGCAGCAGCAACCATGCTAATGCTGCAAGTGGTGGCAACAATGGCCAGCGGCACGGCGATGCCAATGCCAATGCCATTTCCGCCTCCTCCGCCGCAGTAGGAAATCCAGCATTAGGTAACCAGCAGACGAGCAACGCAGCCGGCAACGCCGCCAACTCGAATTCGAACTCCAATTCCAACTCGAACGGCAGCTACACGCGTCCCTGGGAAATGGAGTCCAAGGACAATGGGCCACAGCCCCAGACGCAACCGCATCTGCAGCTGAAGAGCGGCTTCGAGCCGTTCTCCAAGCTGCCGTCGTTTCAGAGCCAGTTCCATGGCTTCAATGAGCAATTACTACCGGATGGAACACCCATGCCCGTGCCCATAGGAGCAGGAGTGCCACCAGGATCGGCAGCAGCGGCAGCAGCTGCTGCAGCTGGTTCACTACCTCCTGGCTCCGTGGGACCCAACTCAGTAACGGGTTCCGTGGGATCCGTGGGACCCACTGCCATGAGCTCGCTGCAAACGGTGGCCATGTCGCCGGCCAGCATTTCGGTCAGCTCGCCTGGCATGATGAGTGTGGGCTCACCACTGACCCAACTCTCGAGTCTGCAGACCAGCATCACACCGCCATCAGCGGGCAGTTTTCCGGCACCACCGCCGCCGAACGCCTTCGCGCACCACCACGCCCTCAATGCGCACCACCATCATCGAGGAGCCACCGGCTATCCCACGCCCTATGCGGAGCTGCCACTCTATCCGGGATTCACCCCGCTGAGTGTGAAGAAGGAGCCGAGCTCGGGCGGCAGCGACTTCGAGATGCTGCTCAAGAAGGAGGACTTTGATCTCAGCAACAGCGGTGGCGGCGGCCTCATCCACCATCCGCTGCAGCACGGACAGCCGCATCCCATACCAATGGGCATGCACACGCCCACCTCGTACGATGGCAACAACAGCAACAACAGCTATCCGCAGGCGCCCGGCGGTGGAACTGGCAGCCACACGCCGCACACCACCACCGCCCAGCCCGCGCCCACCACCACCACGCCGGTCAAGGTCGAGAAGCTGCTGCAGTCGCCGATCGCTCGGCTGGAGGCGCGGAAGAAGGAGCGCCGGAAACAGCGGCCCAACTCGCTGGAGTCCAGTGCCGAGAGCGAGGCCAGCGGCATGGACGTAGACCCCAGCAATCCTGGCCAAGTGGACGCCGTCTCCAGCACGGCCAACTTCAAGAGTCCGTTGAGTGCCCTGGGCATGGGCGATAGCAACGATGCCAATGCCAGTGGATGCGACAAGCAGGTACGTAGCTGATCGGTGGGTGGGCTTGTCGAAGCCGCAGGAATATATCGATTCACTAGGGATCTTGTTAATTAGATTTTGGTTAATTATAAACGATAAAAACGATATATTCCGGAAGTCTTCGACAAGCCCACCGATAAACTAGCGAAACGGGGCGAACTGGCAACCGCTGCGATTAACAGGACTACGGTCGTCGCCACCATCTTCCGCCACCCACACTGAACCACCCGCCAATGCCACTGCCACCGCCCACAATCACACCCACCACCCACAACCATAACCACCACAACCAAAACCACAACCACTCCAACGACAACAACTCCTCTTCCTGCTCTCTTTTCCAGTCCAAGAAGAAGCGGAAGCGGTGCGGCGAGTGCGTGGGATGCCAGCGCAAGGACAACTGTGGGGAGTGCGCCCCCTGCCGCAACGACAAGAGCCACCAGATCTGCAAGCAGCGCCGCTGCGAGAAGCTCACCGAGAAGAAGGTGAGTCCACTCACGAATCCCCATCCCATTCTCAGATCCCATCCCACCGAATCGCAGCACGAAAGCGGTGGGGAGTATCCCACAGATTCATTCACGGGCAGCGCCAAAGTTACTCAATGAAATTGGCGGGCACAGTGGTTTTAAGGGGATTAAATCACTGTAAACTCTACTTCTATTAGATATTAAATGTGGATGATGAAAATGCAGAGTAGAAGGTTTATCTATTTAATTGAAAAAAGGCTCTATCTTTGCACTTTGAATTAGTGTTAGATGTATAAGATTTGAATCAGAAAGAGCCTCTTTCGTCCCACTGTGCCCAAACGGGCAGCTGGGAATCGGTGCAAACTGGTTCTGGTCGTCAAAAGAGAGCCGGCGGCCAAGTCGCATCCACAACCACATCCACATGAACATTCGCATTCGCATTCAAGATTCGCGGTCTTTCGCACCAGCGGTCAGTCACTCAGGATTTATGTCAGCGCAACAGATGTTCCTTGGCCAAGTGGAACTCGTCCCGTCTCCTTCTTTTGTCGGCCCCTCCGGCAGCCGTCTCTTTCTCCAGCTGCTCCAGCTCCAGCTCGATTTGGGATTTAACTAGTAACCTACAATGTGAGGAGTGTGTGTGTGCCCAAGTGCCTGCTGATATATGTACGAGGTGCACTCAAGTATTCGAGTATCTGGGCATCTGAGTATCTGGGTATCTGCGCCGAGTGATCCGACATCCGCGCATCCTCCAGATACTTGTGCCGCTTGCCAGCTCCTTTTCGAAATCACTTAAGATGCCGCAGGCAGAGCGTGTCCTTTGAGCGTTCGGAAATAAGGTTGCACATGTGTGCGCGACTGGTTCCCGAATCTGGCATCTCAAATTGCGCTGCATGTCGTCACTGGATGTTTGAATTGGGTGGAAGCGAGGTGAAGTGGTGGCCTGGGAGCAAGTTCAATGGCCCAAGGACCACTAAGGAGTTTCAAGTGATCTGTTGCCAAGGATATGTGTGCATCTCAATTTTCCACACATATATGTACGTGTAGGTATTTTATCAGAAGAAAGACGACTTCTTTAAGAATTTTCCACTTTATTACGAACGTCGCTCATAAAAAGTCATCTTATGATACTAATATAAAGGCATCATCCTACCTGAGGTTATAAAATCTAAAGCACTCGATTTAACTAGAATTATGTTGGCCGTAAATTTAACTAGAATTATGTTGGCCGTAAATTGCTGCCTAGTTATAACCTTTCCCTCATAATTAACTATTGGCTGGGCCTCATAAAATTAGACTACTCCAAGAATTCCATTCCTATATGCCGGTTGCCCAAGGTCTTGTTCCAATTTCCCGCGCCCTGTTGGCAAATCTTGAAACCCCGCCAGATAATCAGGGTATTTGGAGTATGTCCAATATTGACAGACGCTTCCACATTGCGACGCTATTTTCTCGGGGCCTCAGAACACAAATACAGACGTCCACTGACAGCAACAAATGCCCAATATGCCATATATGTACATATACATACATATATATAAAATAAGAACAACAATAAAAATAACGATAATAACGAAACGAGGCAACGAAAACAATAATAAAAGGAAAGGAAAGGAGCAGATGTTCACATGTTACAAACGCGGCTTTTGATCGCACACTCACACACACACACTCGCACACAGGCACACATACCAATACACGCGAACAAAGCGGCACACACAGATACACGCAGACAGACAGACAGACAGATAAATAAATAAGCGAGTAGTGCGCAGCGTTTTGTCTCTCAGTCGCGATCAGCGGACTGCAAACAGGAAACAAAAAAAACAAAAACTCTATGGGAGAGTGAGAAAGAGAGGGCAATATAAGGCAAAGAAAGAGATGGCACGAACGGACAATTAAGGTTGACAGGAGCGAGGAGATCGGACGCTATACAAAAGGCCGTCAAACGAGAAAATGGCACGCAGAGATCTCAACTATAGACCCCTACCCCACCACATAGCCCACCCCCCGTCTGCAGAGCCCCTGGTTATAAGACACACACCCAGCCATCTCTTCGGACGACACACATAGATAAAGTTGTAAATTTCGCAGTTTCACCGCGCGCAGCAACAGTTGACATGTCAATATGGACAGCGTATCTGCAAGATACAAGATACGCGTCGCGATAGTGCAACGCCAATTTGGAGCTATGTATATCCCCCCGTTCCACCCCCCATCCTCACCAGCGCATTGCGCCTCCTGGACAATTGACGCTTCAGTTTTACGACGCACCATCCTTTGCTTTATCATCGCCATCCGCAACATCATTATCAGGGCTTCCATTGTCCAACTGCCTCACATGCGGCCGAGCTACTGGAACACTGTGTCACTGGGCTGCAGTTTATTTTAAAGGAATTAAAATTGCCTCAAATGTTTGACCAGTACTACTACATATTAATGACATCTAAGTATTAGCGAAAATATGCTTGTTTTGCTAAGATTTTCAATGCCCTGTGCTAGCAAACAAATATTGCTTTCTTGTGTAGCCCAGTGTAATCTGAAATTACTCATGTGCTCATATATTTATGCCTTTGTCCATGGACTTTATAATGACAAGGTTTTCGCGTTTTTTTTTGCCAGCCTGAAAGTTCTCAGCTAAAACTCACAGCTGGTCGCATCTGTCCAACTTCGTTGGTCCGGTTTTTGCGCTTAATGGTGATAAATTTTGAACGTGAATTATTTCATTCTTTAGTTTCCCATCGATGGCGGATCAATGCACTTTTCGACTCATTTCTCTTCCATAAATAACTCATGCTTTAGGTTGAACTTCAAGCCATGTCCCTTTCGGGTGTTCAGATTTCCCTCTTGTATTTTTTCGTTTAATATTTTTTGTAATTCCGTTTTTTTTACTTTCGCCAAATCAGCTAAAAAGACCTTCGGGCTTAGTCATTAACTTGGCTATTTGAATTGCTCAGCGACCTCCGTTTTCCATCTTTCCCACCAAACCAAAAAAAAAGAAAGAAAAGTGAAATCCCTGGACAGGCCTATCTAAGAGGATATTTCCTGTGTCGCTCCATTCGTCTGGGGCATTTTTTCTTCTTTAAATATGCAGTTTTTCTTAGGAATTTTCTCATTAAAATTTGAGCATTTTTTCTACTTTTTTTTTGCTTTTTTGCGCTTCCACAAGTAAGGGGAAAACCAACAGCAAGACGGACAAATATTGAAAGTGTTTGAGTAGGAGGAAAGCTACCGAAAGCCAAAGAAATCAACCCCGAAAGTCCATTTGGCGTCTAGTCGGGGTTTGAGTGATTGACTTCATTGCTCTGTCCAAGGATGCCTTTCCTTAGTGCCACTCAAAGATCTGCTCCCTTTTCGCTCCTGGCTCTTATATTCAATTCACGCTGCGCTCCAACTTCATTGAGGCAAATGCAGTGGAGTCACTAAAAACCAGCATACAGCCATAACAACTTAAAGGTTTTCGCTTCATGCATACAAAATGCTCTGTAACGTGCATATGCTCACATGAAACCTCGCCGTATCCTCAGTTCTTAGTCCTTAGTCCTTCTTTGGGCCAGGACGAGTGCATTGCTCCTACTTGAGGCCACACACACACACACCCACACAACAGCACCACCCGTTCGTGACATACTCTCGGCAAACACACACACTAGCAAATGGAGAGCGTGGGCACTTGCCAAGGTGGCTCATGCACTGTGCTTAAAACTTGGTCCTCAAGGAGAAATCAAATTCTTCTGTTGGATATGGAAAAATGCAACACTTGCTAACCCAGACTTGGGATCTGCCAGGAAGCTTGACTTGAAATGTACCGTTTAGATCCTGGAACACTTTTTGTGACAGTGCCCCGTTTTTGGCACGTTGGCTTGCCAGCTCCTGGAAAACAGGATAATACCAATACACACACTCTCCAGTGGATACTTGAGCCACGACTGCAACGCATGGTGGTGGTGCTGATGACGATGCCGATGATGGTGATGATGATGATGTTGAGGATGATGATGACGTTGGCGTCATTATGAGCATGTTGTGCAATCTGATACTCGGTCGTGGTCGTGCTCCTTGGATATCCAGTTGCACTTGGGCATCCTCTTTCATCCTGCCCACCTATCTCCTCCGCTATCTCTTTCGCCGGCTATCAGTTGTCCCTGTCTCGCACAGCAGAGCTTGGCAAAAAACGGAAAAATATGTTGGCCAAAAATGTGTTGTCTTTTGGTTAATTGTCGCTTGTGGCCAGGCACACGACTGCCGCCCTTCCGCTCTTCCGCTCCAGAAATCCCAGTCCTTGTCGTCCGCCAGTGATTCAATCATTCAATCATTCAATCTATAGGCAGGCAATATGTGCGTTTGTCATTCGATAAGTCCCAAAAGATGCTGCCAGGCATGTCTCCCATCTCCCATCTCCATCTACTTACCCCTGAAAATTTCGTTTCAGTTTGAGTTTGAGTTTGGGTTTTTCAGTTTCAGCTCGAGTTCAATGCTCTGCACTCAACTGGCAGATAAAGTTTTGTTTTAGGTTTCTGCTCAGGTACACAGCAGAAAATGAAGAATAAACATAATTTCAAGTGTACAAAATAAAATATTATATAATATATCAGTAAAAGTATTATAGTGATTTTCAGCTATAGCTGCTTTTCCCAAAATTCTTCTTATTTAGTTTTCAGTTCGATTTGATGTGCTTTGAAAATCAGTACTGAAAAACCATAATTTCCAACTGTAACTGCAGCTCGTGTCCTGCGGCCGCCGGGCCACAAATCCTATTGAAAATTCCAGGCAGCTTCCGTTGTTTTATTTCCTCCTCGAAGGATTGCATATTCATCTGTTGCAGGGAGCACACGCACTATTACTCGCAGGCCATCTGCAGAACTGGCTCGCCTGCACATCTGTTCACATTGTGCTCCATGGAATAGGAATAGGAATACGAATTGGAATCGGCATCAGGATAGGAATAGGAATAGGAACGGGAATATGAATATGAATCCTAAGCCAGTGCAGAGTCCTGAGAGCAGAACTTAAGCCGCATGCTGTGGAAACACACATGCACGCACGTCCATTAAAATGGCATTGATGAATGATTTTTGTGTATATTATTTTATTTTAAGCAGCTTAGGCTTTGTGGGGATTTATGCGTGCGTTCTTTAATTGCCAAATTTTAAATCACAACTTTGAGCACCATCATTTAAAAGCGTGCATTGTTTTCATTTTAATGGCTTCTCATTGGTGAGGCTATTCGGGCACCAAATGCCGCCATGACAGCCAATTAGTGCGCTTATTTTTGATAGCCCACCGCCAGTCGGTCTATATACATACACTTGTGCAATGTGCCATTTTCCATATATACAATATATTTTCCACATAGTATACACGCGGTTTTATCATCCAACATTGAGTAATTTTTGGTTGGCCAAGCTCCCTCGTGCAGGGATTTATTTAATTTGTAATTATTGCTAATTATTTTATGCATCACAGCTTATTTGCATTTACAGTTGATTTATTTTCATTTCTATCTTTTTTTCTTTCAGGAACCCAAAGCCAAAACCGTACGTATACATTTCAATGTTAATAATTTTGCACTTGGAGGGGCATTAAGTAATTATTATTTAATAGTTTTAAAACACAACAAACAATCGGTGTTTTTTCTGTAACAATGTTTTTATATTATTTGTACCATTGAAACGTATGAACAATCTCATTTAGATCGGTAATTAAAAGCGAGTTCTTAGAACTCCTCAGCCATATTGTTATCACAATTACTTGATCTTTGTTCCGCAGATTCGGTTCTCAGTAGTTTTTTTGGGTAGTTTTGTTTTGCAGAATGTCTATTGTTTACCCTACAGATACAAATGTATCTTTTCATCTATGTAGCGATTGCTATTGTGTGGTTGTTTCGGTGCTCTTTTTTTACCAGCAGAATTGTTTGTTCTGTTGTCTCCGCATAAATTAAATAATAAAATGCTTGACTCTGTACGTGTGTGAGTGTTGTTCGGCAGTCTGCGCAATTGAATGCTTTTGTTGCTGTATTTATGGAACAGATTTGCCGCTCATGTGGATGAGGATGATGGTATGGCTGGGATGTTGGGATGGATGGGTTGATCTGGTGGCTCTGATTCTGAATCCGAATCTGGTGGTGGTTCTGCTGCTGCCCGATGGCAATCAGTCGGGTCGGACGGCACCACACACATTTATATAAATCTGCGCGCTGATCGTAAAGCGTTGTTAAATTTTAATAAATAAATGTTCACATCCTTGTTAAGTTGCCAGCGGCGAGAACGAGCATTTGCATTGATTGCACTAGCACAGACAAGCGGAAAGAAGCGCAAAATGCAAATTAATGTTATATAATTACGCATGGAAGGGAGCACGCTGCGTATACTTGATGGCAATTTGCATAAGGACAAGGCTGAGAAAGAGCGGGACTTTGTGAGCACTTATCCTTGTAATAGTTAAAGGACAAAAGTGCCGCATTGCCCGTCCTTTGGCACCTCTTGCACCTCTTGCACCTCGATTCCCCCGATAATGAGTGCAAAATCAGTGGGTCCCTCACTGCCAGTCCGTTCTTTTAATGAGAGACACGAAATATCCATTGCGTAATGAGGTCCTTGGCTGGTGAAGCATTACGCTGCGATCCTTGGGGTGGCCAGGTGCAATCCAGCAATTAAGCAATTTGTTGCCTGTTATTGTTTATTAATAAACAAACAACAAAGCGAGACACCGAACTGCAGCGCTAATTGCCACAGCAACCGGGCTGCGAAACTGGCGGCAGGACCACTGCACAGGCTGCAGTGAAAGCCGTCAGTTAGAGCTCAAATGGATCAAGGATATCCATGCACATGCCGAGTCCTAGAAGCGTGGTACCCACCGGAACCCACGGAACCCTTTTTTTTCTATTTTTGAAGTGCATTCCACCCGTTGCCGCCCGCCTCAAAACTCTTTTTCACTGCCCGCTGGCTCAATTTAAATATCAGCGATGCATGGCCAAAAAGGGGTTAAACTTGCACTTTAAGAACTGGGCTGGCTTTTGTAAATATAAATATTATAAAATTAACTGGCATATAATGGTGTAATCGCTTCATTGGTAAAAATACCAGCATATGTGTGATGGCTAACATTTGGCTTACTTACCTACAACTTTATGTCTAAGTAGGCCCTCTTCTCTCTCAGTGCATCACTGCCGCTCATGTGTATCTGTGTGCAAGGTGCAATTGCAGTGCATTTTTCAGCTTGACCGACTCGTCGTCGTCGTCGTCGTTGGCGGCGGCGGACCCTTTTCACAGCTTATTCCCAACTGCGCGACAAACTAAGCAAATTCGCACCCCAGCTGAAATGTGAAATGCGGCAGGAAAATGTGGAAAAGTGTGGGACGGAGGAGGAGTCGGAGTGAGAGGAGGAGAAGGAGTCGGAGTCGGAGGAAACGGTTGTCATTTAGTCCAGTTTCCGAGGGGTTAAATGCAGCCATAGGCGGACAGATACACACACACACACTCACAAGAACGCCTATTTGAACGAGAATACCTAACTGTAATGGCTTAGAGGGTCAGCAGGTTACAAAACTTACTAATTGCTGGCGGCCTTTGGCACAGAATGGGTGAATAATGTTGGAATAATGGTGGAAAAGTCAACTAAATGGGGCACTAAATGCGGCCTGAAGTTGCCACGACGGGGATGTGCCGAGGATTTAAATATAATTACATAATTACAAGGGTACCTGTGTGCAATTAAAATAAAAATGTATCGTTTGCAACCAATTTCAAACATTTTAAAGGGTCAAATAAACAGCGAGCATAAACATATGACACGCGCGTTTTGTGCCACTTTTGAATTTCAATATGTAACGTTTCCTGCATTGCCTGCCAATTTCTCGTTTCCTGCCTTCTGCCGGATTCCCTATTTTGGCCAAATCCGTTTAAGTCAAGTGAATCAAACGAAATCACAGAGAGTATAAAACGTAGGGCCAAAGCCCGTTGCCTTACAATTTCAATTTCCAAATGTTTCCCGGCCAAAGTTGTTGCTTGTTTTTGCTGCTTGTGCTTGCTTTTTTTGCTGTTGTTGTGCTTTGCTTACAAAGTGCCTATCAAGCTGTAACAACAACAACAACCAATGAAAAATAAGAAAAAAAAAATATACGGAATGATTGCATTTTGACAACAAATGGGAAATGGAAAACTCTGGCATATTGTTACAACAACAACATGGAGCAGAGGAAAAGTGAGCCAAACAGGGACGCACTTTCCAAATCGATTTTTGATTATTTTTGCTTATCATTCTGTTTGCTCCTTCCTCCTTTCGGCTTTTCCTCCACACCTCTCCCCACCCGCGAGAAAAAACAACAAGGAACCGCCGTAAATTCAATTTAATTTTCTTTAAATATTATTTGAGACAATTTCACCGGCATTACAACGAGAAAAAGTGGCACACCATTTTTGGTGCGTCGCTCTGTGTGCGAAGTTTATTTTATCATGTTTACTTTCAATAACTTTCAGATATATCCCCCATTTTTTCGCATAAACCTGGCAAACACAAATCCAAAAAAAAAGAAGAAAAACTGGGGAAAACATCACCGCGTTGTGGAAAACAAATTTCAGTTCGTTTGCTATTTATTTTATTTATAGCTGAGAGCCTTTTTTGCATTCGGCGGACTTTTGTTTGTCGGCGCAAATTGAAAATATAATTGAAACAATAAATTGCTATGTTGTCGAGAACTGAAAGAGTTGCCCGTGGATTATATGTATTTGTCCGTTTTCGCTCGACTGCTTTTCCTCCTTCCTGCCAAGAGCAACGAAAAAATCAATTTAATTTCAGGTTTTTTTTTTTTTTCTGTTCACCCGACTCTGGCAGCAACTAAAAGTTGGTCTCACTTCTCTGACCAAAGTCAAGTCATTTGCCAAAGTACGAAAGTCCTGCCGCGCATAAACATCCCCTAACGTGGGGGTGGTTTGCAGTCAAGACACCAGCGAGCGAAAGAAACGCAAAAAGAAAGAATTAAAGAAATGTTTTTTTTTTATTTTCAAACTGAACAGCAACAACAAGTAAAATAAAGTAAAAAACTCCACAGAATCAGCGGCAACAACAATGAGCCGTACGTGCAACATGAATGCGCTGCAAAAATTTCACAGCACGTAGCTGGCAGTTGTAAGGGGCACTGGAAAAAATCGGGGTATGCTCTGAAGATTGAATACCATGATAAATAATATTTACATAAGATGATCTCAAGGCTTTGACTTAGCCAAACTATCACTACTTTGATGTTCTATCTTGAAAACCAGCGTGTTGTTTCAATTTTATTCCAAAAAACCTTGGCTTTGATTTCCACATCAGCAATGCCAAGTGATTTGTGATCCTTTTCGGCCCGTGCAGGACTTAAACTTCTGAGCAGGACTTTGCACTTAGCATTTAGCTGTGTGCGCATGTTGGTGTGATATCAAACAATTTAGCGCATTGCATTACAAGCTGTTCGCGCAAAAAAAAAGAAAAGTTGCGATGCAAGTTTTCTAATTGCAATGGCGCCCCCAAAGGATATTAGGAGTGCAGATTAGGAGGGGGTTAACAGCAGGACTTAACCGGGGGTTAAGTATGGGTTAAGGGGCACTGGGGTGGATCCGCGGGGAAATGGAAAATGGGAAATGCGCCTGGCACGCACTCACAAAGTATTCTTGTTGCTGTTGCTGCTGGCACATCATCAGCTATGCAAACAAATACGCATAAATATGCACGCACACACCCACCCATCGCTTTTTACAAAAAAAAATGAAAGGAAGGAAAAAAATGGAGGATGAGGCTAAATAAGAGGAAGCTCGAGCAGAGGGAAAATAACAAACTCAACAAACACGCACACAGCAGCTACAGCAGCTACAGCGAGCGGTACATGTGCAAATACACAAATACACAGGCCCACAAACATCACCTCCACCTTTCTCCTCCTTCCCATTCGGCACTTTCTCCAGTTCTTCAAGCTGCTTTCAAGCTTTCTCCCTACGCACAGTGCGTGCACAACAACAGCAACACCAGCTGGAACGGCAGAGGGCTGCAGAAATGGAAAAGTGGAAGAAGAAAGGCAGAAAGGAAGAAAGCAACGCACTGCAATGGCTTCTTGGCTCAACTCCCAGGACTCCTTACCTCACCTCACCTTTTTGTACCTCCTTGCAAATCTTCAGAGCATAACCCCATCGGCATTACAGTGAACAGGTGCTAAGGTGAACGGCAGGCACGTTAATCCTACAAAATTTTTTCCATATAAGCGGTTAATTTGTTGGCTTAAGATGTAGCCAATAAATATTAGCCACTCTCCTTCGATTAACACTTGGCCAGAAGCTTTAACGCTTCAAGGACCTTCCCCAAGTGAGCCACTGCAAAATCCTTACATCAAACGCACATCAAAGCGAAGGGTTCACCCTTCAGAAGCCAGCTAATTTGGGCGCACAGCTTTGCGCTTTTGACGCAGCAAAGTGTCGAGCAGCCGAATTGCACTTAATTGATATTCACTGTGGCCCAGGATGACGCACTTTTGCGCGTGAGGCACTTGCCATTCTTCGCCAGCGTTTTCAAGTAGTTGGTATAAATATTTGCATTTCACAGGCCGCACCGCAGAGGAAAATAGGGGAAAAACCAGAAGTCTTGCTTCGCCTGGCACCCCAAAAGGAAAATCTGCCGGGCAAGGGGGCAAAGGAGAGGAGAAGAGGGAAAAAAGTAGAAAGGAAAATATAGAAAAATTACCATAGCCTTCGCTGGCATCTTGCCCCATCTGATAAACAGCCGATGTTTGCCATGTTTGCCATGTTTGAGATGCTGCGTTGCATCTGCATCTGCATCTGCTGTGCTACTTTGTCGCTGTTAATTATAAAAATTTTCCATTTTCCCTCGTTTTAGCTGGCAAGTGGAGGAAATTTTCTAAGCGAGCGCTCAAAAGCATGCTACAATTTTCCCCCGTTTGCGGCAGCTTTCGTCGAGCATCATGTAGTACATACATACATATAGTACATAGCCGGTACATAAGCACGTACATACACATATATTTGTAGACTTGTTTGAGCAAATTGCAAGCTGGCAGTTTCTGACGGCGGAGGGTGGTGCGGGGGGAGGTGATTTTCACAACAAAAGTTTAAGAAAAAGAAAACTGTGCAAATAAAACTTTTTGCTTTCGCTGGCTTTCCACTCGCTGCAAAAGTCCTTGCCAAGGGTAAATGCAAAGTTCGCACACACTCTCACACACACACATTGGGAAAGTGGCGAAAGAGCGAATGGGGGGAAATGCGTGTTGGCCAAAAGGATGTTGCAGGATAAAAAAGAAAAATAGAAAGGTGGAGAGAAAGCGCTGAGAAAAAGAAAAAGTGAAGAAAATGCCAAATAAAATGGTGGAAGCTGGGCTTTGATTTCATCTCACAGGAGCGGGTTGCAAACCGGGACCTTTGCAGTTGGCAAAACGCTTCACTGCACTTGACTATTATTGAAGTTGGAGCCCAAGGACCAAGGACCAAGCAGCAAGCAGCCAGCAGCAGCAGCAGGACCCCGGACCACAAGTTTGTCCTTGCAAATAGAGCTGCTGGGAAACTTTTGCCTTGGGGCCTGCGAAAGCAAAGGCAACATCTTTGGCACTGGCATCCTGGCATCCTAACATCCTGCCACTCCGACTGGCGTCCTCATCCTCATTCTCGTCCTCATCGTTTTTTGCATATTTTAGCGCGCGATTCGTGCCTTCGCGTTGCATTTTTTATGTGTTGGTAGGTCATTGCACGTACAAAAGCCACTTTTACTGCAGCTGCCACTGCTGCTGGTGCTGCGAAACTTTGCTGCTGCTGCCAAATTAAACAACATTTCTGCTGCCAACGCGCCGTTGAATTTTATTTTCAATTTATATGCCCTGAAAGCAGCCCACGGAGTCCATAAATTCTATCATTCGATGGGCAAGTGGCGTCAGTCTTTAGGGCTCAATTTAATCATTATGCAGCTGGAGGTGTAGATAGTTAATACTATTTTGTTAATAATTTATAATTATTTGCCGTTTTTGTATTACTAATTATCTGAAACTCAGAGTATTTAGTTTTTCGGTTGTGCAAAGCTCTTTACTTCCGTTTAATGCATTTTAATGGTCAGTCTTTTGTGGGTGGTTTTGGCTGGTGGCTAAGAGAAACGCGAACGCGAACCGAGCTCTGCGGCTCTATCAAATGCAATTTGAAGCGCTGTGCCACGCCCCCTCATCAGCGGCCGCGCCCACCTTCCCACTTGGACTCTGTCAACTCGAAATGCATTATTTGCATTTCTTGTTTGGTCCACAGTGGTCGCGGAAAGTTTCTAGCCCGTTTTTTGTACTCTCTGCTATATTTGAATATGCAATGGGAATGGCTTTTTAATTTGCGATTCGCGCTGAGCATAAATCATTTTTGGATGCCATGCGACGAATTAAAAATTAATGCCATAACACAGGGAAGTGCAATCATCAGGAGGATAGCGAGATGAGGCCTTCTCCTATATATCCTTTTTTACCAGGACAGAGGATGAGTTCGCTTTTTGCACACAGCAGCGGCACATTTTTATCGATTTTCCTGTGGCAATGCAGGCGCTGAAATATTTGCAACCCCAAAAACGAGTCTGGATTTTTTCCTTTTTTTTTCACCCCGCTCCTTGTCGATGGACCACGCACTTTTGGAAAATACCAGAAACGCTGGGAAAACTGAGAAAACCGAGAAAACGGAGAAAAAAGGAGCAGAGTGACTAGAGAATAGAGGAGGATGGCATGGAGAATGTGCACAAAGTACAGAGTGGGTGGAGTGTGGCATGATAGTGCGTACGTGTGCGTGTGAGTGTGCGGGTGCGTGGAACATCGAAAAGGGAGAGATGGAAAAAATTCGCAATGAGGGTTGAAAATAAATTGCTTTTAATTTGATTTCAACTCAATTAAATCTACGAAATGGAATTTCAAATTAATTCTTTTCCGCTCGCCCGCCTCACTTTGCTCACTTTACCCACTTTCAGTGGGTTGTAGTAGCCTTCGGCAGTATCCACAGTCCATTATCCTTGGTTAGTCCTGCCACCAAGTGCTGCCACCAAAGTCCAGGTCCCAGTGCTAATGCACTTTCATTAGCACGCATCTGCAATCCCAACCAAGTCGAATATAACTAATTAAGTTCAGTTCTTTTGTCCTTTGGCTCTCCCGGGGATATTCGCCCAAATGGCCAAATGGCACAGCTGTCCTTGATTATTGGCCAGCGAGGTGCTCAGCTAAATTGGGAAAGTTTTTCATTTTAAAATGAATAGCACGGGCCAAGGTAATTAGTATTTATATGCTGCTCTGTGTTTATTAATTTTTATAATTGATTTAAACATGATTTACCTAAACATTTTAGTTGAACTCATAGCAGTTCTCCCTTTGCGACATCAACAGAAACGACATAAATCAAGAAATTCAATAGATCTGTTGATATTAGATCTGATTTCCAGTTCCTTTATCCTGAGAAGCCTTCTGAGTCCTGGCCTCACCTTGGCACAATTGCTTCCCATTTCAATTGTTTTGCTTTGGCATAAGCCAATTCACAATTAGCACGGAGATTCCGATGCTGGTTCCCCCATCTTGGCGGTCATAATGAACCCAAACCCAGAGCCAAATTCAAACCCATCTAGAGCCAGACCCTCGAATTGTGTCACAAGGCAACCGAATGCCCTTTGTTGTGCTTTACCCCTTTTATCACTCATTTTGTGGCCTGTGATGGTTGGCTGATGCTTTTCCGCTTTTTTCCGCTACCCCAACAAACAATGAGCGCTCCCCCTTCTGAACTTGACCTTGATAAATTTGTGAAGTGAGCTTTTTAGCACATATGAAAACGGTTACATCTCAAGGGGGCGCACACCGAAATCGAGTGGGTCGAGGGAAAGAGGGCGAGGGGAAGGTTGACATTGAAAATTTCGCATCTAAATTACGTGTAACAAATCGTCGAATGACGCATCTCGCCCCCCCAGAGAAAGCAGATATGTAGGTAGGTATGTATATGTATGCGACTATACAGATATACAGATATCCAGATACATAATACATATAGGGGTGGCTGCAATTACAATGCCAAATGAAACGAAACTCACCCTCGTCCGAGTGTACAAAACAAATGTATATGGACGTGTGTGCGAGTGTGCAGGAAGTCAACCCCCGAAAAACCAGAAGAGAAAGAGAAAAGTCTGACAGCCGCAATCAAAATGGGATATAAGCCATAAAAAGCAAATCCAACCAACAGGCCTTGGCCCTGGTGAATCATCATCATCATCGTCGGTCTCGTCCTCGTCCTCATCTTCCTGGTCCTCATCCTCATCCTCGTCCAGAATTTCTCCAGACGAAATTTGCGGCCGACTTCAAGGACGCCGGGCTAATCAGGAAGCTCTCGCCTCCCCCACGAAAGTGATAATCAAAATAAACAGGGCTCAAGGTGGCGAATGCTGGGGGGCTTCTGGGTGCGACAACCTTGAAATGTTTTGCCTACGAAAATCGATGTCGCTTCCCGGAGGCAGACTTCCCTGACTCCCAAACAAAAAGCAAAACCAAAAAGGGTTGTCCTTGGCGCGGAAGTAATTAAGGCTTTATTTTGACACAGGTCAAGGTTGGGCATTGGGATTAGTGTGTGGCACTCTAACTTTTGGTCTGCTCTGAATATTCAGGTGACCAAATATTCAGGTCGTTTGAATACATTCCACTGAAGATGAAGTTCAAGTAAAATAGGTACGTTAAAGTATTGTATAAAAATTTAGGTTGTCTTTTAATAAGATACTTGAAGAGGAACCACAATGTATTTCTCCCTGCGAATAAGACTACAAGAAATCAAGGCAACTACATTTTATTACCGCCTCTTTTCCCGCAGTGTCTGCCCAAATTGGAGCTGTCGAGTCGAGTGGTTCGCTGTAGGAGCTTCAGAATACATCAGCTCGAACGAAGGGTTGCCAAAACTCTGGCGCACACATAAACCAAACTTTTTATGGCTCATTAGGAGGGGTAGGAAATGCCGAGGGGTTGCTATTGCTATTGTTGTTGTGGTTATTCTCCAGTGACTTTGCCCCCCCCAAAAATTGAGTCATAAAAAGCGACCCCTTGCCGCTGGCTTTTCCCGATGTTGTTTTGATGATCCGAATCCGGATCCTACCACAAACCCAGTTGGCCTAGGTCAGTGCTCGCTTTTTGGCCCATTTGTGCGGTGTGCGTGTGGCCCATTCTGCGGTTAACTGAAATGCGAAATGGGGGCTACCTGTTGCTCGGCTCCCGTCGTTACGAGAGCGCCCAGGAGCAGAACTCCACCTCCCCTGTTTGTCCACTGTAAAGGCGAACCGCCGGCGGGCTTTTTGAGCTGCTCATTATGGCATCGCAGCAGCTGCCACCTGCCTTCCGCTTAATAAAAACTAATAGCCCCAATTAAGTCGACATGCGTTTTGTGTTTTCCCATTGTTGGCGCTAATAAAGTCGGCACAGAAAAAGCAAAAAAAAAACACACACTGCACTTAATTGAAAACGAGCAGACGCAAGGCACCTTTCAACAGGAAGCTATGAAAAAATTGATTTAAAGAAGGTTTCGTTTCCGAGGCTCATAAACTGTCATCGATTTTTTCGTTTGGCGAGAAAATGACGAAGCTTTCATCACAGGATTTTATGCATGTGTTTTTCTTCCTTTCGTCTGCAGGGATGTTTCCTTTTTTTTGCGATTCTTTGTGTGCCTTCTGGGTTGCCTACTTTTGGCCCTACTTTTGCAGGTCGTTGGCCTTGTTTTTACGGCCTTTTTGGGGCTTCTTAAAGTGGATTTTATACGTATACTGTATACGTTCATTCAGCTTTGGTGGGAAGTTTGGATTTCTTGAATTGGGGGCTTTTATTGACTTGGCTTGGAATGTTAATTTTATTAGTAAATGTGCTAATGATATTGTGTTTTGTGTTCATTATTAACAAGCTTATAATCACTTGGTCGTTTTACTTTTCCAATTAAATCAAGGAGGAGTATTCTAAATGATTTATTAACTAATTTAAGTGTGCCAGCATAAAATACATAAACCTTAGAGTTCATACGAAAGATTTATATGTCTGATGCAAAAAGTAAAAGTTCCTGAAGTATAATTCTTTAAGCAATCCACTAAAACAATCATTTTTAAAAGTTGTAAATGGGCTCTATAAGACATACGTCTTGAGTTCAACGAGCAAAGTGGATTTCCACTTTGGGAATCGTTCCGATTCACCTCCAAAGTATTTTCCTCCACTTTAAACTCGAAATACTTATTCGTGCCGTGCACAACTGTACCGATTCCACACTCTACGTAAGTTTGTGGTATCGGTTTCAGCCGAAAACACCTCAACAACTCCCGAAGGCAGCAACTAAATTTAGACGCCACCGAGTGCAACCCCAACTCGCAGTAATCCCAGATACCAGACTCCGGCCATCCAGCCATCCCCAGTCCCAGTGACATCGTCTCCATCTTCCATCTTCCATTTTCCATCTTCCATTTCCAATCTTGTGGCAGTCTTTTCATCATTGGGGGGCTGCAACTGGCACGCTCTCAACTGCGACTGTGTGACTCGTACTTTGGCTGTGCATTAAAATAATTGCTTCCGAAATGACAACTGCTGCTAAAATTGAAAAGAGCCCTGTACGCAGACGCATTTCGTTGCCAGTTTCCCCCCCGGATCCCCCATTCTCAGTTCTCAGTTCCCAGTTCCCCGATTCCCAGTTCCCATTTCCCAGTTCCCTGATCGCCCCCAAAAGGTTGACGTTCTTGCAACATGTGTGCGCGCCTGCGCGTGCCAACAATGTAAATGCAGCTTGGCGATTGAGATGGCAGTGGTGTACACATACCGCTTGGGGTTGGCTTTTGGGGGGAAAAGAGGTCACTGAGAAAAATGCCAGCTTAGTTTTTATGAAACAAACAAGAAAGAGGCAAGCAGCTGCATGTTTTATATTATATATTTGCTCTTTCTAGTTTGTAAATAGGCAGAACCCCGAAATAGAATCTGTAACTTACCGAATTTTCTAGCAGTGTCTGCGATGGCGTCGCTTATTTACCGTTAAGATGCAGCGGCTGTCAATCAGCCACCGAAGAGACTCAGACAAGGGCATTCCGCAGGCACTCCTGCGAAGCTGTCTGGATCCGATTTGGATCCACATGTCGGCCCTCGTCGATCTATTTTTGGTGGCAATGTGGAGCTGGGCACGCCTGCGCACACACTCAAATGTGCGCGTCCATAATTTACATTTTCAATTTTAGTTTTCCAACTTTACCGTTCGTTTCTGATTTCTCCGCTTTCCCAGCACTTTGCCTAATGGTTCTTCTGAGACCCGTTCGCGTCTCAGGCTCTTTTCTCCACGGCTCTGATATTTATGACCCTGCGCCGGAAATAGATTCGGAATTTGGTCCAACAGGCGGTTCAGTTGCAGCCTGCTGCATGCTGCATGCTTATTGGAATTATCTATGGTTTCGATATCCATATGTTGCATTGTACTCTGAAGTAATTTAATTTGGCAGCCAGCCCCCTCTGCGGCTCAATGTCATTATTCAAATGTGTAGTTTTGAGCCTGTGAGAAAATAAATTGTTCTGCTGGGAATCAGGATGCGCAGATCCTGTTTTTTTAGGTATCAGTTAAAGGGAACTTTTCTATTGACAAGCCATGCTATTTTAATTACATACATTTTTAAACAAAAGTTACTGCAGATTCCTTTCTCTTTTCGTTATCTATGCTAATAATTCTGGTAATAACTGCTAGTCTCGATACCCTCAGAAAACTTTCAACGATTTTTAAAAGTTTTTTTCCCCAATATCAGGAGACCAGAGGCCTGAACTCTGAGTTTTATGCAACTTTCATATATTAACTATGAAAAGGCTTAAAAATGAAATGTTTACTTGTGTTAATTATCCTTTAATTTCTTATTGAAAATGCATACAATCAATTTCTGGGAACGCTTCTGCAATTCTACATTAATTTTACGTACAGCGCCATCTAGCTGTCGCCTTAAGCTACAAAAACAGTTCCAAAGTTTGCCGCCAGATGGTCGTTTAAATACGTGTAAAGTGCCTCGACAGTTTTGGCGCTTTCTGGCGGGTGAAAGGCGAACCTTAGATTGGTTTGTGTCTAAATAGTTTACTTCGCATATAAAAAACTAGTCCTTATTCCTTTTTCAATCGTGTATTATTTTCATACAGGACTTGTACACTAACTAAAAATATTTAAGTCGATTTTCCAAATATTTAAGTATGCGTTGTCTTGGGAAAAATAAAGGTACACATATACCTTTTAACATTGGAATATATTAACTATTGTATAATAACTTAGAGTATATTATAAGTAAATTCTAATATATCCTTATTTGTTTCAGATCGTATTCGGTGCAGATGGTCAGCCCGTTCGACCCGATTCGAAACGCGGCCGAGGCAAAGGAAAGTCGTCTGGTTCCGGAAATGGTTCGGCTAACGCCACAGGTATCGCCGCCGGCAATGGAACACCAACAACTGGGGTAAGTGACGTCACTTTGACTTTATTGCCAAACCGAAAGCCCCCACCTCTCCCTTATTTTATTCATGGAAGCTAATTAAGTCACGCGACGACACTGGCAGACAGACTGTCTGCGGTCGAGGGATTGCCCAGGCCCGTTTCCCATACTCCCAGCCAGCCAGACACCCTCATCCACATCGAGACCCCGAACCCCAAGTCCCAAGCTCCACGAACCAAGTCGCAAGCCCCAAGCCCCAAGCCCCAAGCCCCAGATCCCACATACCCAGATACCCTGACCCCTTCTCGGACCACCAGTCTTTTTTAACGGCACGCCGCAACAACGTTTTCCACGTCATCACGCCCGTCGCCACTTGCGTTGTTTGTTCAAGCCAATGCACTGGGAGAAAAGAGTACTCTACATTGTATAGAGTTCTAAAACAATTTACTTGGTTTTATATAAGATAATCATATTTTTTCTTTACTATTTAACCTGTGAGGTATTACTTTAACACATTTTTAATAGTTCACTTAAGAAACTGATGATTTTCCAAAGTTAAATACTTCAGATAAGAGAATTTTGCTGAGTGCAGGGTAGTCATAGCAACCCAGGTCGGTCGACTTCCCCGAAAGCCAATCCCAGTCCCAGTCCCAGTGCCAGTCTCAGTCCCAGATCCAGTCAAAGTGGCGTACTCAGCCACGGCACCGGCAGCAGAGAATCCCCGACATCCCGACATCCGACATCGCAGACATCCCAGACATAATCTCCGCCGCAGGCCACCAACCGCACGTAGCTGGGGGTCACCACCATAAAAACCTGGCAGTAGAACGAAAGGAAAAAAAGCAAAATAAGAGCCGGGCGAACGGGGCAGACAAAGTTGTGCCGCCGTGTTGACTTGCTCAAAGGCGGGCTTGTGCCACTTGTGCTATTGTGGATGTGGATGTGGATGTGGCAGCCACAAGCCGCACGTAGCAGCCAGAAACCAGAGGCAAAAGACCCAGGAGCCAACAGGCAACAGCCAAGAGCCAAGAGCCGAGGGCCCGCAGCCCAGAGGATAGCTACCCAGCTACTTATTGTTGCCACGACGAGGGTCTGCGTCTGGGTCTGGGTCTGGAGCTTGGGTCTCGGTCTCGGTCTCTGTTGCCTTTTTTCCCGTCTCCGCTGCCGTTGCGCTGGAAAACTCTCCACTGGGAAACGACTCACTGACTTTGCCTTTCTTGGGGTAAACCCGGGAAAGCGCCACTGGCTGCCACTGCCACTGCCACTGCTGCTGCCAGTGACTTTGACCTTTGACGGGACAGGGGATTTCCCTTTCAGCAGCTCACGCAACAGTCCTCGGTGCCAGTCCTCCATGTCGTTGCGATTTCAAGGTCGGCAGCGTCGTAAAAACATGACACAAGCTAATACACTGAATGGATGTTGCATAATACAGTGAGTGCCTGTCACAATGGTGTTGTGGTTTGCTTGCAGGGGCATTTAAATGAGGGATACCACTCAAGTCAGTGATGGTAATCATATTCACAAGAAAATGATAGATTTCTAGGAACCATCGATCTATCAATATATAATTATATCTATATTTTACTAACAATTTCAGTTTTGTTTAAACTCTATCAACTTTACGACAAAAAGATGCTTGCAAAGTAACACATCATAGTTTCATGACACATTTCAACACTTTTAAGCTTGTGACTCTATAATGAGTTTCATTCATGATTAAGTCTGCTTTCAACCACCGAGTTACCCGTGTGGCAGCAGCTCTCCTCTTTCTGGCTCATCACTCACGTCACTTTATGCGAAGTGGAGTGGAGTGGAGTGTCATCCCCTCGCCATTCGTCTAAGCCAACGATTTGTTTGGCAAGTGGCTTGTGGCAACATCTGCGTCTGGAGGCGAGTATCCTCCAATGGAGCGTTGATTATGTCGTCACAGCGACTGCGACTGCGACTGAGACTGCTACTTGGAGACTCCCCGTGGTGGCACAGCACAGCACATAAAAAGGCAAGCAGACATCCCCATCCAGCTGGATGTGAATCACGTGTGGCTCCGCTGGCCATAAAATCAGCTAGACGGCAACAGGTTGTCCTGCTCCTTTGCCTGTGGATTTCCCAAGTTGCAGTGACGGGGGGGCGGGAGGGTAGGAAACCACTAGAAATTTGCTCAAGTTTTGCGTCAGCCCTCTGTCTTTGCCTCTGGATTTCCCCCCCACCCGCCGATTGCAACACTTGCGAAGTTTTCCTTTGGCAAATTTTCCAAAGGGGGAAAGTGAAGTGAAGTTTTTGGTGGCCCAGTGACACGGACACAGTAACAGAAACAGAAACACGGCTACTACTTCATTTTTCTCTTTGTTATTGCCACCGAATTCAGGTCGCGTTGCATTTGCCAGGAAATCCTCCTGCCGCTGCCAACCTTTATTTCCACTCCACTCGCGACCTTTCACCATGCGATAGGACAAATGCAAAAAAAAAGGAGTAATAGAGGACCCGGCGAAGGCAAATCCATTGACGGCACACGGCACAGGGGCCAGGGATTTGGGATTTGGCCAAGGACGAGCCCGGAAACTGCAACATTGCCATGGTCAGGGCCGGTGCACTCCTGGCTGAAAAAGCCCACTCCACGAAACTCCTGTGGCGGCACGCTTTGACGCCTGCAACGTGGACCTGGGCATCGCAGGCTACACTCGGAGAAATATGCACAGCCTTTCGATCAATAATTCTAAATTGAAAACTAATCAACGAAGTTAAAAACTAATAAGCGCATATATCTCAAGTTTATTAGAATCCTTTTAATTTCAATCTCTATATAAAAATAGCTAGCAAATCGATCTACTGCTTTTTTCCGTGCACCTTTTGGCCTTCATGTTCATGTTTGCGTGCAGTTACCAACATTTCTGGCCCGCCAGTCAGCCAGCCAGCCAGTTGGCCTGTTGTCCATTGTTCAGTCCAGCCGGGTCGCGGATTGGGTCGCATTGGGTTGAAATGGAGCCGCGCCGCGTTGAGTCGGGTTTTCGGCTTTGATGGCCAGCTCCACTGGCAATTCAGGGTCGCCATGTCGGCATTGTCCTTTTGGCCAACGGCAACGGCATCAGCGACAGCGACTTGTTGCACTTCCCACACTCGCCCGCTTTTTAACCAGGTTTTTATCCTCTCCCATCTGGCTGCAAATCTGCATATACATGGGCTTGTATGCGGAATGCGGCTGGCGTTTGTCATCCTGGCCAATGGGGACAACACTGTGTGGCAGGAAGTGGGTTTCTCTTGAAGGAAAACCATGTGGATACCTTTAACTATCATTATTCAATAGCAAGTGGGATTAGGATATAATGCATAAGAGTTCTGTTATCTAAGTAAACTTTTTGCCACGGTAATCATTCTCGTAGTCGTATTATTCTTTTAAACTTTGTAGCTTAGTGTTCTGCACATTTGCGATGCATTTTTTCCAGACCTATACCCCTGCACCACCCACTATTCTTGCTTTTTTATGGCGTTGGCGTTTTCCAGGCTGGGAATGGGGCCATCCCAACCAGCTACCGACCACAGTCCAGCGCCCCTGGCAATTAGTCAACACATGCCGGGCGATGCAATCGGGCTGTCACAATGTTTGGACGTGGACATGGCACGGCACGCAAAGGGGGGGAACAGGGAGCTGGGGGCTTTGGGTTGAGGAGGGGCCACTCCAATTGGCAGCCGACTCGTGCACTTAACGTCTAATTAGACGGCGCCCGTTGAAAAGCCGCTCAACGGGTTACTCGCTCCTCGGCTCCTCGGCTGGCCAATGTCAAAGCGAAGGCTTTTTAAGGCTTTGGCCACACCTTGGGCATCACTCAAAAAAATAAGCAAAGCCGGCAAAAAACCAAAACAAACAGAAGTTGCAATCTGTGGGCCAGACATAATCGTAAATGCCAACATGTCGGCGCCAAGGCGGCTGGCTTGGCTGGCATGGCTACCTCAGTGGCACAGTACCACCAGCCGTGACAGCAGCAACATCTACGGCAGCAGCAGCAGCAGCAACAGCAACAGCAGCAACATGAAACACCAAGGGGACTCCTACGTGCGATGGCGATACAAGAGCTTACAAACAGCTCGTAAAAAACAGAGAAGCAGACCCACGGCCCGTGGCATCAACAGCAGCACCACCAGCACCATCAGCTCCACCACCAAGAGTCGCAAGAGTTGCAAGAGGCAGCATGAGCAGCAGCAGCAGCAGCAGGCGGCAGGCAGACAATTTGTCGTCCAACTGTCCGCATTGGAGGCACCGGCAACGCCAGCAACACCAGAAACAGCAACAGCTACCCAGCAGCAACACTTGCTGCACAGAGAGAAAAAGTGGCTAGAAGTGGCTGCAAGTGGAAGCTATAGATGACAGTCGAGAGAAAGTGTAAATGTAAAGCTTTACAAACCCATTTAAATATAAATATTTGGAATGGCAATAGTGTAGCAAAAAGTATACTTTATTAACTATTTAGTTTCACTTTCTGCAACTTATATACACTAAACTTTGGAGCACTTCTCCCAGTGCATTTGGCTGGTGTCCCAAACTGTAAGAGGAGACGGCGACAGAGCGACTTTTGGCACACGCAGCACGTGAGCCGGGGCAACCTGTCTGCGGTGGCTCTGTCCTGCTGTCGCTGCTCTGTCCTTCTGGCATGGCACTTCCCCTGCTCCTGCCCCATTCCCCTCTTCCCCCCGCCCCTTTACCGTCTCGTTTTTCCGTTTATGAAAGACCATCGAGACGGACGGACGGACGGACGAACGGGCGGGAGGGCGGTCTATCCCGGGTCTTAAGTCGAACAATGAAAGCGCTGAAAGCGGCCACGCAACTGTTGCTGCCACTGCCACTGTTGCTGTTCCGAACGGGACACGCCTGCGGCACCTTCATTGAAATCCAAGCCAAGAGGGCTGGGAAAAAGGCCAAAATGAAATAAATATAAAAAACAGGCAAAGGAGCACAGGGAAAGCAGAGCGATCCAATGTCAAGGTTGCGGCGTTTGTTTTGGGTCAAGGTCGGCGAGAGGCCGTGAGTGTAGCCTCAAAAAGCGGGGGAGCACGCCTTCGTCTAATAATAAAAAAAGGGCGGTGGACTTAATTTAACCCTTTTCCGGGTTGATGTCCTTGCCGTCCGCACTCGAATTCCTCGTCCTGTGGCTCGTCCTTGCGCCACGCGCCGGGGCACTTGACCCTTTTTGGCCGGCGACACAACACTGTTGCTCGAAACATCCTTGAGAGTCAGTCAACCCACAATAAAAAAAACATATAAAAAGGTCCTTGCCACCGCATCCTTTCTGGTGTCGTCAACCTTTTGTGAGCGGCTGACTCGTAACTTTCTACTGGCTGTGAAGTCCTTTTTTCTTCGTTCTTTCAGCTGCTTTATCAACTGTTGCTTGGGGCAGCATTTGCATGTCCTTTTTCTGCCGGGCTATCCTTTTTTTCTTCTCTGCCAGACAAGTCTGCCGGGCGTCTGCCTCGAAAGGTTTCCTTTTGGGCCAACAAGTTGAGTGACCTTCTTCAAAGGATATTCGCTTGTCCCTTTGCCATCGCATTTCCTTCTCTTCATCCGCTTTTCGAATTCCTCTTAATTATTTAAGGACATTCCTGTGTGCTTGAGACATTTGGCAAATGAAAACTTCTACTCAATTTCCAGCCTTAAATTTTTTCGTTTGAATTGTCTTTTTGCTTAATTAATTTTCTTGGCTGCTACAATGAAATTTACAACTTTTAACGCACACTCCAACACAAAAAGGACGAGCACTTCCGTTTCCTGCTTACAGCCACACACACACAGAAGCACACAAGTACACACACTGCAGCAGAGACCTACACAGGGGCTAAATTGCTGCAATAAATTTGAAATTCAATTTAAAATGAACATAAATTGCTTCAACTTTCGAAGCTTGTCATTTTTAAAAAACATTTTTCAACTAACACACACAGGCAGTAAGCGCCCAACACGCAGCCAAACGCACACAAACATAAATCGCATTAAGCGCTTTAAGGCACAAAATACTGCCATAAAAATCGTTTGCTCGTTAATTTCTTGTGTATTTGTGTGCGTGCTTTATTTTTTGTTGTTTACTGCCTTGTCTTACGCTTCCCCGGCCACCCACCGCCACCCACATCCGCCCCCCACTTCCCCATTTTCCCACTTTCCCCGCCACCGCCCCCGTCTCTCCACCGCACATAATGGCAGCCAGCTACAGCTACAGCTTCAGCTTCCTCCTATATACACTTGATAAATGTGCATGGCAGCGACACATACACACAAAGCAGCGCACACATTCAAGCATATATACACTCAAATATATGTATATATATAGATTTCTATGTGTACTTGTGTATACCTATAGCTATAGCTATATTGGACAAAAAGTAAGCGAAGAAACTGAAGGCAAAACACTGGCAAGAAAATTGAACTCAACTGACACCCAGCAGCTTTTTTTGAGCAGAATGCGGTGGGTTTTTTAAGTTGGCAAATAATATTACAAATATATACCATAATAGTAAAGTTTTTTAAATATGTCGAAGCTAAAGAATTTAAGAAGATTCTGAAACTATTTAAGTATTAGAAGTTCTAAGATTATTTAAGTTATTTTAATATGGCTTTTCTCTTTAAAACTTATAATCCATTATTCATCATACATAACAAACATCATTAAACATCAAATGATAGATTAAGCACGTTGCATATTTCGGCATACCCCAGTCAAACTTGCGCGGTATTCCGCAAGTTGTAGATGGAAATGGAGGTGGCGATGGCGATGACGATGGCAGTAGTAAAGCTTTTCAATTGCCACCCCCACACAAATGCGCGTCTATAATGCCTTATATAAACCAACTCTCTACGCCCCACCTAGACCCACCTCCACCCCTCATGTGTGTGTGGGTGTGTATCTGTGTGTGTCAGTCTGAGTGCTCAGCTCGGTGGTGTTGAGGTTGGGTGCTTTTGCGAGGGGGTGGGGCCGCTCGCTTTAATTTTGGCATGCATTAAGTGCGCTCCTGGGGGTTGTTTCCCGTTATTATTCCATAGATATTATTCTGTGTGTTGTGTGTGTAATTTATTTATTCGCAGTCGCCTTAAAGTTGCAGTGCAGCTTGAAATTTTTCATTGCCTACTTACGCGGGCATTGTGGCTAATTGCCCGGCCGCACATTTGATGTCGGCCAATTGCAACCTTCTCGGCTCTGCAACCCCTCTTCTTCGCCCCACAGTCTTGCTGTCTATATCTATGCGGCAATGTATCCTTCTACTCACATGTGAAATCTGCCAGACAGACTCTCACAAACACACCAACACAACAGCATACACCAACACACCCACACAAGGACTGGCTTTGTCTGCGATTAGTTGCAACCCTTAAAATGGCTGCATTGCTCATACGACCCGTTGAACGCTTTTTGCCGGCCATTCTGCTTTGTGTTGTCCGTCTGCGTCTCCGTCTTCTGGCGGAGTCAACTTTTTGCCACGTACATGCTGCAACTAATTTTCTTTGTTTTTCAATGCTCCTGCGATTCTCTTGGTTGTCTGGCCGCCGCTCTGCCCGCTCTCTGTATGTACAAGTTCCCTACATATACACATATATATACATATATATCTTAGCCACCGAAATTGGACGAAACTGCCAAAACGGTCATAGACATAATCGAAAATGTATAGGAAGTGGGGAGGAGGCAAAGAGGGGTGCAAATCTGTCTGGTCCTGGAGCTGTCTCGTCTGTCTAATGCACATTTGATGGCATTCGCTAATTGCTTGATTAGCAATGCGGTTCTCACGCCCGCCCCCTCACCCCCTCGTCCGCAGACTTCAAACGAATCGGCGATTATCCCGCCCAGAGAGTTCAACATAAATTATAATTAATACGGCCGACACGCAAGAATCGCAGATGAGGATACAAGATACATAGCCCGGGATCACGACCAAAGGGCGTGACAGCGTAAAAATAAAATGTAAAATGCAAAAGCAATATGCGAATATGCGAAGGGGTTAGGCCAAGTCAAGAAATAAATTAAACATCAAGGGCAATATCTGTGCGATCTGCAAATATGGAGATAGCCAACAGCCAACAGCAAAATCAATTAAAAAGATGCAGCTTTTCAATTTAAACACACATTCCCAGGAGGCCCATAAAAGATGCAATGTAAAGATATAGCTTAAGTAGAAATCTTTAAGAGAATAAGTCCTAGGAATAATAGCAGTACAAAGCAGATCAGTTAAAGCTACAAAAACTACTCGAAACAAGTTAGACAAGAATTAACAACCAATTATAAAAATAGCAGAAAACGTTGCAAACGCAGAAACTTGAAGATGTGCAAAAAGTACTCTCAATATTTGCGCTGCATTAAGTTTCATTTTAGTTCAGCTGCATCGTTTCTCGCACTTTATGTAGCCGTTTTTCCTGCACAAAAGCTGCAAAAAGAAAACCAAACATTCAGGCCAACAAAAAAAGGGGAAGGGGAAGGGTAGGGGCAGGGGGCAGGGAAAAAAGCTGAGAAGTGAACACATAAATTACAGGCGAGCAGCAACGAGAAAAGCAAAAAGCTGAAGCTGAAGTTGAAGAAGATGAAAAAAGCCAACAACATGGAAAACTGAAAATGATAAATTGCAAACTGCACATAATTATGCAATTAAAGTTCGACGTTGTACTACGTTGTACATTGTACATTGTACATTGTATATTGCTGTAGTTGTTATTATTATTATTATTATTGCCTGGGTTGGGCCAACTTGTAAACCAAAATCAACAGCGAAGGAAAACAGTCGGCAAAAAAGAGGAACACGAAATAATTCGCATAAATAAAGGAGCTGCAACTAAATGCAACTGCAAAGCTTACTGCACTTCGCCGATCGCTTGCCCCTGATTGTTGCCACTGATGGTTCTGTTTTTGCGGTTGCACCAAATGTAAATAGCAGTCAGAATGGCAGTTATTACACTTAAAGATTTTTAAGGCCTGCATAAATATTGAAGGACAGTCAGGTGTTATTTATTCAGCACCTGTTATTCTTAAGAATTTAATTACAGTCAACAAAAATAGTCAAACTTACTTGCAACGCTGGCCAGAAGTAAAGTGCAGCAGCAAAATCGCATTAATTGGTAAAAACACCACAGAAATGCATTTAATGCTGATATATATTTTTACTTTCATACGCCATTTGCTTGCCCAGCACGCACGCACTGCGAAAATGGAGAAAAGTGCGCATTACCAGTGTGCTTTTGTGCTTGTGTGTGCGCGGGTGGAAATTGGAAGGAAAACTACGAATATTTTTCGTATGCACGCCCAATTTAAAATTAATTGCCAGACACAAAAGCAAAAGAACACTGGCAAAATGACGATGACAAGGCGGGAAAAGTGGGCAAACTGGGCGGGTGGCAAGGGGTGGCGAGGGGTGGCGAAGTGCGAGCAAGTTTTCCGAGGGCGTTGCTAGTGCGTGCCTGAGTGTGTGTGCGTGGGTGTGTGGGTGTGTGAATGTCCTGGCTGTGCACTGAAGTATGCATGCAGAAAATTAAAATTAATAATTTATATATTTAAAGCACACCAGCAGAACACAACACAACACCAAGGGAGAATGCCGACAAGACGTCGATGCAGGAAAGCAAATAAAACACACAAATAAAAATGAAAATAAAAATGAAAATGAAAATAATAATATTGCCACACAACAAATAAAACGGCAAGAGTAAATTCATTAAATGAAAAACCCATTTTACTGCACGCCGTCTGAAGCCTTACTAAAAATAAACAAAAATAAAATAAAATACAAGGGCCGCGGCGGCGGCACGTAAACAGAAAACAAACAAATTAAAAAATTATTTTTCATAATTGAGCAGCGGCAAAAGCAAAAGGCGTGGCATGTGGCAAGGGAAAAGGAAGAAGAAGAGCGAGCGGGGATAAGGAAACGTTCAGCAAATTGCAGTAAATTACAGGGCGATGGCCAGAAGGGGCGTGGCAGGGGTGGGGCACAGAACTGGTCGCCAGATTGACAAGTTCCTTAAGACAGATAGACTAGGGTATAGGGGTGTTACCCTAGAACACCATTATTAAATCGAAGGGCTCGAACGCTTTTATTATTCTCCTAATGAAGCATTCACCTGAACTACAAATTTGTACAAGTCATTTGTAGCTTAATTGGTTCTATATAACCTTATAAGTTCTTAAGTACTTTTCTGTAATATCTTTCATTACAACTTCAATTGAATTCTTCTACTTTTTAAATTTGCAAAACTTTTTTAGAGAATTTCATCGTATGAAAAATATTGAATTCATTTCTCAGCAAATTCTTTGCATCCTTGCACAAATATTTCACAAAACTTCACCTGAATGTTTTATAAATGTTCTATTAATGTTTTCCTGCTTCCCTTATTTTCATAAATTTTGAAAATTTGCCAGCGAATTCGCCCCATTTGAAATGCTTTAATACATGACTGAATTCGAATTCGAATTCTCGCTAAAGATCGTAATCACTTTCCTTATGGAGGATGAAGCCCTCCCAACCGCAGTTATTCCCCTCGAAATAAACAAATGTTTTTTGTTTTTGGTTGCCCTGCCATGAAGAAGCCAACTCCCATTTTGCCATTAACGTTTTGAAAAAGAGCCCTTGGAACAACCCTTTTAGCCAAAACGCCACCCCAAAATGGCGCACTCATTTCATTTGCTTAAAATTCCAATTCACTCGAAAAACGAAAATTTGAATATTTTGCATATTTTATGTCTGTGTGTGCAGCACTTTTTTTTGTTGTTTTTTTAATGCATATTTGTTTTTGCTGTGTTATGCATTAAGGAAAATTGTTGAATAAAACCGGCCACTTTTGTGCCAGAAATTCCAGCAGCTAATAATAAAAAATATAAAAAAGAAAATAATGTTGTATGGCGGCCATAAAAATTGTTGCTTATGTCGATGGAGGGGGATTTCTTCAGGCTTATAAATAATTCATGCGAATCGCGCGTACAAGGAATTAAACGAGAAAAGGCGCTGAAAAGACAACTGAAAACTTTGAGGAAGTTTA
This sequence comes from Drosophila teissieri, assembly GCF_016746235.2. Lineage (NCBI taxonomy): Eukaryota > Metazoa > Arthropoda > Insecta > Diptera > Drosophilidae > Drosophila > Drosophila teissieri. The sequence goes on along the minus strand of NC_053031.1, from coordinate 2,848,212 downwards.
TTGATTTTCCTACGTGTCCGTATATATCTGTATATGTATATGTATATACATATATATATATGTATATAGCTTTATTCGTATATTGCCAACCCTCTTTAAAGGCCTCGCCCCAATAAAAATGTAAAAATAAAGGCAATTTTTATTGCAATTTGCATGAATAAACTATAAAATAAGCATATAAATATAAATAATGTGTGTTGCCACAGTTACAACAAAAACGAGAATAGCAATAATAAGCCACAGCAACAGCAACAAAAACAACAACGACGACAACAACAAGAATTCAGGAAACTTGGCAACAAAATAAACAAAAAGGAAAATAATCGAAGCAGAGCTTCTTCGCAGAGACAAGAAAAACAATAAGAAGTAGGGAAAAACAAAAGTAAATAAACGAAAATTGTTTCTACTTGCCTCGCAAACCCCATCCCCCCCATCACCCCCTTCTTGCCATCTTGAAATCAAGAAAAATAACAAGAAGAAAAACGAAGAGCAGGAAAAAAGGAAATTTGTGCTGGAAAACGAACCGAAGAGAAAATAAAATAAATTGCATCATAAAAACGGGCCGAAAGTAGGAGCCATAAGACGGACAAAGATGGCAGCAAAAATAAATAGCCAAGTTAGAAGAAAAATAAGCAGCAGAAGAAGAAGCGGCAACAGCAGCAGTTAAATTAGAATTTTATGCAAATGAGATATATTTATAGACGAGATAAGACGGAAAAACATCGAGAATGAAGCAGTAGAGAATGCGAAATGCAATCGAACTTGAGGAAATTGAGCAGCTAATTATGGACCTTTGAGCATCCAACTATTTGTGAAAATAACCAAGTAAAGATCCTAGCACTAGTATCATATTTTATATTTTAGGGTTTGAAAAACCCACAAAGCAAGTAAAGTTTATCTTGCAATCAACATTTTTGAAATACACCATTTATTCGCCGTACCCGGCAACTTCAATTTCCTGTTCCGAAACTATTCCCAAAAGCTAATTCCCGAAAACTTTGCTCGACCAAAAGAAAAATATCCATAAAAGCGGCAAAGAAAATAAAGAAAAGGTCAGAACTGCAGGGCAATAAAAGAGGGGAATATGAAACATGTGATATAAGTTAAGTGATATATGTGCTCCAGAGTGCACAGACCCCATACTACACATCCATACTACTCACCCCTCCCAAAAAAAGAACCCACAACCCTTTGGATCTCCGGCTGTAGGTGCATTAAAACTTTGATAATTACATAACTTTTATGTATATGAAATCTCGCAAAATGTTTGGCTGCACATTTTTGCCGCAGGCTGCAGTCCAAGGGGGCGTGATGTCATACGGCGGCAGGGGCGTGGCAAAAAGGGGTGACTGAAGGGGGGTTCCGTAATAAATAAACGTAAATTTTGCATGTGGCGAGTTAATGCAAACACAGAGACTAACACACACAAGATATACACAGATACACAGAAGCAACCTTTTGGATGGGTTTTTCGCTTTTCGGGATGCTCGCGCGGGGTGGGGGGCATGGCAATGTTGGTCCAGGAAAATGTAAAATTAATGCATAAAGTTTACAACAATAACAGCAGCTAGAGCAGCTATTGCAGCTACAACAACAATGTCCACAACGACAGCCACAAAACTAACAGAAGTGGGGCCAAAGTGGAGCCAGAATGGGGGGCACGATGGCCAGGAGAAAGATATTACGAGTAAATAATGTTTGCCGGAGCAGCGTTGATAAAAACTGGCATACTTTATGTTTATTTAGGTTTTTCCCACTCCGCTTACATTTTTCCCAGCAATTTTCCCGTGCAATTATCAGTGGGGCAAGTGGGTGCGAGAGAGAGGGCCGATTAAAACCGGATGCCGGAAGTTGTCAAATAATCATTGCTAAATGAATACTCGCATTTATGTCAATTGCGGCATCACTTTTGCAATGAGGCAAATACATCAGCGAAGAGCTGCTTTAAAAAGATGTTAACTTCTTTAAAAATTCTTTAAAAATCCTTATAAGGATCTTTATAGGAAATAAGCAACTTTCTAATTGAAACTTAAAACAATGAGCATGTTTACCCAATGAAAAAGTCGTTAAAAACTAAGCAAAAGTATGGCATTCTGTATTTTATACTCCTCTGTTTGGTTTTTATGTAAATGTTTAAGAAGATATTCTACGAATCTACGAATCATTCTTACACATTCTGCTTAAGATAAACCAACACAAGACATTGTCTAGTAAGTCTAGTTGGTTAGCCAAAAAGCCATTTCTGCTTTAACCCTGAACACACAGCACATTTGGTAGGACTTTCCTTTATGCGGCCATAACCATCTGCAGTATTTCAGGTTGCTTTGTTGCCCGAAGCACAGACAATTAACCATCAAGTGGAATATTAACATTTTTGTATCTCTCTAAATGCAACATCTTGTTGCACAAAACGTGGGATGCAAACAAGCGCAAGCAGATATAAACAGTTTTCGCTTTTAATTTCAAAGTTTCGCCGAGCTGTGCAACATTTTGTGGGTTCCGAGGGAGGCGGGGGTTTTATAGAGGGGGTTCTTAGGAAAGGGGTTATGTGGGGGGTTATATGGAGGGGTTATATGGAGGGGGTGGGCAGTTAAGCAGCCAGCGCAAGCTGCTTTTAATGTTCCATTAAAACGTGGCTGCGTTGCTGCCTCATGTTGTTGCTGCTGGATGTTGCCAGTTGTTGTTACTGCCTCTGACCCAGCGGCTACAACAATAATAACAACAATGGCAACAACAATAGCAACATCAACGTCTGGAAGCGAAACTAAAGCCATAAAAGCGACAGCAACAACACCAACCCAGAATATATTGCGTTCTGAAGCCGAAGAGCAAAGAGAAAAATCACAAACAAAATGGCATAAAAAAAAGGCGGAATACCAAACAAACTGCACATTGCCCGCCATTTTATATTATTATTATTATTTTTGTGTATTTTCGCTTGAAAGGCAGAGAAAAAACTCACAAAAAGTGATCACAGTGCATATGCGAGTTTGAAATCAAATAGAAATGTATCGGGAAATAAAGCAAAATGAATCAAATGTATTTTTAAACGTATAAAAAATCATTTTAGAGGTGGAAAATTAATATTGAATGAATTTTGAGCAAAGAATCTGATAAAACCTTTTTTTCTCACTGCACCCACAGGGACAGCAACATTTTTAATATTGCCCAGAGTGTGTGTTTGTTTTTCGCTGTGAATGTTTCTTCTGTGAGTTTTTTGCCGGAGAATTGTCGGTTGTTTTTATGGGTTTCAATATGTACATCGTATAATTCAATGTCGGGTTTCCATTTTATATGTAAAATATACATATATGCAGCTTCTTTTGCGCCATCTTCGGCATTCGGCTTGAAGCCATTGCAGTTCAAGTGTCGCAAAAGGGCCAAAATGAGCCGAGAAGCGGAGATGCGGAGAAGAAACAAAGTTCCAGATAATTGGCAAACACGAAACACGCTCGCAAAAGGGCCACTCCCCCAAGAAAGTAGGAGGAACTGGGCGCGGCCACACCTACGCCCACATATATAGATACACCCTCGGCAACCTTTAGCCAAGCTTTTTGTTCTTCCTCGACTGCTTGCAATTTTCATATCATTTAATTAAAATCGCAAAATTTCGTACACGTTTCCATTTTTGTTTCCATTTTTCGTTTTCCTTTCCGTTCCTTTGGCGTTCGCTCGTTTCGAGTTTAAGTTTTATTTTTATGATTTTTATGGCCCGGTAAAAACGCTGAGAAAAGTGCAAAAGGCAGAAAATTAAAAATACTTCTTCGATGCGCAAGAAGCGAAAATAATAAAAATAAAAAAGGGGGCACCACACGAAATGGAAAAAACGTGAAGAAGACACCGCGCTTGCCTCGCAAAGCGAATTCAATTGAAATGGATCGAGGAGTTTAAATAAAAAATAAAACAAAACAAAAAAGAAAAGAAAACAAAAAACATATAAAAATGAAAACGAAAACGATAATACAAATATTCCCCATTTTGCCGCGGCCCCAAAAGGAAGCGGGCGTAACATCATTAAAACAGAGAATGAGAGCGAAAAATAAGAAATATATGAATACGAAAACCAAAGTCCACCTTTTTGCTACCCGCTGTGCTGTGTGGTGCTTTGTGGTGCTTGTGGTGCTGTGCTGGGCCCTTTTTATAGCCCAGCTTGATTTATTTGCCCGCCGCCAAGTTTTATTTGGCAAAACACAATTTCCAAATGCAATCAACTGCTGCAATCAAATTATTCAATAAGCAAACACGAGGCGAATTCGAAAACAAAGGCAAGCCAAAAGAACAACTTTGGGTCGAAACTTGATCGAAAAACAAACAAACGAGCGACTCCTTTGCATTGCTTTTGTTGTCACCCCAAAAAGGCAACAATTGTTGCTCTTAATTCGCCCGATAAGGTTTCGATCGAAAGATATCTGTATGTTTACTCATAAGATAAATGTTAAAGATCTGTATGTTCCTTGGGAATGTTTGTAAGCTGTTTCATAACACTCTCAACCTATTAAAACGTTTAAAACCTCTGAACTCTACTTCACTTGAACTGCACTTGCTATAAGTTTACTTAACCCAAAGGTCACACGATTTCCTTCTTGAATAGCGTTAATTGTAATCATTTAAATGGAAACATTCAACGATTCAAACATTGTAGTTGTACCAAACTCATCGCAATTTGTTTCCTTCACAGAATGCTGTAAATTTTCCTCAACTCGGTTTTCTGTTTGAGCAAAGCATGTTTTTAATTTCATTTTACTTTTAAATCAAAAGCTTGCTGGCAGCTCCTTCGCCGCCTTCTTCTTCTTCCGCTGGCTTTTCCTTACGCTTTTCAGTTTTTACTTTTGTTTTCCCCGCCCCCTCTCTCGTGTATGTGTGTGTGTTGAAGAGAGATGCAAAAAGCAAACTAATCAAAAAATTCAATTTCCTTGGAAAATTTAATTTTGCTCAGGGAAAATTCAATTTGCTTGCCTTCGCCGGCGTTTCTTTTATTTTTTTTTCAAGTTCTTTTCGTGTTTTTTTGAGAGCTTTTCGTGGGCGGGGAAAGCTGGAAAACTGGTCGCTTTTGTGTGGATTTTCCAAACGATTTTCTTTTTGTCGATTTCCCCCGTGTGTGTGAATAAGATAAACACAATTTTAATGCCATTACTAGCAAGTGTGTGTGCGAGTGTTTTTTGATCATTAGGCGCCACAAAGTATGCAGCTCTGCGCCGGATTATCGTTTAATTAATATTTATGCGCGTTTTAATGAAGCTGGCTGCCAGCTTCAGGCAGCGAAAGGTCACGGCCAAAATGTAAGCGAGCCAAGTTCTGAAAACCAGCTAAAAGCAGCAGCAGCAGCAGCAAGTTGGCCAGCTGCAACTCGCAACTCGCCTTGAAACTGGCAACAATGCCACAGCAGCAGCAGCAAACAGCAACAAACTAAAAACGAGTTTTCGATTTGCCCCCCCAGTTCCCCGCCAAATGTTCCTGGCCTTTTCTGCTTTTGCGCCTTTTTCTCTTGGCCTTTTTGCTTTTGCCTTTTTGGCTCTGGGCGCGATTTAAACATATTTTTAGCCTCACACACAGCCAAACGGACAGACAACAATTGCATGCATATTAAATAAAGAAAAAGAATGCGCCTTGGGGTTGCAGCCGCAGACTCATGAGCTATGCTGACCCCCAGCACTCGTTTGACTGGTCTTCTCGGTCGAAGTGAGGGAAAAGCGCCAAAAAAGGGGAGTTCGGCTTCCATAGGCAAAAGCTGTCCCCGCGATTTTCGGGGAGACATCATTTTGAGTGACAATAAAAGTAATACCAGTAGAGATCTGGAGAAGTGGAAGAGTATTCGTGGGATATCAAAGAAGAATTTATGTGATTTATATTTAATTTCATGTTATAAGTATTATTGCTTAAGATTCAATAATTTCAAGATAGAAGTATGAATGTTCATAAGAAGATTTTCTCATATTGCCTGCAAGCTAATATCAAGCTGCGAATAATTCGATTTTTTCACCGATCCCGATTCATTAAAGCGACTATCGGAAAATATTAAAAGTGAAAATGCAATTTATGTGTTCATTGTCTCCGTGCAGCCAAAGGAGCAGTAACAACAGCAGGCTTAACGCCTTTTTGTCGTAAATTTTTACACAAGTTCTTTCTGTGTTTTCCGTCTGAGAACAGTGGGAAAATATACAAAAATTATTACATTATTAAATATACAAAAATATAATTATTATTATTATTATAAAGATCTTAAAGAAAGTACAAAATACCTCTCCTCCAAAGAACTTTTTTTTAATTGTAATTATACAGATATTTTAAAAGGGCTTATAATAATAGAACATATATTTATATTAAACTCTATCACCACTGTGCATTCCCTTGTTTTTTTTTTTTTTACAATTTTTCGCACATTTCTTGGCTTCTGGCCGCTGTTGTTGTTGTTGCTGCTGTTGTTGTTGCTGTTGCATGCCCTTTTTGAGCTTTTATGTCCTTTCTGTTCTGCTGCTCTGCTGTTCGCTGCAAAATGCACTTAAGCTCCGGGGGCAAGAAGAAGCTGCATTCCCACCCCACCACTCCTCCACTCCTCCGCTCCTGCAGCCCTTTGCTCTCGAATTCCCTTTGTTTTTTGCACAGCCAGCTCAGTTCTGGTGCCTTTTTGTTGCGGCTGTGATGTTGCCTCCTTGTACCTTTTAAATATTCGCAGGCATCCATAAATCATTCGAGGTTATGTTGAATTTTTAGACAATTTTTGTTGTTGCCGACCGTCTGCTGACCCGCTCCCCCATCAATCCCCCTCGAAACCCCTTGAATCCCCAACCCCCTTTCGGCCATTTCTTGGCATGATTTGTAGTTTATGGCCGCATTTTGGCTCGTTTTTGTTGCCATTTTTCGTTTCCTTTTGCATTGCGAGGCATATAAATAAAATAGTGGCAAAAGTTGTGGGTCCTTACTCTTCGTCTGGCAACCGAAGATTCCCATCTCATCTGAATCTGAGTTGGTGTCAGAAACGAAATGGAAAATTAGTTCCTTTTTTATGCCTTTGATATGAAAATAAATGCAGAAACTCAGACGAGACAGGCAATTAAAAAATGAGTTGACATGGGAGTTGTACGAAAGCTTGTGGCTTAATGATATTTATGCAGAAAAAGAAATCGTAAATCACTCGCAAGTTGATTACAAGATATATTGTTATTGTTTTAAAAATAATACCCTCTTGAATTGAATTAATATCTCAAAAACTTGTTAATTCCCAGATTTCTATTGCAAAAGTTTTCCCTTCCAAATGTGAATAGTTTTCCATTATAACCGCCTGTTGGCCACGTGCGGATTTCGTTACCAATTTGGAGTATTTTTCCAATGCTTTTTTTTTTGGCCAACTGTCTGGCCGTAGTTACCACACTCCACACACACACATTTCACTTCATTCCACATTTTTCGCGTCTCTCAGCCGGCATTTAAATGGATGAAAGCGAAAGGATTTTGCCAAAGTCCAAAATCAAACAGCAAAACATTTTAGCGACGCGGCAATGCGAAAACAAGAGGGCCAAAAGCGAGCGGAGTTGGCGATCGGTGGGGGTTATATGGCCAACAACCAGACAGGCTCTCTGTTATGGCTGTTGCCTTTTTTCCAGTTGACCAGGCTCGCGGCAGAAGCGAACATAAAAAAACAGCACAGAAACAATAAAAAAAGGCTAAAAGCGCGAAAAGGGTAGAGAATAAAGAGAATCTGGTGTGGTCTAGAGGCTGCAGGCTGGAGGTTGGCTGAAAGTCTGATATTTGTGCGGCGGTTTTTTTTTATGGATGTGCGAGTGTTTTTAATTAAGTGCAAAATAATGAAATTTTTTGTTGGCGAGAACGAGGGGAAAGTGAATTTGGTCACTTTCCGGCACGAGCTGGCAACTAAGTTTCAACTTGGGAAATGTGTGGAAAACGATGTGCTGGGAAAATGGAAATGGCGGTGGGCTGCATTTAACCTCTTTCGTTCTGCCCAAAATGATGGCGACTGACTTAATGCAATTTCTCGCTTTTCGCTCTCAGATCGCGCCATGAATTTTCATTACTAGCAGCGTGCATTTTCGCCATAGTCCAACCCACACACACACACACAAGAGCACACATGCACACAATACCACTCGGAAAATCCCCGCACCGCACCGCACCGCACTGCACAGCCACGCCCCCTTTTCGACGCCCATCTTGGCCCATGGCACGTAATTCAATTTCGAACTGAAGTTAAAATTCAATTAAAATGAGTCAACTTGAGCGTAATGCAATTTCGCCAGCCAATGCCATTAGTGAAATATTAACGCAGTAAAAAGAGCAACACGAAAAATAAAGAACGCAGAGAATCAGAAAAATCCAGCAAATATCCAGACGATAGCAAAAGCCAGCTGGATAAATTATGATTTAAGCAAGGGGATCTGCAAAAAATGGCAAGGCATTTAAGCATCTTTTGGTAGTAAAAATGAGTAAAGGAAAGGATTAGTTAATAACGAAAGCCTGAGATGTTTTTGCACATAATTTTGTATACAATACAATGAATATATGGTCGAAGCACTTTAATCTCATATCAAAACTTTGGGTTAACAAAGAAAGGTCAACTTTTCGAAAACTCAATCATGAAAAAATTCTTTCAGGGCACAACAAAGGAAAAGTACTTAAAAATATTATCATGCCAAATATGGCTTTGAAGTATCTTGAGAACGTTCCCATTTAAAATTCCAAGCAGATTCCAATTTAAATACGAAGCTTTTAAAGTCATTTTGGATAGCACCATTACATTAATGGGATCTACCAACTTTCCTTAGACGCTTTTCCCAGCTTCTGGCAACCAATTTTCCCCCATTTCCCGTACAGTGAAAACACTGCCCAACCCCCATTGGCGTATTTCTTCTTCGCTGTTTCTCCGCTCACATATTTTTTTGGCCTTTCTTTCTCTATTTCCGCTTGGCTCGTTATGTAAGCCATAAAAGCTGAAATAATGCCTGCCCTGGCACACGCCTAAAAGTATGCTATAATTCAGACCACACACACACACAAACATGCACACCAACACATGAAGACGAGTCGATTGGGAGCCATGTGTGTGACTATAAAAAATGAAATTATTAAATTTTATGTAGCGTAAATTCTTTATGGCAGCACACAAAAAATAATAACCAACAATTTCCTTACACATGAGCTAGTTCAAAGGATTCTTTACACTTACCCCATTTTGTATTTGTTTTTGGGCTACATTTGCGGCATGTAAATATCACTATAGATTTTCTGGACTCTTATATAACTGACTGACCCTCAGCAAGATGCAAAAAAATTGCTCGAGTAATCAGCACAGCAATGAAAAACCTTTCCGTCTGACATTGAAAAATGCGCGGTCACGTTTTTTTCGCATTTTTTGTGATTTTTTAGTACGCGTTTGGTTTGGTTTGGCTTGATTTCGTTTCGTTTCGTTTCGTTTTATTTTTAGAGCGCATAATTTTTGTTGTTCTGCTTTTGGGCCAACTTCGCAGACGAAATTGTTTTTTCCCTTGCCCTGGCAAAATGTTTATTTATTTATTTATTTGCCTTTTATCCTTTTTTTTCTGAAGCTGCCTCTTCTGCCAATGGCATCGCCATTGTTGAAGCTCGTGACTTGCCCGTTTTTTTTCTCTGGCGTATTTTTCTTTTATTCCCTTCTTTTTTCCTGCTTTTTCTGGCCATTAAAACGACGCAGCATAATGGCAGGGAACAGCGGACGAGACAAAAAGCGAAAATGCAGCAGGAAAAAATACGAAAAGGAGTGGGATCACATCGAGCATTCACATAAATTAAACTACCTGTCGCTCCAGAGCCGTTTTCCCTCTACCTCTGATACGATTCCCCCCGCGAAATTAGTTTCATCTGCTCCAATATCTCACATTTGACTAATCATTATCTTAATTGCTTCTTCTCATTCCAGGTAAGTCGTCCTTCCTTTTCGCTGCAAGCTGAAACTTTAGAAACTGTAAGTAGCAAACGCGATCTGACTTTGGGTAATTAAAAATACAGCAGCATACAGAATGATTTAAAAGGGTGCATACAAGTATGCTGCAAAACATTTTAAGCTAGCACATAGGGTCATTAATAATGATTGTGCTGGTAAATATTTGTGGCAATAAAAAATATCCGATTCCCAACATTTCGAGACTGTAGCATTTGGAAAAGGATGTTGCATGCAATTTGCAATGCATTTTACCACATGCAGTTCTCGTTGCTCCTTCCTCCTTTGCGAAAAGTTGCCGCAGGATATTCTGCGCATCCTTCGCATTGGAGAGCACAATCAGGCGAGAGAGAAAGCAGAATAACGAGAGAGATTCCTCACTCAAATATGCAAATAAGCAGCAAAATGCATTTACCGATTTCTGAACATCGAACAGTGTTGCAAATGGCAATATGTGTGTGGAATTGCCAAGAAAAGTTGTGAAAGGAAAGAAATAACTTAATGCCAATGAGAGCTCTCAATGATGAGCTCTTACCGTAATTGGCCATAATAATGGTAAAGTGAGCTATTTACATTGTGAATAAATATTATTATTGACGGATAAAGGGCAATCAAGTGCCTATGAACAGGGTTGGTAAGAGGATTAATGAAATTACTGTGTTGCAAAGAGAACGTAATTCCCAACTGATGCAATATGAAAATAAATCGATTATTGTTTTCTGAAATAAAGTTCACATTTTTAAAGGCCCTAGCAGGGATTGGCATTTCTTTTTGACTTAAATGTTCCTTCCGACTGGAGCACATTGAGTTCCCAGAGTCCCCATCCAATTACGAGGCCAAAACTCTATGGTTTTCCACCACCGACATTGGCGCACTCATCGAAACCGACTCAACTGAAAGCCAGCGAAACAAATAAATTTTCGAAGGCAGCAAGAGCGTTGGAAAACAAAGCTAAGCTAAGCCATGAGCAAAAAAATGAGTTATTAATGGCAATCAATCAAAAACTGGCAAAACGCTCAGGCTAAACAACAAAGCGCGCACAGGACAACAAAAGAGTGAGGCGGAGTGAGGGGGAGTGAAATAAAAAACCGCGAGGAATTCATAAATTGATTGATTGATTTAATGAATGATTGATTAATGCATTTCAGTTGCAAATTCCCCCATGCAGAATGCAGCAGCATCATCCGCCACATGAATCCGATGCTCTTAAAAAGCGCAATGCACTTTAAAAGATTTGTGTAATATTATGGCAAACTTTTATAGAAATGTGCAAGTGTATATTCACATTAACTTGCTGTGCATTTTATATACTTGATAGTTAGTAAAAACAATTTTAAAATATTTTTTTTTTGTAAGTTTCGTATTTTAAAAAGGATTTTTTTCCGTGTGCAGCCAAAGTTGGAGTGTGCAGATTGTGGCCTTCAGTGGCAGCCTTCAGCTGACAGCTTGCAGCCTTCTGCTCCGCTCTGCTCCTCTCGAGTGCCAGACAGGCGGGCGGGGGGGGAGCGGTGGTTTGGGGCGTTAGGCGGGGCCGGGTGGGCGGTGGGAGCGGTCCGGGGCGATGGCAATTATTGCAGAAGGAAGCTGAGCTCCGTTTGGCCGTGGCATTGTCGGAGTGCCTGGGATTCAGGAGAGCGGAAGGAGCAGAATGGGCGGAAGGAGTGGAAGGAGCGGATGGAGCTGCAGTCGCCCGGCAACTGCTTTAAAATGCATTTTCAATTAGGCATAATTTCAGACAGCTCCGCATACATTTACCCCTGCGAGTTGCACCCCCCCTTCTGGAGTCACCAACCAATGATGTGTGAAAACATATCCATTTGGACGTGATGTACGTTGAGGCCAAGGGATTTGATTCGGCTCATTTTGGAATTAGTTAAGGCCAATCCAATCCATATTGTGCTCGAAGAATGATTGGAATATTTTCCGTAATTGACTTGGGTATTTGATAATCAATTGTGAAATATTGAGTTTCGCTTCGTAAAAGCTCTGATTTGATTTGATTGCATTTGAATCCTTCAAAAATGCTTGAATGCTCCTTTTACCTAGTGATGTATTGATAAAAAATAAGGCTTAAGGCCTAGAATATAACATGTTTTTTTGTAAATGGTTGAAAACAACATTCTTATAATATTTACCAACAAAGTTCCTACAGAAATGTGGCAACAATCACCTTTAACTATCGAATTCTTTAGCACAGCTCAATTTCTTAATCGGTGAAACTTTAATGAGAGTGCACATAAAAATGCTCCCCGCAAGCGAAACAAATTAGTGAGCACAACGCCAAAGCCACAAGAATGGGAAAGCGGGGAAAGTCGGGGAAAGCGGGGAAAGACGGTGGGGGTCGGAAAGGTCCTGGCCATATTCTACTACATACTACCCATGCTGCAATATAATATCGTACCAAAAACAAAGACAACGCAACACAAAACAGGGGAAAAAAGAACGGAAAACTTGCACAAGGTTTTTAATAACGTGGAAAACACAAGGAAAAAGCAAATATTGATGCAAGCCGCAAATTTCAATTAAGAACAGGAAGAAGAAGCAGACAGGACATCGGCGTCGGCAGAGGCAGCGGCAGCGACGCGGCCAAGCAGCCAAGCAGCGCCAGCGACGGCGACGGCGATGGCGAGAGAGAAAAGCGAGCTGAGAAAGGCGAAGAGAGAGAGCGAGAAGAGAGAAGGAAGAAGTGGCTGTAAAGCATTTGATGTAATAAAATAACGTATACGCCGGGGTGGCAGCGGCGAAAGGACGCAGGACGAGAAGCGAACAATAAGAGCAATTTAAGCCGCAGGAATGTGTGCGTGTATGTGTGTGGGAAAAGGCCGGAAGTGGAAGAAAAGGGGGAGGCAACCGGAAGAGGAAACGCCACAAAAAGGGACCCCCAGATGAAAACAAAACCAGAAAACAAGAAAAGCCTCCCCCCCTGAAAAGCCCATTCCGCATCGAAAATAATTACCACGAAAATCAATGGGCAAAAAATTGGCAAAGTACAGAGGCAAAAGAGACAGCGTAAGACGGAAAAGTAGCGAAAATTGAGCGCAAACTCAAAGGAGAAGCGGAAGAGAACGCCAAAGCGGAAGTAACGCCAAAATGCGGAGGAGAATGGCGAGAAGAAAGGCGACGGGAAAGGCGAAAGCAAGTGCCAAAAAGGGACGATGACATGACGAGCCAACCGAGTGTGTATATGTGTGCGTGTGTGTGTGTGTCTATGAGTTTGCACAACATTTTGCTACCCTTGCTGGCTGACAACCCCCAACTTTCCACAATTTCCACGCGGCTGCTGTCTATGTCTGAGGCATATCGATTTTTTCCGCCTTCCACGGGCTTTTCCGACGCTATTTTCCTCCTGCTATTTTTTTTTCATTTTTCCTTGGGCGCGTCTCCCAGGAAACACGCTTTTTATTCGTGGCGAAAAGTTGACTTGTTTTGATTTCTATTTATAGCGAGCGGAGCTTGATGTCAATGAACCTGAAGGATTGCATTTAGCTAATCAGCTAAGCTTAATTAATGGCCAGCTTTAATGTAAAATGCAAAAGGGAATATTTGTAATTAGGAAAATGTAAAATATACGTGGGTCCAGTTTACAGATGAGTGGATAGTAAAAGCCATTAGTTAATTGGCGCGAATATAAGCTAAAGCTGGTAATTAGAAATGTAACCTAGACATAGATTAAACATGAAAAATCATTGAGCAGGTATAAATAGAAGTGGAAGTACAAAAGCAATTAACTTTAAATAAGTCTTAACGTAAATGTACAAAAGATGTAATAAAGTGAGTGAAAAAAGTTTAAAAGTAAAAGGGGAAAATCTTAGGAAAGTAGCAGAACTCCGACACGCTTGCCTTTAAGTGGTAGCTTCCGTTGTAGACAAGAAGACAAGAAGTTTCCATTTTGTCGCCCCAAAGAAATTGCATAACAAAGGACGAACAGCGCGGAAAACTGTGGAAATTCAGGCCAGTACCAGAGGCAGAGGCAGAAAGCAATTGTTGCAATGGCAAGATGAAAAAAGGGGTGGCAGAAAAAAAATTGCTCATCAAGCGGAGGACCGAGGAAAGCAGCAGCAGGAGTAGATTTTCCCGGCCAGGATGTAGATGCAACGTCATGGCAGCGCGTGCGAAAGTAAAAACCGGGAACCCCCGGCGGCACAAAGGAATCCGGGAATCTCGTGTCTGGGACTTCGGGGACCTCAAACCTGCCAGCTAAACGCTTTCACGCTGTCTGCGTTAGCCGCTTTTCCCCAGTGCCAGTGTGTGTGTGCGTCTCTGCGTGTGTGTGTGTGTGCGTGAAGGTTGACATTATGAACTTGAAAGTTGTACATAAAAAAGCGACAGCAGCAGCGTGGAAATTGTTATGAATGAATGCATGTGGGCGGGGGACCGAATACGGGGAAAAAAAGCACCTGCATTGCCATGCCAACCGCCAAGTATTTATTGTTTGTTTTTGGCCGCGGCGCCGGGCATATAAACAAATGTCAGCTGTGCGGCCGGCCATCAATTACGCATGCAATCGCAATCGCGGGTTGAAACGAGGTCAAAACTATCGGCAAACACAAAAATTCGCGAGGGAAAACCAGTCGGTGGGGGACTGGTGTGGGAAAGTCGGTGGAAAATTCACAAAACAAAGCACCTGCCGATTGAGCGATGAATGAACCACACACTCACAAGCACGCACGCGATACGCACACATGTGCAATGGCCTGCAGTCCCACAGATTCATTCACACACACAGCATACAGCGTACAACATGTAGCACATAGCATCACTCATACGCCGCGTGGTGCAGCGGCGGGCGAGCCATAAAAAAGAAGTTTCGGCCATCGAAAGAGAAACGTTTTTTGGGCCAAACGCGAGGACTTTCTGGTCCTATTTTTGTTGATCTTTTTTTTTGGTTTGGTTTTGCCACGATGCTCTGGGAATGCAACTGGCTCTGTGACTGTGACTCCCTGACCTGCTGCTCCTGGTAGTCCTGGTAGTCCTGGCCATGCCACTGCGCTAAAACCTTGTCCAATTCCCCGACTGGCGAGGACATTTGCACTTTTATTTTCAGTCAGGGCCAGTCAGCAATGCGTTTCAGGGGTTGCCAAAGGTCGACTGGCACTGCCATACAAAACGCAACCAGTTTCGAGTCAATTGCAGGGTGGGTTCCATGACATTCTACACGGTTTAAAATACATAAATCTTTTGGGGATTATGAGGTTCAGATTCGGGACAAGTAGTAATGCTCTTTAAAGATTAGCATATTATTGAATTTGAAAAATACAATAAAGGAATAATAAGCAATGGGACAATCTTCATCTCTCTACACAAATTAATACGATTTCATTGTGTTAAAAACATTCTTTATAAAACTACAAGAGTATTTCGACATTGAACAGATCCGCTTTGATTTCTGCTGGGTACGAGCCAGTCGACTACCAAAACACTTTGGCTCATTGTTGCTTTGGCGCTGGCCAGACGCGAAATTTGAATTTTTATGCAGCGGCAGCAACAAGAGCAGCAACAAGGAGCGTGCCGCAAAAGTTTGTCGACCTATATAACCGATGGCTGCCGACACCCTCGCTGGAATGCCGTGGTCCCTCCTGGACCCCGAATCCGAATCCCCCAAATCCCCCTCCGTCATCACGGATCTGCGGCAGATACGTGTAATGCAAGTTCAAAGCAACAGCACCAGCACCAGCAGCAGCAGCAGCTGCAGGAACTCCAACTATTTGGGGCGTCACGTATTCGAAATGCAACAACCTGTTGTGGGAAAAATCCAATGCCAGACTTTGGCCAGAACAACGTGGCGGGGGAAAAGTTCTGCTGCGAATTCTCGGCATCCTGGACTTCCTGCATATCCTTGAGCATTTGCCGAGCAGTGAAAGTCATTTTGTTGAGACACGGCCCGAGAACTTTTCTAATTGCAGGACAATCAATATCGAATTCGGCAAGAAGTGGTGGCAAGTCACCCTACTAAGAATTTCCGAGCCCCACCCCCATTTTGCTCCCCACCCATAAAACCACACTCCCTTTCTCCACTTTTCACCCTCCATCCAAGTTTCTCTATACTTTTGTCGAATCACGTGTACACCATAAGAAATAGATGCGCACAATAAGAATCAAGGAACAAATACATGTGAAAGTGATTTAAATATCCTGAATCTACTTTAATGCATCGTAGTTATGTGTGATTTTCATACTTAACTTATATTTATTAACACTTTGGAAAAGCGACTTCCTTTTGCTCTACCCACGAAATTACTTATTTTCCCGGTGTATGTACTCATCCCCATTTCCAGCGAAAAGAAGGTGCGGCCCAGGTTGGGCATTTTTCAAAGAATGCCTGGGGGTGGCAAGGTGCACACACACCCACCCGCTAATACGCCCAACCAACCCCAACCCAACACACCTCCCACTTTTAAGCCACCCCCCATCCAAAGGGGGTGAAAATTTCGGGTGGCGCTTTAACAAACGATAGCAATTTAGAAGATGCCAGAGGTATGCAAATTTATTGCCGGAAATGTAATTTACAAAATACGCTGCAGGCAAATGGAAAACAGCGACGTCGAAGGCTACGCAGGCAGCGACGGTGGCAGAGCGACTGCAAGCTGTTTTTGCATTTTTTCATTGTCTGCTGCTTCTGCTTTTGGTGCTTTTGTTGTTATTTGATTTGGTCATTTTTGGGGGAAATAAAAGTTGAGGTTGGCCGAAAAATTAAGGGGAGAAAAGGAGTACGGCGTAAGGCGTAAGGAGAAGAGAAGGAGAGCCTTGAAAAGCGGAAAAGCAAGGATCGCTGGGAAAAGCAGGGGGCGGGGCAGGCAGAAGGCGGCTTACAACGCGTTTACATTACACAAACAATCAAATGCAACGCATGCGCCGAAGAGAGCGCGAAAGAGAGGGCCGAAAGACAGAGAGACTTGTGGGAGGAGTGTGAGGGGCAAGAGAGAGAGCAGCTGCATATTAACTCTTCTTCGCCACGAAGAAAGTGGGAGAGGTGGCGAAGAAAGGGCTAGGAAGGTAATGCAACAAAAACTCTAAAATAAGCTCAAAGCAAAATTAACAAAACAAGAAATTTGGCAAGACAGACACAAGAAAAGCAATATAGCTACGAAAGTGAAGGAAAACAAAACCATGTGGAGAAGGAAAACAAAAGGGAAATTAAGAGGAGCACGCCGAGATGCTGCTTATGCAAAGTGCACAGCAAAGGGCTAAACCCAAACAACAACAACCAAAGCAGACGAGACAACAAAGAAGACCAACAGAGACAGCAACAAAAGGGATGGTCAAGGAGGAGGTGGAGACTGGGGTGGAGAAGAAGCACGAGTAGCAGGAGCAAGAGGCAACAGCACAGCGCATATGAAGGAAAAGCCAAAAGGCAAAGCGCAAAAAGAACGCCAAAATGCAGCGACTGCGACAGCGACAGCGACAGCGCAGCAGCAGCAGCAGCAAAAGCAGAAGGAGAAGCAGGAGATGGAGAAAGAGAAGCTAAAGCAGCTGCTCGGCGACAGTGCACAGTGGGGTCAAATGGGAAAAATGTTGGCAGAGTCTTTGAAAACAAAATAATTTAATTAATCTAAAGACTCACGTAGTAACCATTCAAAACAATTGAGAACTTAGTTATAAATACTTTCGCATACAAATTTTTGATTTGGTATGCTTTAACAAGAAGGACTTATGAATGGAAATTCAATATTATTTCAACAGTTATTATTGAGTCCATAAGCACGGCTAAAAATCTGAGAAGTTGTTAAGGTGTGGCACAGGTTATTCCAAAGAGCTCTGAAGAAATGACAATTTTTTTGACCTTGTTGATCTCCCGCACCCACTCGTGATCAGTTGACCCACTGTGCAGGTCAAGAAAGTGCAAGAGCACGAGTTGCAATGGTATAGGTGTTCGCTGCTATGTGTGTGTGTGTAATAGCGCGTTGGTGGCGCAGGAGGCATTTTGTTGTTGTTTCTGTCGCTGTTGCTGTGGTGCCCCCAAAACAAAAAAACCCGGAGCCTTGCTGCCTGTACTTTTTGCTTTTGGCATTTTGTGGCGATATTCGCGAAATGCGCGCAGCACTCACACACAAACACACGCGAAGCAGACAAAAGACGAAACAAAGTGCAAGACGCACACGGGAATAATTGAATTTTATTACATTGTTTGGAGAGGCACAACAACAAAAGTTGCAGGAGCGAAAGAGAAAGGGCGCCGGGCGGGGTGGGGCGAGTAAGGGAGTGAAAGAGAGACGGAGAGAGTCTCCCCAAATGCACAAGTGTGCGTGTGCAACCACCAAGGCTACACACACACACACATGCTGCAGCGACGCGACTCGAAGAGAATAATGACCCCAAAGGCTTGTCGATTGTTGTTGCTTTTCCTGCTTTTATTGACTGCTATTTTCGCTCTCCCGCTCAGCGACACTACACGCGTATGTGTGTGTGTGTGCGAGAGTGTTGCAGTTCTTGTTGTTGCTTTCGCTGGCAGAAGAGCAAGCAGCAGCAGCACCGCCAGAAGAAGAAGAAGCAGAATCAGAAGAAGCCGGCATATGCTGCGGCTGCCACAAGCCCAAAAACACTACCCCCCACCGCCCCCTAAAACACACCCACTCCCCACCATTTGGCAAGCCTACCTCCCCCCTCCCCCCTGCGATTTCCACGCCCCTAACACCCCCCAGCAGCTGCGGAAAAGAGGTCGATGATGGTGACTGCACTGCGGGAAAAATGAGAGCAATACCCAGAAAATAATTAACGATTCTTTGACCAATGGATTTTCCGCAGCGTATACGCGATTCGACCCTAAAGTATGCAAAAAATTTATCTGTTTACATTTACATTTACATTTTCAATTAGAAATGATTGTGGCGATTTTTTCAGGGTTGAGATCATTAGCAAAAGTATCTAAAAGTATGTTTTAACATTATTGAAACTAACATGAATACAATATTCATTGGTAGTATTATGATTGGTACCCAAAATACTCATCTTAGGGTACTCAGTAAAGCACTTTGGGTAACTTTTTGTCTCAGTGATGCGGCTAGAAGTTTCGGCTCTTGAAAGGCGTAGACACAGGAAAAAAGAGGAGATGGTCCAAAGCGAAGGGAGAGGGCGGCATTTAGGCGGTTACGAGGGGGTGGAGGGGCTAGAACGCTGCGCAGCTGAAATGGAAAGATGCAAAAAAATAGAAAAAAGAAACAACTTATGAGGCAGCCAGCGAAGACAACAAAGGCGCAAATCGAACAAAAAATAAACAGAGAGAAATGCGACAACGAGCGAAAAAGACAAGGAAAATGCAAAGGCAGCAAAGGAAAAAGAAAAGCCAAACCAAAATAAAGAAATGCAAGACAACAGCTGCCTTTTGCGAGCGGGTTTTTTTGTGTGTGCTTGTGGAAATTATAAAGGCATTTTCCTGGGCCTCAAACTTTGCAAAAAATATAATAATAATAATAATAATAATAATAATAATAATAATAATATTAATAATAATAATAATAATAATAATAATAATAAAGAAAAAAGTAAATGGCAAAAGGCCAAGGAAAATAATAATAAAACAAAATTGAAATTTGTAATGAAGCCACTTTTTTGCTCCCCCACAAAAGCACTCTCACACACACACACACAGGCGCACACGCATTTGTATCTGTGCGAGGGGGCGGAAATTGCCAGCAGAAGTGGGAAAGGCGGGGAGGGAAGTGGAGTTGTGGGTGGCTATATAGCTAAAGCTTAATGGGTGGCATGAAATATTGCCGGCTAAAGTTTTTTCCAAAATGAGTTGCGTGGCAAAAGAGCAAAAGCAAAACAAAAAGCCAGATAGAAATGGGCAAAAACAGAGGAAGTTGAAGTTGCAAACTGTTGGGGAAATGGCAATTCAAGGAAACCAATTTAAATTGAGTTTGATCATCGTCCCAGCTGCCATAACGATATGCGTACATCCCACCCAAAATCAATATAAATGGCACAATATAAAGTTGCCCCTCGAAGTATGGTCGCTAATTCAAACTCACTCGATATTGATTTCCGGGAACTTAAGTGCCAATTAGAGCAAACAATACTGGTCATTTGTTTTAATAGAAATAATTAAAGGATTTCCTGCTATTTCCAACTATCAATTTGTTTCGTCGCATTTGTTCTCCTAGCTTTTTAATTCATAGAATTTCTACAAGTCATTTTAAGGTTTCCTTTTTAAGAAACCATTAAATAATTATATACGGAATATGTATAAGCTACCTTTGTATTTACGTTATAGAAACAATATGTAAGCTCCTTACAGCACAATGAACTTGGTTTCTTCGCAATTTGTATCCCCAATGCAATTACCATCGACGGAATTTGCGTTCCTATCTAGATTTAAATTCAGCCCATCTATTTTCCACTGCTCCCCCGTTGTTCACCTTATTCTGCTTATCTAATCGATCTTTGCTTCTTTCTCGTTTCAGGTAAGTAACTGCTTATCAAGATGCCAGCTATTTGGCCTAATATATAGAGTCCTGCTGCGCTGTAAGTAGCCTAAAAATATGCAACAAAGGTGGAGATCGGTTATCGGGAAAGGCAATTCCCAAGACATTGCACATTTCACTGTCAGAAATGGCTAAAGAAATTGAAAAGAACTTAAGAAGTAAGAATTTAGGGGGCATTAGGGGGTTTTCGTTTTCCAGGGGGGTATGTGGGTGGCAATGGTTCCCCCGTTTTCGTTTTCAGTTTTTGTTTTCTATTCGGTCGTTCCCCGCCTTTTCCTTTAATTTTTTTGTGCCTTTTCGGTTTACCGCAGTTATTTTTTACTACCTTTTTGCCGTAGCAACCGCACACAGATACACGCACACCAAGTTGCAAGACGCCGACGTCGGCAGCGCTGTCGGCGAATGCCGGCGAGAGAGCGCCGCTCTCGCTCTCCCGCGTCGCCACAATGGCGGCAAACACGTTTCTTCGGCTGCGCTCGGCTCTCTCGCATGCGCTCTCGGCTCCACCACCACACGCTCACACCCGTGGCCGCACTCACACACCCAAAGACAAACGGCGCTGCCGAAGTCGTCGCCGTTGTATCTGTATCTTTTACGCTGCTTACACTCCACGTTCAGATTCAGATTCATTCTGTAAGCGCGATTCCTCGAGGACGTAACGTGAAACGTCGGCCGATCAGCCCGGTTTTTGAGCAGCTATTCAACGGTTACGCGCCCACCACCCACTCACCACTAACACCGAAGAATCAGCAACGCCCCCCCACTTCACCCGCGCTTGTGCATCTCAAAGATACAAAAGTAATTCAAAGATAAATAAGCGGGGAATTATCCGAAAAATTAAAAGTAAATTCCACAAATACGTATAGTGTGTGCGAGTGGCAAGCTGGTTGGATTTACTGGTGTGCCTGCGTAAATTCTTTAACTAAAATTGATTGTTTATTTCCGCTGCAGCAGCAGCAGCAGTAGCAGCAGCACGAGCAAAAAGATAACAAACACAAGCAACTAATGAAATTTGGGCCAGTTGCCAATTGAAAATGTGATTTCCTTATCAACAACGGAGCACACAAACGAAAGAATACGTATATTAAGCCAGCGAGTAAATAAAATTAATTTACGCGCGCTTCGAAATCAAATTCAAAATGTCATTCCAAGTGCACAGCGAAAAAAAAACATCAACAGCGAAAGCGTCATTAAGTAAATAAATAAAAAAAAAACAAAGCCCAGCAAATATTGTTCAACAACTAACCAGTAATTGTGTAAATAGTATCCAGCATAAACAATTTAATTGTTTAATTGTGTTGTGCAGCAAAATAAATTTAATTATATGTAATAAATATTCAATGAATACGTAGTAGGATAATAATAAAGTAAAGCAGTATAATCTGATAATTCCGTGCAATCTATTTCTAAAATAACAACAACACATCAACAACCATCACAGCCATAAAGTATATTAATAACTCAAGAACCAAACCCGATAAGAGCCAGAATCAAATTGAATAATAAGCAGCGTTAAAACGCAAAACTCATAAGGTGCATCCAACGTAAATATTCGAAATCGCGAAATCCGACCTAGACTTGCCATATTGCGACTGAAACCTATATCCCCAGCAGCTTTAAATCGTGATAAAAAGTAAGTGATCTGCCAGCGACTATCGAACGATATTAAAAACCCATTTAAGCCGGACACTCCCATCGAAAAAACAAACATCAATCATGGCCGGATTTTCTTTGGTCTTTTATCCGCGCTCACCTCTGCGACTTAAGTGAACTTATGTAGATTATTATTGATCGAATTTCCCACCCCAAAGGGCGGCACATAAAGTACGCGATTCAGGGGGACAAACAACCCTTGAAAACAGCAAAGAAATTCGAGTCATTGGAATCGTTTTGAAAGAAGGAATTTATTTTACATTTTAATTGAAAACTTTTCCTGAGAATAGTAATAGTAATAGGGTTAAAACAAGTATTTGAAAGGTACTTTGAGTATTATTTTATTCATACTATTAAATTAAAACCGAGTTTATCATAAATTAAATTTCATTACCCTTCTGAGAAATGGGAAATACCAAAAGTCACGGCAGGTCGTGACAATGGTACTTTATCCGATCGAATCCCCAAACTTCGGGATGTCGAAGGTTATGACTTCAAGGGGCTGACTAACCCAGATGAGAAATCACATTCTGTCTGTCATCGCAGACTCGGTCGATGGAACTTCAATCACTCAGAGACGATATCATCAATAAAAGTACTCGAGTGGAGAGTTGGAGAACAAACAAACCAAGAAATCGAGGAACAACAACAGGATTTTTGCATTAAAATCAAAGCGTAACGAATCGAAATTGAATTGAAATTGAAGACAAGATAGATGAAAGAAGCAAATAAACGAAATCAAGAAAAAAAAGCTCTCCAGCATTGATTACACTTGCAAAAATCGCGAAAGGGGCTGTCCGACATCCGGGAGAACCTTTTTATGAATAAATAGATATAGATATGCTGCCCTGTAGCTCTTTTTCTATTAATAATTCATTTGCTTAAAGCGAGCAAAGCATGCAATTCCTACATTTTTAATGAATTAATTAAGTTTCCAGCTTGGAAATGGTTGGAAAACGAAGCGAAGAGCCGAGTGGCCAAAGAGCCAAAAAATAGACCAACGATCCGCCAGATACACTTTGTGTTACTTTGTATCTGCACATTGCATGACGTCGATGAGGCGTGCACCGCGCGAAAAGTTTTGTGCCTGCAACACTTCGCCGCAGCGGAGCGAGAAATTGGATTTTCTTCGAGTTGTTGGGCAATTGGGAATGCATGGTTGTGAAAACTTGCGAAATATACACATCATGAGGGAATTTATGTGATTATTTTTAATTACTCAACGAATTAAAAAGAAGATAGTTTCGTTTCAAAAGCTTTCTCAAGACTTAATTCTCCAACAAGAAAATCTTTCCCAATTAATAGATACAAAAAAGGTGATCATGATTTACGCTAATTTTTTATAGGCCTGTCCAATTTTATTGTAGGGAAAATAAAAGTTTATAACTCCCTTTTTAAATATGTTGTTATATTTTATGGAACTAGGTGTAGCTCTTCAATAAAGTTTAACTACCACTAAGGGTAAATAAAACTATATTACGCTTGAGCATATAGGCAGTTCTTGAAATCATTCTTTTCTCTAAGAAATTCATACCTCCTGTCGAACATCAGATCAGGAAGATTATATTTTGCGCATTGTAACTGCAACTCCAACTGTAATTGCAACTGCCTCAATATCCGAATACTTTAGGCCCCAAAATGAGTAATGCAAAATGGAGGTTCGCATACATTTTTGTGTGAGCCAAAGAAAATACCAAAAGGAGGCAGAAGAAAGGGTTAAATAAATGGAAAAGAAAAGGAATATTTTACCAGAGATGGGAGAATTTTTGTTGTTTATCCAGGCGAAGGAACACTCAGAATGGCAAACATGTGGTCCGTTTCTCCTCATTTTTTGCTGTCTCTCTTTTCGCGAAACTATCTGCGAATGTGTGACTATGTATGGGTGTATCTGTGTGTGAGAGCGAAGCGCAGACAATTAGTTTTATTATGCTTTGTTGCCGAGCTTCGCTGAAATGGCACGACATAAAAAACCGTAAAAGAAAAAAAACCATACACTCACTCGCCAAAAAATAAATAAAGAAAACAAGCTGTATAAAATACGGCGCACAATAACGAGATCGTGTGTGTATATATAGATTTTATATGATGTGCATCTCGAAGATATATTTACTAAAACAACCGATGCACTAATTTTCCGATGGCCCGGAGCCAAATGTGCAAAAGTAACACATAATAAATGAGAAAGAAATACGAAATTCGAAATACAAAATACTTAAATAAAAACTCGAGTTAGGGGAATTACACGCACAGGGGAGTCGGGAAGCGAGAATTACAATTATGCAGGGCAGGCAACCATAAATATTAATTTATTAGCGTTGCGCAAATTTATCTGCGCAATTTAATTTTTTGCGCTACACTCACACACGCAAACACGTGCCCATATCGCACACAACCATAAAACAGGAAGAAAGTAATATGCCGGCAGTGCAAAGTCGAACTTACAATACCCTGCTTATTATTCTGATTCCACTTCCTTACAACGTGGGTAGCATTCACTTCCTAAAAGTTAACCACGCATTACTTAATATCCGTAACATGAAAAACTATTTTAGGACCAGTCAAATTTGCTGCCAAAAATGAAATGACAAATTTCTTTGGCATTGCTTTTATACGTCCCCTAATCTATCATTAAAATATTTGACATTTCACTGCCAAAAATAACAATGGCGTTCTACCTCATAATATATATTTTATATTATGTCAAATGTTTACACAAACTGCTGTATTGCCAAAAATTCAAATGAAACTACATAATATCAAAAACAATTAAACCTGTAAAATACTTGACTGCTTCATATCTACTCTAAGTTCTTTTTAGTACTACGGTAAATCTGAAAGTCTATATTTTACTAATTTTAAATACTTAAATATTTAGAAAAGCAAATAATATTTATTCCAACCCCTATCGAATCCTGGAATATACCCCTCCGATGGCGCAATTAAATAGACTCGTATTTATGCGTGGCGGCATTTTGGCCGCGACTCAAGTTGCGAACAAAAGCAGAAGGATAACTCATAGTGTGTCCGTGTGGCAAAGGGTGTGCGAGTGTGTGTGTGAGCTGGGGATAGATGCCGTGCATGTGTGCGAGCGAGCGGCATAACCAAGATTAATGACCAGGCAAGGGCTGCAGGCCGCTCCGCTTTGGCTCATCGCACACAACAAAAGGCAATAAAAACATAATAAATTACCATATCAAGTATACGCCGGTGAGCCCCTTGCTCCACCCCGAGTGTGCCGAAAACCCCTGCATTTCCGCATGTCTCTGTGAATTTATCTGCCTGGCAATAGGCGCTACCTTGAGATCTCTCCGCTTTCCATCCTCCTCCGAAGAACAAAACTTTTCCCCACATGATTTATGCAATTCAATTCATAAAGGTTGCTTTCTTTCTCTTTCTCAGTTTTTCACTACGCATTTGTACTTGCAGCCACGCCTTCAATTTGTGCACGACTCCTCCTTCTACTGTCATTTTTTAAGTAATTTCTGTTCTACTCTTCTGGCCGGGGGACGAACAACAACAACAAAAAAATGAACAAAAAACTTTTCCCAAACTGTCATAAATTTTTTTGTTCGAATGCTGCACAAAACTTTGAGTCGCCTGGGAAAAAGTTTTCCCAGCTTATAAATCCATGTAAAAGTTTTGCATACACACGCAATTTCTCAACTTTTGCTCTTCCCATACACGAAAAGTACATAGCAACAAACAATTATGAGAGCAAAAACAAATTTGGCAATCAAGTTCACATGTCTTCATAAGAATCCCCCTTTTCCCTTCGGCAGAAACTCATTAAATTCCGTTTTTTTCTTCTTCTATTTAAGGAATTTTAAAAAAGTTATCTAACCCTTGGGCGGAGTTGTTTCAGGTTCTAATCGAAAATTCCTTATCAACCCTTTTTTTACGGCCTGTCTTCTTTGTACTCCTACCCTCATTAATCTCAGGTATTGCAGCTGCCGCCTTATAGGGGAAATCTCCCCTACATCTATCTGGTTTCACCTTGGGCTAAGGTCCATAAATCCAGCTGAGTGCTAGTTGGGATGTGTTATCTAAATTGATTGGTTAGGTGTTCTCGTTTCCTAATTACTTTATTGTATGCTCGAGCAAATTAATGATGATTAATTAGCCTGGCTTAATTTTTAAGTACCCAAAAATTCTATCGACAGATTGTTACTGAATCATTTAAATATAATGACTAAACGCTTTTCATCCTAAAATACCTGAATGCTAAATGAAATAAAACAAAGTCGGACTTTTTTAAACAATTCATAGCACAAAAGTTAAAAGTCACAATGCGCCCCAAATTGATCAAACAAATACAAAATTAAACCAGGGAAAATTATACAAACTAAATAGCTGAATTTCGCCAGCAATCAATAAAAATGCTAAGAAAACTTCGTCCATTGAAATAAATGCCTGGCATTTGCGCAAAAGTTTTTGCGCCTCCGCCTTTCCTCTTCATTATTTTGTTGCCAAATTTTCATTACAAAATAGCCAAGTGCAAAAGAAAGAAACAAATTTTTCATGAGTTTTCCGGCATTAAATTAAATTTATACATAAATTAAAGTTTTACTTCGTGCAAATCATTAGAGGCACTACAAGAAAAATAAAAACAAAAAAAAGTACCCATGTGAGAAAGTCAGCTGTGGCAGCTGCATGTTGCAGTTAGCTAACAACCAAAAATGTTGTTGCATGACTGCGAGAAATGGAGGAAATCAACACAAAACTGATGAAATTTAGTAAATAGCTAATTTCGAATAGTTGCATTATGCCAGATAGCAAATATACGATAAAAGTGTAACTTTAATATTAATAATTGAACTATTTTGAGTTCGACAAATTTCAAAGGAAAATCACGGACAGCTGACAACGAGCATTTAGCCACTAATAATATCCATTAGGCCATTATGCTCGACCATGGCGAATTCAATTAGCATTCGAAAGCTATTCCAACAATGTTGTGGGCAAAACTGCTCTTGCTTCAAATGAAAATTGAAATATCTGCCAGTAGGAGCAAGAAATGGTTGCATTCAGCATTATAAATTGGGCTGTAAAATGTATTTCTTGGCAAATTTCCTAGACTAATTTTAGAAAGGGGAAATTTGATAAAAATATCTACATATATGCCAGCGTCTGAAATATATACGCAGCATTTACAACTTTCACAATAGCATTTATCTAATGCCCAATATAAATCATTGTAATGAGCTGATACGAGAGACGAGCAAGAGCAACAAACAAACTCATAAATAATGCGATAGTTCAACTGTTTCCCCTCAAAAAAATATGCACAATACGTATGTACATATGTATATAAATATGTATAGCAAGGTTCTGGTAGATAAACCCACTCACACGCACACAAAAAGTACTTACTAGAGGCAGTAAATCAACTGCTTAACTTCCCAAGACATAATAGAAACTTTTTATACGGTTTCCGAAACGAAACCAGGTTGGCATAGTTCAGATCAAATATTTAGGTTTAGTTTTGCATTTAATTTTTTCCATTTTTAGTTTTTTACGAAAAGCAAACACGCTCAAGGAAGCCGTCAGATGTATCTAAGTATCTATAGAAAGTTGTCGCAACCAGTTTGCCAGCTCGTTGGTGAGAAGAGGGTTTTTGGGGGCAAACTGTCAGGCTTGGATTTATGCTGCACGTTTATTATATTTACATTTAATTTAACTCTTTCTCATGCCTTTAAATTACTGTGACAAATGTCCGCACTACCAGTATGTATGAGCCAAGTTAAATGTATAACTATAAATATGTACCACTATTTGTGGCGAACTGTAATCGAAAGAAAACAATTTTCATGTAATCTAGGACATCATCATAAATTACAGCAATTTCGAGAGCCATTTTCGTGTTTCTTCCTCTTCGCTTTAGACCATTATGGCCACGTTCATACAGACAAACCGAGTAATATACGTACACAAACGGATGATTCATGTATAAGTAAGAGCCAGCGACCAAGTAAAGCCTTAATAGGTAATTATTTAAAATTTATTACGCTGCCTTTCGGTTATTATGGCCAACAATTTGGCCCAGTAGTAGACCTTATAGAGACAGCTTTAGTACTCCACTAAAGGCCACAAAGCTAACTGGATGTTTTCATTAAACACGCTGTCAAGGAAAAAGTGACTTAATTAGTTTTCATGTCACTAATAGTATAAGCAAATATACATACATACATATATTAAAGCGTTTAAAGTTTTTGCAAAAAATGATTGGCAACCTTGACTACCTTTAAAAGTAATCTGAATTACGTAATCTTTAATCAGAATTAAGCAGATAAGGAAAGTGATATTTTCAACGATATTTAATTTCATCATAGCTGGCATATAACTTATTAGGTAAAGAACCTATAAATCAGATAACGAATAGTTCTTATCTCTAAGCAGATACCAAAGCCGATAAACTTCGGCCGATGTCTTTATAATGAAATAAAATTACCCACAATTACCTTGAGTCACCAAAACAACACGTCGAAAGTCCGAATCTGCTGAAATTTATAGCAAGCGATCGAAATATTCCAACTAATCGTGAGTTCAAGGAAAGCTACTCGAAATTAGACATGTTATTGTACGAAAATTTATAAGAAACCCCCACAATTTCGCTGGAAGTTCTTTGCGAATGGAAACCCTATTTTCCTCCGACTCCTCTGTCTTTTTGTGGCCAGAGTTCACTTGAGTTTAAGTGCATTTTTGCATCTTTATTTGCACTCTGGTATTTGTTTTGTTGTTGCCAGTATATCTTAGACTTTTGCCATTATACACCGACACTTTTTCATATCCTGTCTGGAGCCCTCCATATAGACTATAGTCTGAGTACGAGGCCCCCTCCCTCGGGGATCCCCACTTTTGATGTGAGAAATGCGGCTCCATGACTTTGCTAAAAACCGAAAAAGCGTGCAAAGCAAAAAGGCCAAGTAAACGATGTATGTGTATGCAGAAGGAGGGGACGAAACGGAATGGTTTGGGCCAGAATAGTGCACAAACAATGCCAAAAGCGCTAACAAGCACTTGCAGGCTGTCTCTATCGCACAGCCATCTATCGCTCTCTCTCTATCTCTCTCTCTCCCTCTCTGTCCCCCTCCTTTGGCATGGAGTACAATTTGTCATCGCTTGTGACCATGAATCGGGTCAGGTGTCAACACCGAAAAAAAGCCAAAGAAAATCCAGAGGAAACTGGCTTTCAAGATACATTTGTATCTATGCATCTGCCAGCTACTTTAATGCACTTTCAGCGCTCAACGTCAATATGTCAAATTGATAAAGCCAGAAGATGCCTCGAAAAAATCGGGAAAAAAATGGAGAAAAAATAATGGTTAAGTGTTTTGCATGGCAAGGAGGCGGAGATGCAGATTTAAGAGCCCTTTCCTTGGCCCGCAGAGTGTTGCCAAAGCAATTCTCGGGTTTTTCAATTTTTCCCACTTTTTAGCTGTCTTGTAGTGCCAAAACCCATGATAACTGCTAACGATTATCGAGTGCCGAGTTGGGTGGAATGGGAAAAAGATACAAAACTAGCGAGCATGCAGCGTTTTCCCATAGATACACACATCGATAAATGCGGCAGGAACGTGGATGGAGATGGGTTTCGGCCTTATCAGTATCTTAGCTCAGGTGCTAGGTGATTGCCTAGTAATCTATACCGCACCATGTTTGCTCCTTGTCTCCTCCTTTCCTTGCCGATGCCTGCAATAGATATATAGATATGGAAACACAACTGCTTTGCATTTGTTTGCTTGTTTGCTCAAGGTGGATTATCAGGAATAGTTTCTGCCGGATTGCCAAGCAATTTACCTCAAATTGGATTCACATATCTCCCTCATTTGCAAATAGGTTACAGGCAATTGCTTCCAATCCTTATGCACGGAATTACATCCCAGTTATTTGCGGATATTCCGGACCTCCAGTTGACTCAGGCCTGAGTTTCGTGGTATGCAATATATATCCGGGCACCAGGTCAAAGCAATTTGGTTGGACAAACTATGTTCTATTTGAAATTATATTCCATTTAAATGAAATATTGTTTTAAACACAAGAAACTTCAACTGTATAAACTGTATAGACCAATTATTGCCTCAATTTAACACCTGCCAAAAATTGGAATTTAAAACCTGCAATGTCCTTTTGAGCCAGCAGTGCAATGCAGGCCATCAAAATTCCTCTGGCTGCCATTTGGGTGCATAAGTTTTAGCCAAGCTTATCGTTTGCAAACACCTGTGACAGCAATTGCATTTCAATTGCAGATTAATTGAATTGGCCAAATCGAGGAGCTGCCAGCCCAGTTGGATGGAATAGAAAAATATACAACATTTGGGCAAACATCAGAAGAAGAGAAATTCTGACTTTTCGTACACGCAAGCCCCATTTTCCCCCCACTTTCCCCCAATTTTCCTCCGCTTTCACCCGACAACTACAATTGTGGGGCCATCGTTGTATTTTCTGCTTTATGTTGGGCAAATATTGACATTCGTTTATTAAAATTCCAGCAGAGACCCGACGAGTCAGTCGGCATGGGGTGAAAACTCAAGCGAAGGCGCTCCAAACCAAAGGAGTTATAGAAGGGGGCGTGGCAGTGGGCAGGCAACATTTTATGTCATGTTTGCATATGTAAATGTGTCTCGCTCTCTTCCCATTTTCTTGGGCGGGCAATATTTGCTTTTAATTTTTGCTTTGTTTAAACTGCAGTTTAATTTTATTTTCCACAAATATGGGCAAAAGAAAAGCAAATCGCTTGAGCCAGAGAGACTGGCCGAGATGTTGAGATACGTAGATACATCTACTAGATACTATGCAGTCAATTGCCAACTGCTGTTGCACTTCAAATTTAATTGACACATTTCTTCGGCCATTTCCAACTTTTTTTGTATACTCGGTCTGCAGAAATAGTTTTCCACATGAGCAACAATTTACACATACACAACTTGCGAAATAAATTTTCATCTAATGCCAAGGGGCCGCAAGTCTGCAGCCAAGTTGAAAAAATAACAAATGCACGCCATTGAAATCCAACAAAAAGTGCTGCGATAAAAATTGCCAACAAAAATGCAGTAGCACTAAACAATTCAAGTGACAATCACAAAATTGCAATAACAATGCAAATAAACTTTCAACTTTATGGTTTCTGCATTTACATTCGTTTTAATTAAATTCAAGTGCCAACGAAAATGGCTTACAAATGAAGTCGAGGCTGCAAAAATACCTCTTAAACAAAACTGCATTTCAATAAATAACTGCAAACTGTTTTAGAAATAAATGCCAGTCATAACAAAATACGATTATAATAACCAGCAATAGAATTACTAACTAAGAGGTACACAAAAACCTCCAAATGGTTTCTTTATTAGCAACTTTTTTGCCTATTTTGCATACTTGATTTGTGTCGTTTTCATGTGAATCTGATTGCCGAACAAAACAATTTTGTGTGTGACATTATAAATACTTTGATGCTGGTCACTATACTATTTACATTTATTTGTGTTTATTTTTCCCCTAGTCCTCCATTTCACTTTGCCATCGAAATAGACTGTTTTGATTAACATTTTCCTCTCGTTTTGTATCTTTTCTCGTTGACTGATTGGTTTTTCTTTGTTGCCAAGTAAGTCAACACACAGGAAATGGGATATAAAAGCGCAACTCTAATTAAGCCTTAAAGAAGGGTGTGTGCTGGCTGTGCTGTGTGTTGCATGAAAATGAAAATGGAAAAATACCGACCCTCCTAGATTAAATTGAATAAAAGTGCAAGGAAAAAGCACAAGTCATCGCTTGATTGGCAACTAAATCGAGGCAGGAAATGCCATTAGCCAAAGAGCATTCATTATACTGTTGTGAGGTTGGGGTGTTATTATTAAGGTAAATATTTTTAAAACAATTAGGAAATACTCGTACTTCTACGTTTGCAGTAAATATAATTTCGTGTGTCAACTTGGCATCGCGGAACTAGTTTCAATAAAAATTGTCATAAAAGTGTGATAGTGATCACGGGGTAACCCCCTAAAAGGCCATAAAAACACCTGAGATATCTCAGCGAAAATTTCCCTTACACTGCCGAAATCTTCCGTCATATTTCTGAAATTCTGCTTGGAACTTGGAACCATATCATAGCAACATCATATTACCAAATAGTGAACGCTTATCAGTGCCGAAATTGCCTTGAACAGAATGTTTTATGGGGCCCCTTGCCATATCATCATACGGTTTGTTTTTGTTTTGCTCGGTTTTCGGGTAAAATCTAGGGCAATTCATGTTTGACTCAATTAGTTGTTCAATGTCGATTTGGGAAGACATTTCATTAATTCCGCCTGCCACAGCGGAAGTTGCCAATTACAATGAGTCACACAGACTGAATCGTACGAATTCCCCCTGCGAACATAGACCATTTACAAAGGTTTTATTCGAAGCCCTCGGATCGCGAGGTATTCTGGTTTAATTAGATTTACTTTTATGTATATCTGTATGTCTGTATGTCTGGATATGTCTGTATCTCTGGCAGGGCTAAAGCGCTCCCTCGGGACGTGGAAAATGCAAAGAGATTGGAATACGACTTCGAGGGCCATAAATAACGATAATGCCTATAATTGCCAACAATTCATTATTATGGTAAGATAATTTGATATAAATGGGCTCTACGTGACCCCGACACAGCCTCAAGTGCCCCGTCCTCCTTCGATTGGTTCGCAAAAGAGCGTCTTAACCTCTTCGGAAACTGGGAATGCACATGACCAGAAATGCGATGGTGTCGGCGACCATGGCCCAAACACTTGGCCACTTTTATGGCCACATTCGCTGCGCCGATGAGCGAATCAATTATTGCCGCATCGTTTAACTGCACTTTTAGCCAAGGATTCTTGTGATAGGGTTCCATTATTCATTTGCCATTTATATTGATTTTTATTTTTTCTGCGTTATGGTGTAATTAATTAGTGACATATAATTTGCAGGAAAATTAAAGAAGATACGCTTCCTACGCTGTCATAAAACACTTAATATTTATAGTCAAGTTCCGTTTATTAAGCTAACGAAATTCCGGAATTATTAATGGCTTGCATAATCTGCGGGCCTACGATAAATTACCTAATTAGTCGTATAATCCACAGGCAAAGGAACTTTATTGGATTCTATTGCAATATTTCCACTCTTCCTAAAAGGGAAGTCGTTAATATAAATATGAATTGGTTTTAAATATGTTTTACGACTCCATTGATTGCATTTGCTACAGACTAAGGGGACTAAAGACAGATCCATTCGCTTGAAAGTTGGAAATACAGAACCTCGATGATTTATGATGCCTCGTTAAAGTCAGACGAAAACGGAAATAGAACTCGTTTAATAAAAAACACTTTGCATTTTGGCAGACACTCGAGGGCAAATGGAGAGGGCCAGACGAAGTAGAAAATATAAATTAAAGCAACAGCAGAAACAAAAACCCAAACGTTTAATTGCGGGGAAACAAAGAAAAGAGACCAACAAGAAATCAAAAGAAATTCCACAAAATAGGGTTTCAAAGAGGACAATAAACATAAAAACAAAAAAAAAGTAAACTAAGGAACAGGCAAATGTCGAATTAAAATTAATGTCGAGTTAATCGAGTTTTGTTGTTGCTGCTCAGTTTCTTTCTCTTTGTTTTCCATTATTTTTTGTATTTTGCTTTTTGTGTTCTTCTGGCCAGCGAACAAAGAGCAAAAGGAGAAGAAAAGAATCTGATTCTCAATCTGAAAGCAGTTTGTCTTCTTCCCATTTTTTAATGTGCACTCGCCCCCTCTCTTTCTGGAGCCTGTTTATGCTGCCTCCCTCTCTTTCACTCCCTGCCATGCCGTCTCTTTCGCTCTGCATCGCCCCCTCTCTCTCGCACCAACCCGATCTTATAACAGTGTTTACCTTGGCAGCGCGCAGTCGCAACCTCCGACTTCGCAGCCTCCGCGGGCAGCAGGCATTGTACTATTTCAAGGATAACCACTAGCCCGAGGTTCTCCTTTGTGCCATCCGATTCTGGCCTTCGGATCTGCTGAGTATTTTCCTATAAACTGCAATCGATTGCTGTAATTACGGGGGAGCACACAGCCCGAGGGCAGCATCCTCACAGCGAGAAAGACAAACAATTATGGAAACATAGTTAAAGTACTGAAAGCTAAAATACTTTAAAGGGTAAAGTACTGAAAGTTGAAATACATTAAAGGGTAAAGTACTGAAAGTTAAAGTGCATCAAAGGGAGTAAATATCAAGTAAAAATCAAGGCAAAATCCTCAGTGGAATAAAGCTGCATCCTTAGGTAGTGACCCAAATTTCAAGTCATAATAATAATATACCTTGTATGTATAGGGAACCATCTTATATCATTTCATTTCGACCCACATTAAAGTGAACTGCATTTAGGCATTCATATATTAAAAGCACTTTTCTTGATTTCACTTGGCCAGCAGACGACTTTTACTAATTAACACTTTTCTCGCTTTCCCTTGCAGGTAAGTTCTGGACATTTGCGTTGTGCTTAACCCAAATCGACGGTTGGTAAGAAGCGGGAATCCGAATCGGAATCGGAATTGGGATTGGGATCGGAATCGGGCTAACAAGACAAGTCACTTAATGTCTGTCGCCAATTTATTCGCATTTTTTGCGCCGCTCTTTGTTTTTGGGGCCAATTAGCGAAACGAGTTTCTGGTGTAAACGTTGAGGAAAGGAAAACATTTCCGCAAAATAAATAAAGTAAAGTAAAGTGAAGTGAAGTGAGGTGGAGGATGAGAGAAAAGGCCAAAACCAGCTGGCCGAATCGGAGGTATGAGTGATTCATGCGAGTGCGAGTATCTCTTAGTACGCTCCAACTCACATCGGGTTCCCCATTCCGCATTTCCCATTCCCCATTCCCCAACCTCCAATCTCCAGATCCACTTTACTCTGCAGTAATACGACGAGATAATGAGCGGGGCCGTAAGGAAATTAAATACAGTGATTAAGTAACTTAATGACGTGGGATAAGCCACGAAATGTGCAGGCTTAGGGGATGGATGGCCAGAACCGGCCTATTCCGATTCAGATTCCGGCTGTAATCCCAAAAAGTTACTACATAAGTCTAGGATTTGGACCCACACTTCAATCGCTTGGATCTCAAGTTGATCCGGCTCTTGTCTTCAAACTCAAGAGTCTCGTAACTCTTGGCCAAAAGTTCACTTATTCGGCGGTCAGTGAACCGCCTTCTTCTACGACTTCTACGACTTCTTCCTCATTTGCATTTTGTGGCAGCGGAGAACCATTTTAATTGCGTTTAATTAGACTCTCGGCTAACCGAAATAATTATGCATAATTAAAAGCCATTTTGCATTTTTAACGCGAATTTAAGGCATTAACCTCGCCAAGTAAATTATGCATGTCACGTGGCATTTAATTTTGAAAAATATCATTTAGGTTTATTATAACTCCTCATCTCGTTTGTCTTAAAAAGCAAAACTTAATTGAATCGAATCGAATTGAATTGAATCAAAGAGATGATATCACCGCGAATTCCCCGCAAAATATACCTCACATTATTGGGTCATTAATTTCAATTATAAATTATTCATCACTATTTAGGGAAAGTTGCTAATTTAGCGACAGTTCAATGAACCAAAAGTAGGCAACAGTTTTATTTTGGCCAAAAACAAACAAATAAATATTCGAGCAAATATTGCTGAGCAATTTGGCCTTTTCTCATTCTTTTGATTTTTTTTAGAATAAATTGTTCAATTATTTTGGGTGTGGCAAGTGGATTTCGCATGGATATTATTGGTTTCTGCTGTCATTTGCATAGACTTGAAGTTAATGAAATTTTTCAAATATTCATTCAGCTTATTTGTACGTGGGTGGCAGTGTGATATGCATATTAAATAGTCTCTAGAGTTGGATTTATTATATCTGTGTAAGTCCAATTGGAATGGAGCATGAAATTTGGCTTCAAGATTTTACATGCTAATAGTTTTTGGCAGGAGACTAGACTCAATGTTGCTCTTGATTATTATATATGTATATTCATGTATGTACATTTTAATGATGAATAGAGATACGTTTACAAGGTTTAGGGTGACCAACTGCCCCATTAACCCTCCGAATACCCCTTGTTCCTGGGCTTACCTGGCACAAAACACTGCTCACATACTGGCCGCATATCAGTTTGTATGTTAAACACTTTAAACGTGTTTTCATTTTGACTTGTTTGCTTTGCTCTTTACCTTCTTTTCAAACTTCT
Organism: Drosophila teissieri; assembly: GCF_016746235.2. NCBI lineage: Eukaryota > Metazoa > Arthropoda > Insecta > Diptera > Drosophilidae > Drosophila > Drosophila teissieri. The sequence continues at coordinate 2,811,995 of NC_053031.1, read as the reverse complement.
TACTATACAAACTACACACACACAAACGGCAACTGCGACCCTTTTTCATTTGACTTCGTCTCGTTGTTGTTGCCGCACAAAATTATATTTATTTTTGCATTAAGCACGAGGTCAATTAACCTCATGCCGCGTCGCGAGTTCAATAAACGCAAAGCACACACAGCGCGCCAAACACAAGCAAAACTTTAAACTACACACTCGCGTACAGCAGAATTTAACATTCACATAAAAAGCGCAAAAAAAATACGCAAAAAATACAACAAAATGGCAAAAAAGAATGCAAAAAACTGTGTTGTGACGTCGTTGTTGTCGCTGACATTTTGCGCATTTTACAACAGCAACAAGAACAACAACGAGGCAACGCGGATTTTTTACAACTTTTTTGCCATTTTTTTACAATTGTAAATTGAGTCATTTGGTTGTAGTTGCCAGTTGTCGTTGTTTTTCACCCCTTTTTTTATTATTCTCATGTTTGTTATGCACTTGACAACGACAACATATGAGCGGCAGCAGCAACAGCAACAACTGCAACAGCAACAACTGCAGCAGCAACAACCGCAGCAGCAGCAACATCAGCCAAAAACTCATTCATCAACACTTTCAAAGCGCTTTTGCACCCATTTGAGATTTTGTTGTGTTTTTTAGCCTAAGGCCACTGCTTTTTGAGGGGGGTTTGGGGGGCTCGGAAGCCCCCTGGTCATTGATACGCCGGCTCGCGTGCCATTCTTGCTCTTTTTTCAAAACTTGTTGTTTCCCCCCTTTGCTTTTTTTTGTTATATATTTCCATATTTATTTGCTTGGCTTTTTTGGGGTTCTGTCATAGTTTTTTTGCCCATACAAATTAATTGTAGTCGTTTTTTGTGGGTTTTTGCTTAGGGTGCCGCGTGTTGCCACGCAAAATGAAAAAGCGAGGGAAAAGGTATTTTTGATTTGGTTGTTTATTTTGCGAGCCCAGCTTGCTTGGTAACCGATGACGTTGAAAATCGAGGGCGGTGTGCACAGGTGTGCAAAATGAATGTCGAGTGGGGCAAAAGCGAATGTAAATCAATAATCGAGGCGGGGGAAGTGCAAAAATGCTAAGTAAATGAAGACAAATTGGGTAAAATTTGTTTGAGCAGTTTATTACGGGCGAATTTGTTCGCTGAGTGCTATAAAAACGAATGAGGAAATGCTGGGAAAGTAGATATAAATAAAACTGGCATAAGTAATAAATATTCAACAGGAATTGCGAGTTGTTCTCACACCCACGCGATAAACTCGGAAATAACGTGTTAACTAAGCCATTAAACTTAAAAATACTTTTTACTATTCTTTTTGGCAAAAACTCTGCAGGCCGTATAAACATTTTTAACGATGGCATTTACAATCATGAGAACATGTGTATAGAGAACAACTTTATGACTTGTACGCAATTAAATGGCATAAATGAAATATATTATGTTTTTGGCCCGCCAGCTTAAATGTTGCAAACACAGCCAACTAATTGACTAAACTATGCAAATTACTCGATTCATTAGAAAAGCACTCAATTTGACTTTCAATCGATGTGCAAAAACAATTAACTCATTAAATGACTAAACGCTCGCAGCTCATCAAAATATCGAAACAAAAGCCGAGTTCGCCGAAGGCAGTAAAAAATAGATATACGCAAAATACCCAAGCAAATCAGATAAAAGTGATTCATGGTGTCAAATTGCTCAGCAGTCGAGGTGCAAAATATATAATTTTAGCAGCCAGTTTGGCATTTCCGTTGGCAGAAAAGAAACGCATAAGTTAAAAGCTTCCCCACTCATGACTCACAAATATCCGTGTACACACAGTTGGATTTATATGCCGGCAATTAGCCAAGTTGATCTAATAACCCGAGTGGGAAATCGGCGGGGAAAACTGTTGCAAATACTTACATTTCCACTTGGCCAAATCGCGGCCAAGCCACAAAACTAGTTTACGTAAAAAACACACACAGAAAAACTAACAGAAACTAGTATTATAATAATGACTTCAATTTTCAGGCCGGCCAGGCAAAGAGATTGTTGTAAAAAATAATAAAAAAAATAATAATAATAACGAAAGCAGAGTAGACCAGCGCACAAAAAATTGTATTTGGCAACTTTAGCAACGAGATTCTTTGACGTGAATTTATGGCAATTGAAGACAAGTTTTTAATTATGTTGCTGCCGTCGTTATTGCTGTTGCTGTCGTTGTTGTTGTTGTTGTTGCTGCTGATGTTGTTGTTGTTGTTGTAGTTGTTTTTGTGTCTGTTATGGCCGGGCATAATAATAATTTAAATATGGCCAGGACAGCCTGAAAATGAAGTGGCACACGGCATTAAATCATCGCGTGCAGCTAAAAAGGATAAATAAGCGAGGAGGAGACACAGCACAGCAACTGCTGCCTTCAATTTACTTTTCCCAATCACAGCAATTGAATCAATTTCTGTTGGCTTACTTATCGCACACAATAGCCGATTAAAATGTTTAACTGGGAATGCAGGGAAATACACCTGAAGAAACAAGAAACTCCTTTTTCGCTTACTAACTACTTTTCTCAGCCATTATTAAGTTTTACAGCTAGCATTATCGATACAAAACAAACAGTTATTATATGTTTTATCCACACTTCGAGAGCATAACGATGGCTTTTCAGTGGCCAATTAAATGCATGAAAATATGGTTTGAAAATACCAATAATAATGCAAATATGCAGTGCAACGGCAGACGGGAAATAATTTCGCTTTATGTTGTGGCCTGCGAAAAATCTTCTCCTTCTGCTTGTAATTATGGGAGACTTGTTCTGCATTGTGGCTGCTGTTTTTGCAGCTTTTGTTGCTGCTGCTTCTTCGTCTACATTGCAATTTGTATGCAAATGCAATCGGCAATGCAGCCACACACTACACACACACACACAGACACATCGTGCAACACACCGTACACACACACCATCGCAGCATAAACAACGTGATTAGCATAACAGTCGACGAGGCCGTAAATATTGCATTTTAGCATAATTGTTTATACTTTGCAGCAGCTGCCAAACGAAAGCAACGCCTCTTCGCAGTTGGGCTACTTTGTATTTAGTAAGCCAAGTAATTAAGCCAACAGCACATTTCGGCATATAAATTGTAATATACCACTCGACTCAAGCACACTTAATGAGTTTTCCATTCACACACACCATTCTTCCCATTTGGGATCAGGACTTTGATTAAAGCCTGCCATTTGCATGAATTTGGCAGGCAAAATAAAGCAAAGTTGCATATTAATAATTGAACAATAGCTGCTCCTTGGAATATGTAAATCAGCAAGAAAGTCCCTAAGTCATGTGGTCATTTCACATAACTAGCAAGTTAATTATTATCGAGAGTTTCAACTTCTTAAAACTAAGAACTTTTGATTCATAGCCTTTAAAACCATTGGTTTATTTTCTCACAATTTTCCAGTATTTGAGCATCCCCCCGTGTTGCTATTTTAACTGCATTTTCGACTGCATCATGACAAATTTCTCACAATAGTGTCAACTGCGGACATCTACGATCGCTTTCGGCATTCAGCATTCAGCATTCGGTTTTCTGCTTTCGGCTGTCGGATGTACACAATCTTCTCGGCGAATCCAACAAGTAGAGTGGAGTCGACAGTTCCCATTCCCATTCCCAGTCCCAAAACCCATTTTCCATTTCCCATTCCTGCATCAAAGTCGAGTTTCAACGAGCTGTGCTGACTTTCTATTGTACAATGCGATCCAGTCACTTGTTTTTGGCCCCATTACTATAGTGTGTGTCCATGTGTGCCAATTGCCGTCCATGTGTGTGTGTGTGTGTGGTGTATCAACAATGCCTAACTGCCTGTGACGTTGTTGGTGTTGGATATTCTCTGGTAATGCACTCCGAAAAAAAACGCTAAACATAAAACAGGGGTAAATAAAAAGTATTCGCATAACAATATGGTAATACTAACATCCCACGTTGGGCGCCAGATGTATGAAACGCATTTCAGCATTCTTAGTACTTCATCCTAACTAAATCTTGGAATGGAATGTAAATATGACTAGAATACTTTTTTACGTGCTCCAATGGATAAGTATTGCTTGCAATGTGTTGCTGTTGCAGTTGCGATTTGTGTTGCAGTGTCGCTGTTGCATGCTATCCCCGTTTTGGGGGCTCCGCTTTGTTCGTGTTCATTTGGCAGTTTCCGCGCTGCAAACTTTGTAATTAACTTTTGTCACGACGATGCCAAAGTCTTTCGAGGACTCTCGACCGAATGTGAAATAAAAACAAACCAAAAATAAACTGCATTCTGTGAGGTGAACATGCATAAGTAATTATTTATTTGCGAGATGACAGCAAATATTTCTTAAGTATGCAACAATTAGCAACGCCAGCTTAAAAACCGATTAAAGACAGCAAACATTTCTGTTAAGGCCAAAAGGAGAACAATAGAAGTTCCATGGCGTGCCAAAAAAAAGAGGAACAAAATTAAAGCAGAATACTATAATATAAGGAAAATGAGAGAAAAGAGGGAGAGGAAGAGCAAAGAAGAATTGCCAAGGAATTTGTTAACGACTCGACATGCCAAAATTAATGGCATGCCTGGCAATAATTAAAACAAAAACAAGGCAGCACGAAACTGACGCTGCAGAAAAAAGAGCAGACAGAGATGGATGGAGGCGCAGAGAAAGAGACGGCAACAGAGCATCCAAACGAGTTTTCTGGCAAAACAAAAAAGGCGGGAGGGGGGGCGGAGTAAAGCGAAATGCATTATATAACAAGCATTTCCATCCATTTCCAAATGACTTTTCCAAATGTAAAGTCTGCTCACCTTTTTTCGGCTGCGATTTGCCAATATTTGATCTATTGATTACCAGAAAGTAATGTTTTATTAACAGTGATGGTAAATGTTTATGTAAGAGTACCTAGTCTTATGCATTAGCAAGGATTTCTATCGATTTCATTTGGGGATATTCCATATTATGCCTGAAAACTAACAAGACCGTATCTAAATTGAATACTTATCAGGTAAAACACGTAGCCTAGCCATTTAAATTTGGTTGTACACATTTACCTTGTACCTACGAGAGTCGAGGGCAAACAGTACCTTTCAATCACTGATTATAAACAGCCCGACCACTGAAAGCGGCAGCAAATGTATACTTCCACCGCCCTTTTTCAATTTAATTTATCGCAAATATGCAATCGAAATGATGATGTGAGTGGAAGAGCCTGCAATCAATGATGGCTTGATGAAAAGCCCTTCGGATTGACTAACAGGAACTTTAATAATTCAGATGGCGTAAATCGAATTAGTGAGGCATTTCTTGGGGCAAATGTCATGTCGGTGGATTATTTCGATTTTAGTTAAGCTGCCGCAGAAGCAAGCTGCTTAAGAATGCAACTGTCCGTGCTATGGACGAACAATTGCAGCCTAATTGAAAGCTAAATTGAATAAAACACACACAACCACACACCCACACACACACACTCATTCAATCGCCGAGAACAAGCCCTCGACACACAGACACATGCTAACAAGGCAGCGGAAAAAGAGGGTAAAAAGTGTAGCCTGCTCAACGGCGCACACTCGACACGTACAATTACAGTACGGCACACACACACATATGCAGTCGCAATTACTTGTGCTACTGTGTGTGTGCGTGTGTGTGTGAGAGAGTGTGAGGAGATAGCCAGACAGTTCGCAAGAATCTCAAGAGCCTTCAACTGTGAGGCACTGCGAGAAATCACATTTGCTGCCTACTTTTGCACACATTCATAAATGCCAGAAAACCCCTGATGATTTCAGTGCACCTGAGGAAAATGGCAATTTCTAAAACTACTGAACAGCTACATTCGAAAGCAAGCTTACAATGCAAACAAATACGGGTTTTCTCTCCCTGTATGCCTGCATAGCCAACCCGAAAGCTGCAGGATAATGGAATGGAAAAGAGAACGGCGGACAGCAGAAGAAACATTCTGTGCACATAAAAGGGGGCCAAGGAGGGGGTGGAGGTGGGCGGGAAAATTGTGGAAAATGCAAAATTAGCATGAATACGAAATACAAGTTAAATATTTGAGCAGCCCAAAGGTGTTTCAAGCGCCAGAGAGACGAAACGAGCATAAGAATGGAGCATTAGGAGCGGCGAAAACCGAAAAACCAGTGCCAGGAAAAGGGAAAATGCCAGATGGAAAATGGAAAATGCAGGCGAGCACGAGATGCCTGGATGCAATCATAGAAATTGCATTTGCCGTTAGAGCAAATGGTACTAGCGAGTCCAAAATGAAGTATTCTGCAGCATAAGCAGACTGGGCCCGATAAAGATTTGCTCTAATTGCTAGCCATTATTCCAAAATGGGATATGTGTGTCCGGGGTCCTGAACTCGAAATTGCAAATATTTAATCAGCTCTTGAGCTGTTAGAAAGTAACGAAAAGCTGCTGGAAAATTATCTTCTAAACAGCTTAAATTAATTTTGCTGTAGCTAAATCTTTTCAGTACCTTAACTCTGCTGCCATCAAAGAAGATATGATTTCTATACATTAGTACATTTTCTATTATTGTTCTTATTATAGCTAAACCTTGTAGCCGTACCTTTTCCCATTTTCCAATACAAGCGCGACATGACAGCAGATAAATAGACTGCTGATAAAATGTTAAATAAATAGCAACGCACACCAGCAATACACTAGCGATAACTAATAGTTGATTTATTTACAATTTACGCGGTGCATTTTCTTTATTTTCGCTGTCCTTTACCTTTATTTCTTTCTTTGCTTGTTGATTTGTTTTCCATTCCATTCCATTGCGCCGCCGCCCCCTCCCCGCGCCGCCTTATCAGCGGACTTTGACTTTGGGGACATGTAAATAATTTATATTGTGTATACTCTGTTATGTGTGTAATTTATGACGGCCTCGCTGGCACACTATAAAAAACGCAGAGCGAGCGGGGTGTTATATGGCCCTTATCAGCGGGAAAGTGGGACGTGTGTACTAGTAACTTGGCCAGTGGCTTAGCAACAATATCAGCTTGGGTTTCTAACTAAATTAGCATTGAAGCAAGGTGGGTGCTTAAAATCAATTAATTCGCTATAATACAAAATGTCTCAGATAACCCGAAAACTTAGAAACTAATGAAAACTAATCCAAAAGCTAAAATTATATTGTAAATGAAACATTTGCATATTTTTTGAAGTTTTTATCTGTACAAGCTGTTTATTCTAGGCCGAAGTAGGGTATTCTGCGACTGTCTTGTGAATGATCTTACCTTTACTTAACCTTATTTCGCTGCGTTTCGCTGGCTGCTTATCAAGGCGATGTAACGCACACAAGCATAAAAACACACATTAAAAAAACACACACACGCACGCAGAGATAAACGCACACAGAGCCGCTACTAATTGCTGTTTACTCAGCGCGCAATTTTCTTTCCGACACTCAGAGAAAAAGTGTGGGCATAACACGGAACACCAAGGGCCATTGCCCGCAGTGCTTGTTGTTGTTATGTGTCAACTGCAACTCACTAATCTCCCACTATCTCACACACACAGATACTCACTCACTCACACATGCGAACCGTGTATCTCTGCGGTGCCATCTTTCTTTAGCGTTTTATTTACTTTACCAAGAAACAAATAGTGGCCGCAATGCAAACGGACGATCATAAAAATTTAATTAACTTTTATGAACTGGGTAAATAGTGTAGGAAATGCATTAAACGCAGCGCAGAAAAACTAGAAAAACATTTACCCAAGTCCCGGGGTCTGAAAATAACAAAAAAATATCTATTTACTTTCTTTACGATTTTTCATTTGCGCCGTGTTTGTTTATTTGTTTGCCGATGTCTAAGCAAATGTTTTCGCCAGTGTTTGCCAGAGTTTAATTAATATTTCAATGCTAATATTTATGGTGTCCCAATAAACAGAGGGTTGAAAAAATAGTTAAATTGGCACACGTTTAACAATGAACATATAAAATCAGTTACCAAGCTGCTCTTGTTTTAGGAATTATTTTAAATAAAATATATTATTTTGAACATTTGAATGGTATTACAGCAAGTCGTCCTAATTCTATGCACACATCTGTAGGTGTGTGTTTATTTTGGGACTGTTTGCACTTAAAATACAAAAATTGAAATGTAAGCAAAACTAATTGGCAATTTTCAATTGGAAATTGCGTGCAAATTTATTTTAATTTTGCACCTGCGTTTGCCAGCCCCATCGATGTTTGCAATGCAAATATTTTTAGAAAGCAAAACGAAGTGAGGGAAAACCCATCACCACCCCCTCACCCCCTCACCACTTTACCAGCTCACCATTTTCCTTTTTCCAGGCCGGTGTTTGTGCAAGTTATTTGGCTGCTTGACTGCCACCTGGTCCCAGAGATAAGGAGAGGAATTCGAATTTAGCAGCTCGCATTGTTGGATTTATTTGCATAGCATTATGCGACACATACTATGCATGCCAGATAAATCCATATGGACACTGTGGAACGTGGTGGAAGGTGGTCTGGCCAAGGTGGCAAATATTATTTCACACATGTGTAAAATATAAATCACTTTATTGCAGCCAATTTGCACAAACGATTTGCTGTGACTGCGATTTTGTTGGCCCTGCATGCAAATGGCGTTTGTGTTTGTTGTCTGCACCAAACTCCCAGCCACATCAGCCACTTTAATTGGGAGCTGCCTTTTTGGGCCATTTTTGATTTGTGCCTTTCGCAATTAGCAGAAATATTTCGAGAGATATTTGTTTGCTTCCCCATCGCCCAAGAAGTTTTGTTGATTTATTGCAAGAAATTTACGACAACCACAATGTTTATTTATACAGCTATGCCCCACCTCCTTGAATTCATCCCCCATTCATCAGAATTTCGAAAAGTTTGTCTGATTGTGTAAATGCATATTTGCACAGCCAGCATTTTAAATGTTTGCAGAGCAATGCTTCATTAAATGGAATCGCCCGTTTCATATATATTTTGTGTTTGCAGAACAACCATATGCCAATATTTAAGTGGGTGCCGCAACTTTTGAAAGCTGTAAGAGTGCATGCCACCCACGAATAGTGGCGAGTTAGGCCACAAAATAAACTCTCCGGCTTAATGCAAAAATATCTGACCTGACATTATCGATTGACCTGCCCGGAGCAGCGGAAAACTATTTTTGCCTTAGCAAGGGATGCAAACAAAATGTAGAAAAATAAAACGAATAAACGACGGGAAGAAACGACAGCGACGCTTTTACGAACATAAATTTTGAAAGCCTTTAATGGCGAGCAACAGCAACAAGAACAACAACAAATGGCAACCGCAGCTGTTGCTACGAATTTTTGCAACATTTTTCCTCTGTTTTCGGAATCGGCTGCACAAATAAATTGCGCATAAATCGTGGGCAACATAAATTTTACATGCTGCCCGCCGTTTGCGGACTGAAAACAAGTTGAAATTATGTGAGCGAGGCGGGCATAATTTATGCGATCGGATGGGGAGGCAATTAAAATATTTGTGCCAACTAACAAATTTCCTTAATTAAAAAATATCTTAGGCTGTGCAATTACGAGCTGGAAAATGTAAGCAACACAGTTAAGCTGACTATATTCAACGTTAAACGGTCTCCATCTTTGTTGACATGAACTTAGGTTACTGCATTTGATTTAGAGCGGGCTAAGCCAGTTATTTATTAAGCTAAGCCAGCTTATCAAAAGATTACACTTACATTTTAAACCGCAACTAACTAGAGATTCCTTCTCCCTGTTTTTCAGCAGTCACGCGCCCGCAAAAACTCCACCAAAGCAAACAAACTGAATGCAGCCGCTGCATCAGCAACATCGCCTCGTCTAAGTCCAGTGCCTGCAGCAACACTGTTGCCGCAGCAATCGCCAAATACCACATCAGCAACAGGCAACCTGCAGCAGCAGCAGCAGCAGCAGTACCAGCAGCATCAGCAACTTCTGTCGCAGCAGCAACTACTGTCGCAGCAGCAGCAACAGCAGTACCAGCAGCCGCAGCAGCAACAGCAGCACTTCCAGCAGCAGCAGCAGCACTTGCAGCAGCAGCAGCAGCACGCACAGCAGCAACATTTGCCACAGCAGCAACATCAGATAACCGCACAAATCCAAACCATGAAGGATCAACCGCAGCAGCCCATGGTGAGTCAATCGGTTTCGATTTCCATTTCCTATGCAATGCCATTGACCTTTTCCTGTGGCCACCCCCACATACCCACATATCCATTTCGTTTTCCATTTCAAGGCAGCCAAATGCGAAATGCGAAATACAAAATACGAAACACAACGAGCCCATAAATCCGCATGGCCACATTGCGTATACGTCACGTGGCCCCGGGCCCAATCAATTGCAGCTGTGCAAACTCATACACGCCACAGCCAGACATCGCACATATATCTCTCTATATATATATATATATAGTAGATATAGTTGCCCATTCATTCATAAAGATTTTGTCGATTTTTATCAATGATTGCTAAATGCTTTTGAAAACAAAACCACACACACACGTGAGCCAGGTGCAGATAAATTCCAGATACAGGAAGCCAGCTGCCTGGCCATTCAGCTTGCCTACACTGGGACAAAAAATTTGTAGAGTCGATCCCTTTACCTTAAATTGAAGTTTACACTTTTAAAATATTGAATAAGCACGAAAAGAAATAATTTATGTTGCATTTATGTTGAATATCTTTAATACATACCAACCAGTTTCCTGAAGTGTAATCCGAATTGTGTGTGCTTTAATTTTTACATTTTATTTGAATTTTATTGTGGCCGCCCCTCCCCCGCTGCTCCCCTTTCACTTTCACTTTCATAACTTTTCTGCGCGCTCGTAAAAATGCAAATGGAAACGGGTTGAGTTTTTGGGTCTGGCCGGCGAGTCTGGCTTTGTTTTGCTGGCTCATTTTTCGTTTTATTTCCTTTCATGCGGCTTCCTGTTTATTCAGGGACCAAAAAATGTAGCATAATTTGAGGCGTGTTAATTAACAGTGGTGTTTTGTGTACGCCGCGGAAGTTGTAACTCTGGGCAAAGAGGAAATTTCTGTTTTGGGGCCTGGACTTTGCCACCAATTAGACTGAGCCTAATTAGGGCACACAAAATATGATTTATGACTGGCCAATCCAGTGTAGCAGCTTTGGGTACATAATTCATGTCAGTTTTTCAACTGTTTTTATGGCCCAAATGCTTATTTATGAATGGTGTTGCAAAGCAGTCGAGGACGTAATGGCACTGAGTTGGTTTGGGTTTAGTCTAGACCTGGAATTAATGGGGATATGGAAAGAAAAATTACCAGGAAGCAGATAATACTCCGTATATTTTAGCATTACCTTTAGAACTTTACTCAATGTGTTTTCCAAAGAACAAAGGAAATTCACATGCAGTTTACTTTAACTTGAAGTGCACACGATTGGAATCGTGAATAATGTTCGTTCCATCTTCGTTTTCAGGCACCCATGGCCTTCTACCCCACATGGCAGGCGGATCCGTCGCAGGGCTGGCAGAACCAGTTCATACAGCAGATACCACAGAACACACCGGCCATAACGTCCCTGAACTCCCTGGACTTCCAGACGCAGTCGTATGCGTATCCCTCGAACGGCTACGTGCAGTCGGGCCTGGGATTCGATCCCAACTACGGTAGGTCGCCATATGCGGCACCAGTGCAGCGCTACGACTTCCAGAGCCAGCAGCTGTCCACGGCACCGTCGGCCATCAACCAGGTGGGTCTGCAGAGTGTGGCGGGATTCGCGCCCAGCTACGCTGGACAGGTGTCCGCCGCACCAGTGCCGCCGTCGCAGCAGCAACAACAGCAGCAGCAGCAACAGCAGCAGCAGCATCTGGGAGCGGACCTGAACAAGACGATGTCGGGAAACGACACGCCTGGATATCCGCGGGTGAGCAGCGTGCCGCCGCGCTCACTCAACTGTAACGGGTATTCAGGCGATTACAGCGGTTCCCCAGCCACCAACAGCAACAACAACAGCAGCAACAACAACAGCAGCAGCAACACCAGCAACACGAACAACAGCAACGGCAGCAATAACAACGCCACCACAGTGGTCAGCGGAGGCACCACCACGCCAGCCCCACCACCCACAGTGGTGGCCCAGCCCGCCTCCTCGCCCATGCAGCCACCCAACCAGGCCGTGCCCCCGTCGCCCACGCGCAGCAACATGCTGCAGCAGCAGCAACACCAGTCGCCCACGGGCAACGGGCTGCAGCCCTACGTTGCACCGCAGCAGCAGCAACAACAGCAGCAGCAGCAACACCTCTCCTCGCCACCGATGCAGGATTGGAACTGGCAGCAGCAACAGCAGCAGCAGTCATTGGGCGCCGAGGGCTATGCCCAGGGTGAGAGACTTCATCTGAACACACGCATCAAGTCGATGATCATGCGCAAGAGCGATCCCAAGGATCCGCCGCCGGATCTGCAGCAGCAGCCGCAGCAGGTGCAACAGCAGCAGCAGCAGTCGGCGGTGCAGCAGCAACAGCAGACCGGTCATTTTTTATCGTATAGCCACCATCTCCGGCCCGAAGCGGCGCTGAGCGCCAACGGACCGAGCAGTGCCACGCCCACCCATCCACTGCCCAACCTGCAGCAGCAGCAGCAGCAAGTGCAGCAGGTGCAACAACAGCAGCAGCAGCAACAGCAGGCGGTTGGGGGGCCAGTGGCTGCCGAGCCGATCGGAGGTGGTGGCGATCACATCTGGAAGCCGCACCACGCCAACTCGTTCAAGAAGCCGAGCGTGGTTAGCGGCTATCCGGCAGCAGGACAGGATGCACAGTTGCAGCTGCAGTTGCAGCAACACCAGCCAGGACAGCACACGACCATCAGCCACTCGGTGGATCCGCCGGTGGTGCCACCACAACAACAACACCCTCCAGTAGCCGCCGCTCAGCCCAAGAAGTCCAGGAGTCGCAGCAAAGCCAGTCGAGCAGCGGCGGCGGCTGCAGCAGCAGCGGAGGCAGCGGCGGAGAACGATCGAGATCGAAACTCCACGGATCCGGGAGGTGGTGGCCTGAAACCGCTCAGCGCCCACTATCCCCCGCATCCACATGCCGCCGGAGGACCGCCACCGGGCCAGGACTACCACTCGCAGTACATCAAAACGGAGCCCGGCTTACTTGGTCCTCCGCAGCCGAACAAAATGGAGGGCTACGAGCGGAACTACCAGAACTTCATTCAGTATGCGGACTTCTGCCAAAACGATGGCCAAGGACAGCCCGTGCAACAGCACCATGGTCATGGGCAGCAGGACTACGCCGGCTATCACCACAACTCGGCCTATTATGGCGCCGGAGCCAGTAGTTTTCAGCAGAACTTCCAGCAGAACTTTGTCCCGGGATACCAGCACTCCACTTACGGTGGCAGAGGGAAGCCGCCTGCCAACCAGCCGCACCAGATCCACGGGCATGGTCAGAGTTTGATGGAGCTGGACAGGAAACCAGACACCAACAGCATCATACCACTGCCCACGAACTACGAGAAGGATATACCCGCCTATCCCATACCGCCGCATCGCTATGCCCTGGGACACGGTGCTCCTCCGCACTTGAGTCACCACGGCATGCTGGAGCCCAAGATCGAGGACATGGGCATGCTGGGGCACGGCGGCGGCTATGCCTATCTGGGAAGTGAGGGAAAACCCCTGAACAATGGATTCTCCTGCTGTCGACAGGGTGGCACTCGCCCACCCACCGCGGAGCACCTGAAGGACGGAACCTGCCTGGGATTGGGTATACAACCGAAGGAGGAACTCATCGACGAGGACGAACTGATCGACACCCATGGCAATGGGCTGAAACCCATTGGTGGTGTGGGCAAGGCCAAGGGAAAGCAAAAGCCCGATGAAATCCCCGAAATAGTGGTGAAGCACGAGAAGATCAACCCCATGTTCGACACCACGGATCGGTTGGAAAAGGGCAACAAGACAGAGATTCCCGAGTGCGAGTGCTTCCAGTCCGACAAGAATCCTCCGGAGCCGGGCACTTACTACACACATCTGGGTGAGTTTTGCCTAAATCAATTCAGTATCATAAGAACTTTAAACTAACTGCATTTTGGCTTAGGCACGGCTTCATCTCTAATGGATTTGCGAAGAGAATTTGAGGAGCGTTGCAACCTGACGGGTCGTCAGTTGAGAATCGAGAAGATCGTCTACACGGGCAAGGAGGGCAAGACTTCACAAGGATGTCCGGTGGCCAAGTGGGTCATCCGACGGGCTGATCTCGAGGAGAAGATTCTGGTGGTGGTCAAGAAACGACCGGGTCACAGGTGGGTTTCCTACATCATTCGTTACTCCTTCAAGGTTTATAATTTTCCATATTTGTTATCTAGATGCATAGCCGCGTATATTGTTGTGTGTATGGTGGCCTGGGACGGAATGCCTCGCCTGGAGGCGGATAATGCCTACAAGAATCTGATCCCGAAGCTGAACAAGTACGGCCTGCCCACCACGCGAAGATGTGCTACCAATGAGAATCGCACCTGTGCCTGTCAAGGTACGTACCACATTTTAAGCTCAATCCATTGAAAATCGTATAAATATAAACTTTTGTTACGCCAGGACTCGATCCGGAATCGTCGGGCGCCTCGTACTCCTTCGGCTGCTCCTGGTCGATGTACTACAATGGCTGCAAGTACGCCCGCTCCAAGACGGTGAGGAAGTTCCGGCTGTCCGTGAAGAGCGAGGAGGCGGCCATCGAGGACCACATGAACCTGATTGCCACCCTGCTGGCACCGGTGTTCAAGCAGGTCTGTCCGCGATCCTACGACAACCAGACGAAGTACGAGCACGAGGCCAGCGACTGCCGGCTGGGTCTGGAGCCCGGGAAGCCCTTCTCCGGGGTGACCGCCTGTCTGGACTTCTGCGCCCACTCCCACAGGGATCTGCACAACATGCAGGATGGCTGCACGGTGCACGTGGCGCTGCTGAAGCCCGGCAACCGGGACACCCGCCTCCCAGACGACGAGCAGTTCCACGTCCTGCCGCTCTACACGATGGACGGCACGGACGAGTTCGAGAGTGTCGAGGGTCAGCGGGACAAGCACCGCACCGGAGCGGTGCAAATGCTGGACAAGTGAGTGTACCGTTGAGTTTTGAGCAACCGCTCCCAGGCACTCGGAAGGGAAATCGATCGAGATCCCAGGATCCAGCTCGATTTTTGTTCTGAGTGTACATACTCTAGTGCCTTACTAATATACCAATCATATAGATTCCCCTGCGAGGTACGCGTACGATCAACACCCTTGATACCCTGCAGAAGGCATGGCAAGAAGCGAAAGGATGGCGACGAAGCGGCGCCACCTGACGGAGACCAGGACGCGGTTGGCGACGCCAACAGCCAGAGCAGCTCCAGCAACGGCGCCCAGTCCCAAGTCCAAGCCAACAACCAGCAGAGCAGTCCGCCAGCGCTGGGAACGGCGCACATCAAGAAGGAGAATGGCAATGGTGTGAACGCCAATGGAGCGAGTGGCAAGTCGAAGGGCAAAGGAAAGTCCAACCAGTCCAATAACTCGAGTGCTTCCACGCCGGGATCAGCGCCACCGTCAACTCCCTCGCCGCGGTGCCAGACTCCAGTGACGAACAATCCCAGTCCGGCGGGCAGTGCTTTCAGCACTCCACCCGTCCACGGATCGAATGCCAATCCCCAAAGCAATGGTGGCCAAGCCACAGGCAATCAGCCAGGACAGCTCATGAGCTCCAACTCCAGCCTAATGAACATGGCCACCATGATCGACACCTTCACGGATGCCCAACTGCAGTCCAATCAGATCTCAAGCACTGTCCTAGACTCGCCGTACTCCTATGACTACCAGACGGCATCTTACATAGACTCCCGGAACTACTACGGCCAGTGGCCAACGCCCCATGCTCCGATGGGCATGCAGGCGCAGGTGGGTGGACTGGCAGGAGGAGCTCCAGGAGGTGCGGTGGCCGGAGTGCCACCTCTGACACCCACTACTCCTACGGCTCAACCACAATTGGGTGTTCCGCCGGCGACTTCCATTCCCGGAGGCACCACCACCGGAGCACCAACAGGAGCTCTGCCGGCCACAGCTCCACCTACGGCTACGCCGACACAGCTGGAAACGAGCAATGGCTATGGACCTGGCAACTATCAAACCCTCGTCAGTAATCCCGCCTCGAATCTAACCAATCCCGGAGCAGTTGCCACGGAGGTTCAGCAGCAACATCAGCAGGCCCAGCAGCAACAGTCGGCGCTGACAGGAGGAGTGGGTCCCGGTGGTCTGCCCGTGGTGGGTGGAGCACCTGGTGACCTCAAGAGCCGGCTGGTCAGCGAGGAGAATCCCGACTCCACCACGCTGGTCAACCACCATCACCATCATCACAATCTCACGGAGAGTAAACTAACCGCCCTGACGGCCATGCAACCGATGACGAACCTCGCACCGCTGACCACCTCGCACCATCCGCAGGAGGGATTCGTGAAGCCGAAGCCACCGCCCAGCGACTATACGGCCCAGTACACGGCGCAGTATCCGAACAACTACCAGATGTACCCGCCTCCGCCACCACCGCCCCATTCGGCGTACTCCGCCTATGATGCGTATCAGAACATGAACTACAACTACGGGTATCATCAGGCTTACTCGCCGTACGGAATGTATCCCCAGCAGACGCCTCCGCCCACGCCTCCTCCGCCATCGCCCAACTGGAACATGTACGGTCACCATCAGACGGGGTCCGTGAACTCCGGTTACGGCAGTGCGAATCCTGCTGCGGGAGCGGGTTCCTTGATAGCCAGCCACGGGTCAGTAGCTCCCGCGGGCGTGGGCCTCCAGAAACCGATAGTTCAAGTACCAGGACCACTGCATCACCAACAGCAACAGGTGCTACAGCAGCAACAGCAGCAGCAGCAGCAACAACAGCAGCAGCAGCAGCTACAACAGCAGCAGGCGCAACAGCAGCAACAGGAAGCTCCGCAAACGATATTACCGGACCTGAGCAACGGGCAAACCACCTCCGATACAGTGGCCACGCCCACGCCAACTGGAGATTCCTCCAGCAGTGACGCGGGATCGGGCAACTTGGGAGCTGGAGGCCAAGCAGCCGCAAGTGGAGCAGGTGCAGCAACAACGGCACCACCCGTCGGCTCTCCAGGAAGCACCAATTCCAGCAAAATCGAGCCCATTGGCGAGGTGGCCGAGATCAATGAGAACATCGAGGCTTTCCAGGATCCGCAAATGGGCGGCGTGGCCATAGCCCTGAATCACGGAAGTGTGCTTATAGAGTGTGCCAAACACGAGATGCACGCCACGACGGCGGTGCGCCGGCCAGATCGCCATCATCCCACGAGGATGACCCTGATCTTCTACCAGCACAGGAACCTCAATCGGTGTCGACATGGCATCGATGAGTGGGAGGAGAAGATGCGGGTGAAGAAGATCAACACGGACCTAGACAACAAAGCCAAAGAAGAGCGCGAGCGACTGATAAAGAAGGCGGCTGGCGAGGATCTGGACGACCTCGACGAGGATGCCCTGATGCAGGACGAGCCGTTGCCCATCAAAAAGGAATCCTCCGCCAATGGCCAGCAGTTGAAAAACGGAGCCAGTGGCAGTAAAAAAAAGAAGAGCAGTGATTCAAAAAAATCCCAAGCCAACGAGCAGTCAAAAAACGAGAAGGTTGCCCTCCACGCACCAACACTGACGACACCGTCGTGGACGACCCTGTACCCCTCGCATCCGTGCGTGGTTTCAGGGAAATACCCGGAGGGCAATAGCAGTCCGACCTCGTCCACGAACAACGCGCCCAACGGTGGTGGCTGCCCCGGCCAGCAGCAGCATCTGCCTCCTCCGCCTGGCAGTGGGCTCATCCATCCACTGCCGGGCACGCCCACTGGCACCGCAGCACCGCCGCCGCCCACTCCGCATCAGCAGCTGCCGCTGCCGCTGCCGCAGCAGCAGACCTGAATCTCTTCAGGCTGAGGGGCTACTACTGGTAACCAGCTGCCGGATTCCGGATTCCGCTGCATAGGCCTAATCTTAAGAATCCACACAAATCAATCCTGTTCCGGTTTAGAATTCCGATGGAATTAGGCGGCTCGGAAAGTAATAAATTGAACACATTTTAGATATATTCGAATTCAATTTGAAAAGAAAGTATTAGTTTCTTGAACTTTGATTTCAAACACTTTCAATAAACAAGTTTTCAACGCAGAGTTATTCCAAAAAGCTAGATTGAAACCAAAAAATTTGACAAGTACAGCATAAAATTCTTTAAAACTTTTAATTAATTTAAACTTTTTCGAAAACCGCCAAACTTGATCGAAATGAAACTAAAGAACAGGGTTGTATGACTGAAAATTCACTCAAAGCTAAGAAAAGAAACGGACACAGAAGATTTAATTATTTTTGTAAATGCGTTTGATTTAGTGTGCCATAGGAGAAGGAGAATTAGAAGAGTCCCCGGAAAAAGAGAGTTGCAGTTGAAAAAGTACAGTTGACGCTGCCGGGCCAGAGTTGTCACCATTCCACAAGAAAATACCCAGATACATCACACTTCACTCAGCAAAAATCACACAAAAATAACAAGTTTCTAAACTGAAAGAGCAGTTAGTTTAAAATCAACTATTAACTTTAGTTTCTTAGGAGCCAGCAACAAAACAATTTCTGTTAAATGAGTTATTTTTAAAGACAAGCAGGAAGCAAACTACAAAACTACAGAACAAGAACAAAACGAATACTACTAAAACCAAAACTAAATAAAGAAATTTTTGCTTAGAAACAAAAAAGTCAGACTAAGAGTTAGTGGGAGTTGAAAAAAAGATCATTGCCAAAAGTACAAATAAACCATTTTTTAACAAGCAACTAGAAAAACGTAAAGAATTTCGCAAGACAACAAAAGAAAATAGTTGGTAACAGAGAAAAAAACAGTTTTTACAAAAGAACTACACTACACTACAAGAGTTTTAAATTTAGTTAAATACCCATTTTCCAACAATTTGACTATCCTTTGGGATTGGCTCGATCTTGAGTGGCAGTGCCAATTGAATTTAAATTGTACGAACGAAACAGATGGCGAATTTCTGTCATGAAAATTATGTTTACACTGAAAGAAATTCCCCATATGCTCAGCTGAATTAGCATTCAATACCAGACCACAGGCAAAAAGTTGAAAATGGTGCGAGCAGGACAACTAGAACTACAGCTAGAGAAGAATTGAATATTTTTGAGCTCGGGAAAAAGAGACAAGCAGAGCGGCACACGCCTGCTGAGAAAGAGATAGACCGATGAAGGAGTAAGGCAGCAAGACATTTTTAAACTTTAATCATAATTTAAACTAAGTTTAAGCAACACACACACACACACACACACAAAATGCAACACACAAAAGTTAAATATATTTATTTATGCGCAAATCGACGGCAAATAAGGGGTTAATTCTAGTTATTATTATTTCTGCAAGATTTAGTTTGAAAAACCCAAAAAGACTCGAAACCAATCAAGTATTAAGCACTAAACAACCAACAACTAATACTAAACTTATTTGCCTAACCATTTGTAATTGTTGTATAAAACTCAATGAATAATTTGCATCCATCCAAAAGGTAACATACAATTAAAGATTAGAATGCAAATGTGGCAGCGCAACTGAATTTCAAATCAAATTAGTCTACATATAAATATATTTTGCACAAAACAAAACAAAACGAAACAGAACAGAACAAGAGAAGAGGAGCAGAGCAGAGAAGAGAAGAGAGAAAAGAGCGGAAAGGATAAGCAAAACGGTTATTGATAATACGATCCTTGATATGACGAACGGACATATAGATCGTATGTAAACTGTACGTAATGTAATTTAAATGTAAGGCAGCGAAGAAGACTTTTGAGCAACAAGAAAAAACATGTTTTGATAAATATTTAAATGTTTATATAATATATTAATATAACTTATGATAATTGATAATTGATTAACTGATTACGCAAGCCAACAACTATTATAGTTTGTAAATGCTTTTTTATCATTTTCAAATAAAAGCAAATCCTTTGCCATCATTAAGTTACACAACACCCCAAATCGACTTTTGAGTTTCGCGGGGCGCTCGGCGTACACCTTATACATAAACTATACGTATATTGGCATATGATAAAGCAGAAACAAAAACCAATTAACACTGAACACTGAGCAGCATAAGTAATAAGCGGAAATCAGAAATCAGCAATTAGAAATCAGAAATCAGAAAAGAGCTCGATGATAGCGCACCGGACTTAGCGACATTCGGGTGCTAAATCAGATAGAGATACGATACATATTGTAAAACGATACACAAAACCGAGAACGTATATACAGATTGTGAAGCACGAAGCGAATGGATGAGAAAAAAAAACGTAAATTATATTTATTTAAAGTACGCGCATGGAAAGCAAACAGATATTAATATTAAATAAAACGAAAACAAAGTTAAAATCGCCAGACTGCATTTTTCATTTTAAACCCGCGGGGGGATAACCATTTCAAAAACCATCACAGCATTTCTGATTAATATTAAAAAATATTCTTTAATGGAAAGCACTTTTTCTGGAGTACAAAGTCATACGGGTCAAAACTTATGACAATTTATAAGCTAACACTAGCATATTCGGAGTCTTGTTTAAAACCAAACAAAATTCCGAAACATACAAAATGCTGCCAATTAGGTTTGTGGCATTTGGAATCGGTTTGAGATGCACTATATTAAAGGTAAAGATACTCTTTGATGCAGCCATGAATATGTGCGCTTGAGTCGGGGTAAATTGTAAAGTGGCCAACGACCAAGCGGCCTTACAACCTATCTAGCCTAGTTATTTACATCGAAGTGTTCTAAGTACATGGCAAGTGATACTATTGCAGTGCAGCGGTTAAAGATTGAGGACGAGGTCCTGTGAGTAGTTGTCCAGCGCCGTTTGGTTGAACGAGCCAAAGTTCCACTGCTGGAACCGATTGTCGGGGTCGCACTTATTGGCCACCACCTCCTGCGAGAAGGGCAGCAGCTCCATGCACCTTCTGCCCTCCTTGCCGTGCAGAAGCAGCTTCTTGCGGTAGTCGTAGTACCAGTACTGGTTGCCACCCTGACTGTGGCAGTCCCACAGCCAAACGGGCGCGTTGGCATCCCAGATCTGCACGTCCAGGCACTCCTTCTTACGCCGCAGGCGCAAGTCTCGCTTCCAGCTCAGCTCCCAGAATTGCGTTCGCTGCGGAATCTTTATATCGTTGGCACACGCGTACATGCCCATTTTGCTGTGCTTCTTTCTGCCCATCGTGTCCAGGCAAAGGTTTTGATTGCCCACATTCTGCAAGGCGCCCATGGCGTAGGACGGCGGATCTATCGGCGGATAGGTCTTCATCAGATCGAAGGCCACCTCCTCCATGAACCACTTGAATGACTTGCACTTCAGCTTGGTGCGGATGGCCTTCTGCTCCGTCAAATCGCCAGGATCCACGCTCTCGTACAGACCGTCACCGTGATTGTACAGGTAGTTCTTGTAC
The DNA here is from genome assembly GCF_016746235.2 of Drosophila teissieri. Lineage (NCBI taxonomy): Eukaryota > Metazoa > Arthropoda > Insecta > Diptera > Drosophilidae > Drosophila > Drosophila teissieri. The sequence continues at coordinate 2,790,511 of NC_053031.1, read as the reverse complement.
TCGTCCATCCACACCTCCGCCACTCGTTTGTAGTTCTGCAAAGTAATCAAAAGTTAGTCGTTGGGTCTAATAAAATGATTGATTGCCTGATAAAAATAATAATTACTGGGGAATCGTAGGCGAAGAAATCTAAAATAAAATTGGTTGCCTTGGCTGCAATCAAGTTTGCTTTGAAGTCAGAAGCCCCATTTTAAATATGCGCAAATCACAGATATTTTTCACAACAATGTGCCAAGTTCGGCGACCTACATGTTAGAGTAAACATAACTAAGAAACAACGATATACTACGAAAAGTCAATATATACATTTCTAGTTAAAACCAAACAGCCGGAGTTGTTCGCCAAAAATAAATAAAATCTTGTAACATTAACTAGCCAAGTTCAAAGACAAAAGAATTTTAAATGGGTTTAGATGCCTTAAAATTAAGAAACTAAATGGGAGTGTCTGTTGATGTTCAAACCTGTTTCCATTTCTCACTCCCCATTTAGATTCCCCATAGAATTTGGCGGGCTACATTCTTATTGCTCTACTGATCAACTCACCTTGTGCAGGTAATCGCCCTTCCTGGGACTCGGCTGATGGTTGCGAGGTCCGCGATATATATGACCGATGCGAGAGCAGGGTGCATCGTACATTTCGCCGCCACACATCCAGATCTTAAAGCTCAGCTCATACTGCTCTCCGCCCCAGATGTCCAGTCCCTCATCGTAGCCGCCCAGTTCCCAGAAGAACTCTCTGGAAATGGCAAATAGGCCGCCAGCCATGACCGGACTCTTGAACGGATCGGCCGGATGCTTCAGATCATCTTCCAGCAATGGCAGTCGCTTGTAAAAGAACTCCCAATCGAAGGCTCCTCGGGCTCCCTCATCCTGCGCCCGGTAGTTGAAGTTGCTGTGGTCAATCACATCAATAAAGGGACACACCGCCGTCCGTTTGTTCAAGGCAATCGGCTCCAGCAGCGGTGGCAGCCAGTTGTAGTTGGCCTCCACGTGGGAATCGAGGAAGATGAGCACCTCGGCAGTGGCATTCCTTGCGCCTGCCGCTCGGGCTCCAATCAATCCCGTGCGCCTTGGCAGTCGCACCACACGAACCCACTTGAAGTGTTCCGCAATATAGGTTTCCAGCTCCTTTCCCAGATACTCCCGGTCACTGTGATCGTCCACCAAAATTATCTCCTTCATCAGCTCCGGCGGTGAGCGATTAATCAGGCTGTGAACTGAGCGCATCAGCACGCTCAGGTATTCGTTGTAAAAGATGATTATCACACTGACTGTGGGCAACTTCGCCACGTACTCCTTTTTGCGACATCTGCAAGTAAATAGGTAAATTGAAATAGGTTGGAATTTGCAATAAATTATATATATGCCTCCAGCTAAACTTTTGTAAATAACTCGATATCTAACAGCTATAAAATAATAACCATAAAATGCTTTCATCAAATTATAACAAACATAAGCCTGATTCCATTCTATTCTAAGACTACTGCCTTATCTCGGCTCTGAAATTTGGCGACTCTATGTGACTTTTGATAAGAACTCACAGAGGATGGCGAATGTCGGGCAGCGAACGGTTAACAGATATGGAATCCGACAGCAGGGCATTGAATCCATTTTCCAGGGACTTTTGCTTCTCCAAATCTTTTTGGGACTCATCGTCCAGCGTGGCGGCCTTTCCCTTTTCCCCGAGGCCCACGCGCTTGGCATCCTTCTCCATGAAGGTATAGTCATGCCAATCCTTCCTCACCGATCCATCCGCGGGCGCCGCCATCTGGAGCTCGTCCTGGGGCTGCTGCTGCGAATCCTCGTCCGCCGGCTGCGGATTATGGAGCTCCTCATCCACCGGTTCCGGCTCATCGATCTTCTGCAGCTCGGGATCCTCTTCAAAGTCGGGCTCTTGTGGTTTCTTAGATTCTGGTTGCCGAATAGCTGGCACCTTCACGCGGGCATCGCCGGAAAGGCCAGCCTTCTCGGGCACGGGCTCCACGCCATGATGGACTGGCTTGTTGGTGAACGGCGTGGAAGAGATCCAGCTGGTTACCAGTATGAAGAGAGTCAGGGAGACCAACAAGAGCAGCGAGGCCTTCACTATCCACTTGAGATTGGGTCGCCGCATCTTTGCCGGATATCCGTGGCTACGTGTACGCTCTACGGGTCTCTATGGTCGCTATGCGAACCATTAAAGTCGGCGGTGTGTGTCGCGAGGTACTGGCGATATTGGCTTGTTAGCTCAGGTGCTTCCGATGTTTGCTGGGTTGTCTCTTTATCTGGCACTGCAACGTGGTCTCTGCGTCAAAGGGAAAAGTAGAAAAATACAGAAACGTAAGCACATATGTATCTTTTTGGGTCGCACGTAAAAAAAAACCCAAGATAAGCGAGTCATTTTCACCAATCCGAAAGTTGAGATAATAGCAATGATATGGTACATCCGCTGCATAGTTACCTTATCGCAGATATATGTCAATAAAATGTACTACATATTAAAATGACTTAGGCGACTGGCTTTGTTTATAATTCCTGATTTTGTGGCTTTAATCAGGTGAAACGTCATCAGCAGGTGCGTTCTTATCAGGAGTTTAGTTACATTACATTCATTCTCACCTTACTGCGACTGTATTCCACTCAGAGGTCCATCCGATCTGGGTTGAATAAACTTGTTAACTATTAAATTACTAATTAGCATAGCAAAACAAAAGTTTGCTTCCACGTCCGCGGAAATTCGTTTTTTTTTGGCTCTGTTCTTGGCGCTGTTCTAATGGCGTTCACACGGAAACGCCCTCACTGCCAGTAGAAACAGCTGTTCGTACATTCGCCCCGAAGGAGGGGCGTCCAAAAAGGGGGTTTACATGGTTGCCCAGTTTTATTTCAAAATTATAAACAATTCAATTAACAAAACTGAAATTTAAGTGACATTTGCAATTTGTAGTACTCAAATACTAAATATTTATTTGTTAGCAACTTCTCGCTTTATTGGTTCAATCAACTCTTCAGTTCCCTAGGCAATGTTCAGCATTTTCTTCACCTCCTCCTTGTATTTGCCCAAGTTGTACTCGTTTTCGCCCTCGTTTATTAGCTGCTCCACGCAGTCAGCGAAGGATTTGCTGGGAGCCGCTTTCGGAGCACCCTCTTGCGCGTTCCAGTTTAGGATTCCTTCGGCGGAGAGCTTCGACTGGTTTCGCTCGAACAGATAGACCTCCATGTCGGCCTCCGATTTGGTGGCCTCCCAGGGCTCGGTGACGAAGGACTCGTGGTAGCAAGCGGTGAGTAAATACAGGGCGTAGTCGTAGTTCTGCTTCTTCTGCGGACACCTGTCCGTGACGAAGGTAACGATGTCCGTGTCCTTGTCGTAGCGATCGCCCACCAGGCGCAGGAACTTATCCCTGGCATGCGCATCGAACTTAAGGTCAGAGAGCTTCAGGGAGATGGTGACCCTTCTGGCCTCGGGATTCCTGATCGTGGGCAAACTCTGGCAGTAGTCCGTGGTGATGACCTCCAGGGGGAAGTGGCGCTGCCACTTGGCCTCCGTCTCCAGACCCTTTGGCCATGGAGTGCAGAACTTCTTGATGGCCTCGCACTGTTGGCGGATAGCCGGCGGTGTTAAGTGCAGAAAGTTGGGTATCTTCATCAGCTCCGCATTGGCGAACTTCGATGGGGCTGCTGCTCCGCGTTCCGTGAAGCCCTGGCGCAGTGGCAGAGGCACACTGGCCGGGTGGAAGGATCGTGGTCCCGGCCAAACGGCTGTCCAATCCTGATCCACCGCCATGCGATTGGTGCGCGGCGGAGTGATGGGATCCCGGCGGACCTGCTGTCGCCGCTGGAACTGCTGCTTCACCGTCCGCAGACTCAGCACTCGGAATTCTGACCGAACAAGAAGATATATCCATTAATAAGCATACATGCCAGGAAAACCTTATTGTTTACCTTCATCATCCTCAATTTCTTGCTGCTGCTGCTGCTCCTGGTTGGAAAATAGACGAATACCACTTTGAGCCGTCTGTTTTTTCAGTGGCAGGCGCTCCAACAAGCGAGTCACAGCGCTGGACATGGTTTTATGCTAAAAGTAGTGCTTAGAAACCTATTTTTTATTAATATTTCCAGCGATTTATGCGGCTTTTACGTAAACCATGCGCCAACGAACTGCCATTCGCCCCGAACAGTAAGCTGTCAGCTGTTTACAGGAACGTGCCATTCACAGAGAAGCACACAACATTGTTCAACTAAAAAATAACGGCTTTTTGAACTCAGATGTAAATGTTTGTCAGCTGATAATTGTTATCTAATTTTATTTTTGTGTCAGTACTAAACATGCATTTTTAGCCAAGAGCTTAGAAAAATAAACAATTCCGATTCCAGGAATTCTGTTGGGACAGTTAAGTTAAGTTAAAACAGCACCTTTTTTTTTATATACATATTTATTCAGGTAAAATAATAAAAAATATAACTCTGATGTACTGTAATATGGCTAAAAAGGATAAGTTCAATCACACCCATGTCGGAATCACCGTTCGGGATCCCAAGTCCCTCGTCACCTCGCCTTGTGCAAGTGCTCCTTTTATGTACATTATTTATTATTAGTAAAACAATAGAAAACATTGCGTTATGCTGTAAGCCCTGTGAACTATAGCTACCGTAAACCTAGTCGATCTGGGGAGAAGCTCCTTAGTGGATCTCCTGCTTCCACTTGTCGCGCGCCTCCAGTTTGGCCTCCGGCACCAGCGAACTCTTGGCGCCGCCCAGGATGTTGGTGGTGGCTTGGGTGGCCAGCACCGCCGGGCAGACGACCAGCTGCGGAATCTGGCGTACCACCGCGCCCACGGCTCCACTGTAGCCCTTCTGGTCGTGCTCCGTGATGGCGGCTTCGATGAGTGTGTTGGCCGATTCGTTGATGCCCTCCCTCACTATAGTGTAGGCGTTGGCCACGCCCTCGCGCAGATCCTTGGGTCGTCCTTGGCGCCTTCTCTTGCCCTGCCTGCCGCCCTTTCTCTTCTTCATGGAGGGACCTGCAGATAACATATCGAAGGTGGTCTCCGCCGTGAATTGCAGCAGGTGTATGATCCTGGAGGTGATCTCCAGGGCAGCCAGTGCTGTGCGGGCCGTGAAACTCTGTGCGCCCAGCTGGAATCCCCTGATAATCCGTCCATCCTTGTTGTACTGCTCGATGGGCAGTCGGAACAGATCGTAGATACCCTGGAAAAGCTGCAGCACCGCATTCGTGGGTCCAATTCCGCTTAGGATATTAGGCAGTTGATTCCGCTTGATGTCCTTGAGCCACTCCTTGGCCAGGAACTCGCACAGTTTGTTCCACCCCAGGATGCCCCGGCGGTTCACGATTTCCCGTAAATTAATTCCGGATCCCTGCAGCTGGGCGAGACCCATGATTAGGCCGGTGACCGGCCCGCGGGAAAGTTCAATCCGCCTTCCATGATAGTCGAAGCAAATGGGTAGTGCTGGACTGAAGATCACCTCGCGGAAGAAGACAGGTGGAGCCGTGGCCGGATCCTCCTCCAACTCGTTATCCAAGCTGTTCTCTTCAATCAGCACATTCAGATTCCTCTCCACCATCTCCTTAACTTCGGAGTCGGGTAACTCATCGGATAACTCCTCCGGCAGTTTGCTTACCGACATCACCGGCATATCCGTTGCAGACGAACTGCTGCCCTCCGTCTTTGTGCCACCAGCAGCACTAGCGGAGTTTCGGAACATACCCGAAAAGAAGTCCTCGAGAAAGAGCAGAGTATCCTGGTCAATATTGAGCTTTATGGGCAGAATGGAGACCCTCAAGGAACACTCTTCCGCGGAGCTCTTTTGCGGATTTGGACGCACATTCAGAGCCTTCACTATAACCATGTTCTCGTCCGGCTTGTGGGATAAATTATTGCCAGTCGGGTGATACAAGAACTTGTTGATATCCGAGGAGCGCAACCTATCTCTTATTTCGATCTCCGACACAAGGAGCACCTGACGGGACGCGTACATCGAGGTCAACGGGTAGGTTTCGTAGGAGAATCGGATCTTGGAGAGCTGCATCTCCACTAGAACCTCCAGATTGCGCTGGGATCCTTTGGGTTGTTTTGGCAGGCTCTTCTTGGAACTCTTTTTATCCTGTTTGTCCTGTTCTTGAGCTTGAGACACTCCATACTTGTAGGTATCGGACATGCCAAAGCCACTGGTTGCTGATGAAGAGGATTTCTTGAGAGGTTCATCAGGAAAATCCCGGCCGCCATAAAGGTGCCACGTGAAGGTCATCTCGCAGAGGGTGTAACTGCTCTCGGCCACTGGGAAATTAGCTGGAGGCCTCAGAAGATCGACCTTCTCGTGCGGCAACTCAAAGTGATTATCCACAATCTGCAGGGGGTCCTCCGAGATGTAAATCTGCTTTACACCAAACTTGTCCATGCGTAAAACCTCCTCGTCGTGGATGATGTCGAAATCCCGTTCCTCCAGGGACGCGTTGCCCAGAGACCCCAGCTCCTGCTGCACTTGGGAGCCCAGTGAAGTCTGAGGTTGCACTTGACTCTGGTGGTGGTAGTAGGACTGTAAGATCACATTTGACTCAAAGTCCAGGATGTCTCCGATGATCGAGGGACTCTCAACCATCAGGGGTGTGTTCTGTAGCTTGGCGGGCGTGGATTTCCTCTTCTCCTTTGGCTCATCCGGGAAGTAGAAGATCTCAATTCCCTCCTCCCGACTGCCTGGAGATCTGGTAGCCCTGAGATTGGGCGAGCACTCTACGTCTATCACAGCATCGGCCATGAGTTTGCTCACATGGTTCTGGGTGTGCTCGCTGACCTCGTGCTCTTCATTGGGTTTCGGCTCTGCGGGTTTGGTATCCTCATTCAAGATGGGCTCCTCTGGCGGACACAGATCCCTGTCGTTGGCCAAATAGGCTATGAGTTGGGCCAAAGCTGCTGCCGAATCGTAGCAAGTCTTCAGATGCATATCGTGGATAGAGGAGCGCAGATCCACCCGCGGTTGTCCACTACCTTCCGCATTCAAGCGGAAGGATATATTCAGCAGTCCCAGATTCAATACAGGAATTAAGGAGTCGTTGGATTCATTAACCAATCCCAGTTGCAGGACGCAATCCTCGGCTAGGAGTCGCAAGGTGCAGCCACTCATCGATGATATGATGTTGCTGCTCAAGGTACAGTAGCCCAGATCCAGGAAGGCTCGTTGTGGGAAGAATTTGGGGCGATAGTCGATCCCAGCGTTCCACACATGCAACTGCAACTCGGAGACCAGAGCAAACGGTTCGTATTCCTCGATGGGAAAGTCGGCCACGTCCATGAAGTCGATCAGTTGATTCAGCCAAGAGTGCTCCGAGTGGCAGGAGTGATGCTGCAGAATGGCGCCACTTATCCCAAAGGACATCTTCATCCTCTTGATGCGCTGCTCCGGTTGCTTCTTGATCTCAGCCACAAGGGATAGCACCTCCATTCTTTTCCTGTCCTGCTGCTGATGAACATTGGGAAAATTATAGATCGTGGGCAGCAGATTTTTATCCGCCAAATCACTCCAAGCCAACTCCAAATCCTGGAGCGTATTTCCGCAATGCAAAGCCTCGATCTCGCCCAGCTGGATGCAGAAGAAACTCCTATTCGAATCGTTGTCCAAGCCATTCACTGTAAACAAACGCAGCTCCTTTATATTCACCTGAAACTTACCACACTCCTTGGATCGCTGGTTGGTCTCGGCATCCAGAAGATGCGAAAACAGAATCAGAGATCCCTGCTCCACAAACAACTCAAAGGAGAAGGCTTCATTCCGAACTGGTGGCGCTGGTGGAGCAGAGACCGTTGGCTCCGCCATGGAAAAGTATATGCTGCTCTCCATGGTACTGGTACTGAGCAGCAGGTTTCTTCTGAACTCCTCCAGCTGGGGCTCTGCATACAGGTTCTTAGACTGTGCGACTTCGTTATCCGTATGGTTGTCATAGTGCGGAGAACGTGGTTCCCACATAAAGAGATCTCCGTTCAAACGGTTGTATATCAATTCATACATACTCTTGGATTCCAGCACAACTTTGACGTGTGGAATAAACGTAAATATCTTTAGTTTGGAGCACTGGGTGCAACTATCGCAGAATTCATTGATCTCCTCCGTTTCACCAGGCAAAAGGGAATCTGTTTTGTCCACACTGCCGTCGAGTCCCTCGACATGGGAGGTGTAGCCAAAGGTACATTTTGAGCTAAAGGGCGACTTCCTTGCTTTCTTTTGACCATCAGTGGCGTCCTTCAACTGAAGTACGTCAATTTGGATCTTCTTATTCGGCTGCATTCTTTGCTGGCATTTCAAGAGGTGCACGGCGCTCTGCTTATCCGCGTCACAATAGAACACATCTAGTTCATCCGAAACGATGCTTATCTGAGACCTCGAACTAACGACTAGGGCGCGGAACTCCACGGCTAAGAAATCACGTCGCACATTCTTCTTCCACCAGGGAATCTTTTCCGGATCGTTGGCCGCTCTGCCATCCACCACAGGAAATCGCAAGTGAACACGCAGATTTTCGGACTTCACTACGAACTCCGTTTGGTTGGGATCATCTGGATAGGTCGTTGAAGAAGTCGAATCCGCCGGAAACGGAGAGCAGCCAAAGAGCGCCCCTAGTCGATCGTATAAAGATACATCCAATTCTGCCGTACATTCATCTAAACTGACTTCAATTTTGTTGGAACAATGATTGTGGTTCTGCTTGAACATGAACGAGGAGCTCTGCGTGAGCACGATCTCCGGTCGGATGTGGTAGCCATCCGGGCAGTTTCGCTGGCGGTCAAACTGAAGCAGGTGCTCCATGGAGTTATCCAGGACCTCGATGAGATCCACCGCAGTGGCGGACAAAGTAGTCCGCGACGTGAGCTCCTGGAAATAGCGCTGCTGGCTTCCACTAACGATTATTGGGGCTGCACGTAGCAAAAGGTACTGCTGATTTTGCAGCGGCACGTGATTCTCTAGGAGCGTGCCCAAAAAGAAACCACTGGCAGTGTCCGAGTAGCGAAGGTAACTTGCGTGATCGAAAACCGTGCTGCAACTGTCGATGTTGGCCGTGTTCTGGATAAGAATGTCCTGGTGCAAAGCAATTCCGTAGATTTTCGAGATCTGCACCTTGAACTTGAGGATCTCGCCGGATTTCTCTGTGTACCCCAACTCCTGCTGGAGTGTATTGGTGCAGGAGGTGACCATGCTGTTTGTGGACTCGCTCATCTTTCGACTCCGTGCGTAACCGCTCCTCGGGGGATTTCCATACGCGGAGTATTCGGAGGGGTCGGCTTCTGACATTCCTGTACACCAGTCTGCATTCTGGCCCAGAATCCCCGTCATCCGGGTGGGCTGCTGCAGACTTTGCATCTGATACTCACTGGGCGGAGCCGATTTCAAGCTTCTGCCCTTTTTAGGTCGCTCCTGCTGACCACCACAGTTGAAGCCCTTGGAGAACTCGATAAGCAGGTGGATTTGGCGCGGCGTGAGCATAAAGTATATGTCGTCCAGACTGAGTTCTAGGCTGACCTTGGGCCCAACTATATTTTCCGTCTGCTTGATGTTGATTTGGATGTTTTGCGCGCCCTTGAGCTCCACAATCTTGCAGAGCTGCTCGTAAGGAGTGGGTCCGTACTGGTGATCCATTACATCAAGCACTTCAGATGTGTGCAAACTAAGGCCCTCTATTACCAAATTGTGTTTGGCTATCATGGGCAGTGCATTGAAGCTGCTGTTGGGATCTTCTTCGGTTTCAGTGTCCTGGGAGGTGGACATGGGCATCTCGTAGCCCGTCTTGTTTTTGTACTCCACATGGCTGGCCTGGAAGGAGAGCACCAGCTTCCTGTCCGATCTGGGCAGCAGGTACTCTATGTTCAAAGTAGTATTTGTAAGCTTGGCCCGTATGCGATTGAGGACATTGTCGATGGTTTCTGCGAACTTCTCCAGCCCAATCAGGGCGTTATTGTGGTTCAGGAAGGGCACATCGTCATCCACCTGCTTCATGCACTCCTCGGCCATTTGCATCGAGCTGCTCACCGACGACCACATGGACTCCAGCATGGTGGTGCCGCTCTGATAGCGTGTGACTGGCCTCAAGGTGATGGTAAGATTGTGGATCTCAAGGCTACTGTCATTGGTCATCAGCGCGTTCCAGGGCACCACGACAGTCAGGCGGCCAATGTGGCCCGAGACCACCTCGAAGGCCCAGCCCTGATCCTCGAAGAGATCGTTGAAGGCGTTGACCTTCAGGAATATGTCCTCCACCACCGCCTTGCCATTGTAAAGGTCCACCTTCAGCTGTTCCAGGTTCAGGTTATTCTCGAAAAACTGTCCCAGGTATCGCTGAAGCAGGTAGCGACACATTTTCGTTTTGAGGCCATCCCAGGGATTAAACCACGACATCGTGACTGGGTTTTTGCCCTAACTTTCCACGTTCGCCTTCTTTGTGCGTTTTACAATTTTATGCGAGTTGTTTTTCCAGCGCAGCAGCAGCAACAGCAACAACAACAACACCCCTTTGTTATTGTTTTCTGGGTGGCGAATCACGGAAACGGAAGAGAATTGAGGCTTAAATTGGTGATAAGACTCTGGTGAAAACGCTTACCACTCACATTTTTTGATTGGCGGGGGCGGAGGGCGGCTGTGGGCGGGTATATATGTGCATTATTTTGGAAAATAATGAATTAATAAAGCGCAGTAGCAAGTGACCATCAAGTTGGCCCTTGTCTTCCTCTTTTTGTTGCTGCGGCCAGTGTGGCCAGGTGTGAGGAGTTCGCTAAATACCCCCTGCTGAGGGCAATGCGGGGGAGGTCGAACAGTACATTTTAAATTTAAATGTTTATTTGAACATGTTACTCAACGGCTGTTCACTAATTTGTTATTTTTTGTTAAATTTTTCTAAATATCTCCAAATATTTATAGATTAATTTTTGAATTAAATTGCAAACTACCTGTTTGATGTATGTAAATATCAATTTACCATTAATTTTAATGTTATTTTTCTGTTGTCTGCTCAGAGAGTAAATCTTAATTTTCCCAAATATTTCTAACATTTTAACAATAAATAATTTCCATCGACAAACTATTCAAAACCCAAACCACCTGTTGATACCCTGCAACAAAGTCATGCTTTGGCCAGTGTTGGAAAACGTAGCTCCACAGCTGTTTTGCAAAGTTCTTAATTATATTTTTGTTTGCTTATTTTTCTCTTTTGTTTTCCTTTTGCTTGCAATTATTATGTTTATTTGGCATTATTTGACCCTCTTGTGCCTTGGTTTCACTCTTAACGATGCGAAATCCATCAAGAAATCGCAGGCTAATCTCTTGGAGCCAACACTTGACCCGGATGAGAAGCTGGGAAAGATGGGGAAGTCCCCACCCGACATCTCCAATGATGTGCAACGTGTGCAGGTTCCATTAGGTGCTCCGCCCGGCGAAGATGACTGGCAGGGCAAGTGGTTTCCCCATGCCCCGGGACAACAGCAGGAAGCGATGGAATCTAAAATGAAGAGCACCACCGAAGCAGTTGCTCCGCTGGAGTCCACAACCAAGGACGGTTGGGAGGGCAAGTGGTTTCCACAAGCCCCTGGCCAGCCGCACGTGGTAAAGAAAAAACCGCTGGTCGGTAAGGAAACCAAGTCGGAGGAGTCCACCACACAGGACCCTTGGCAGGGCAAATGGTTTCCCCAGGGTCCCAACGAACCTCACAAAACAAATCAGAGCATCTGTGATGATGGCAAGGTGAGTTTTGCTTTACAAATAATACTTAAAGGGTATTCCCCCAAAAACAGAAGCTATGGAACTAGGGGAATCCCCTTAAATTCTGCTAATGATAAGTATTAGTTATTTGTGCTATCATTGTTGTTACAATTTTTCAGAGCAACCTTGCCGTGGACTTCGATCCAAATGACATCCGTGATAGCCTGAATTACCTTTGCATCAGCAGCAATCGCAGCTTGTACCAGCCGGACTTGTCCAGAGAAGCCATTCTCACCGAGCACTTCCTGCCCAGCGCCTATCTGCCGCCTGCCAAGTGCCTTAATGAACCCATCAGTTACTCCCATCTGCCTGCCACCAAGTAAGGCAACCTACATACCAGAATTTCCTGCTAATCTTAAACTTGTATCTTTATTACCAGTGGTAATTATCGCCCTATGCCCGCTGAATATGGCACCTATTCCTACTTGCCACCTCAGCGATATGTTCGTAATCTGGCGGAAGGTGCCATCGTGATGCTCTACCATCCCTGCGCTTTTCCCGGCCAAGTCAAGAAGCTGCAGGACATCGTGGGTGGCTGCCTGTATCGCCATCTGGTGTCACCCTCGCTGGCTCTGAGTCCGGAGAGACCACTGGCCTTGCTCGCCTGGAGTCACAGCCTTGAGATGTCCGTGGTGGACCGTCAATTGGCGGCGGACTTCATCCAGAAACACTCTAAGAAGGGACCCCTTGCACCGGAGGAATTGTCGCGGGTGGTTGCCAAAAGACAGACCTACAAGGAGGGCCTCCTCACGGAAGCGCACTTGGTCACCACGGCGGATGACTACGAGGTGTGCGGCTACATGCAGGAGGAGATGTAGGGTCATGTAGGCTGTGTTACCTATTTTTTGTTAATAAACCTCGAATAATTTGTCATTTTTTTTTGACTTACTTACTTACCCATCTAACACATTTCATTGACTTGCATTCAGATTCGACTGCTGCAGTTGCAATTCAGGATAACTACACTTGTTTTAATTTTGTTTATTGGAAATAAACATTTAATTAATTATATGCACTTAATAATATAAATGTTTACACGATTTCAGTAGAAAAGTCGTTATTTTGAATTTTTTCCAGTGGGAACTTACCACGCTTGCAAATTAGCACTAACGCTTTCTGCGTTTTGGTATTTTTGCGTGTCTCGCTTACTGTCCTCGGTTCGGTTTAGTTCTCTTTTCTCCGGATAAAATCAAATTCAATAACCGATCGCCAAACGATCCCCTACTTGGTCGTCACATAAACAACGTCGCTCGAAAGCCGACGGCTGCATCACCATCCCCTCTCCGGAAAACCCAGGAAACCCCGGATCCAAAGTGTAGCCCCCCTTCGCAAAAGAAGAAGAAGAACAACAACATTAGTGGAGAGGTGAAACAAAGGAGACTCGCACTAAAAACAATTAATTTGGCAAATTGTGGGCTCCACAACGTCGATAAATCACGTGATTGTGCAGTTCGTATAGACCCAGACCAGAGCACTCAGCTATTTGCAGCGTATCCTGCTTGGATTTCAGGCTTTACATAACATCCAAGGCGGGCCATTCGAAGGAGAAGCGGAAAAGGATTGCGTACTCGGGAGTTGCAGTAGGTGGCGTAAGAAAGCCAGGAGCCAAGAACAACGCCAATACGGTTTACATAAGGGGGTCAGGATACTAAGGAAATCCCCAGATAACCCTCTACTTCCACCATGAACAACCTGGCAGACACTGTGGTAGTTGATCCTGGATTCGGTGGCGGGGACAAGCAGCAGCAGGCAGGACCGGCGCCCCAGGATGCCAGCGTGGTGGTTCCACCGCCGGCCACCAAGCAATCCTCGGCTCTGAAGAAGACCAGTCGCTACAGGAGCCGCTCGCTTAGTGCCTCCTCAACGGATTCCTTCAGCTCCGCTAGCTACACGGGCAGCAGCGAGGATGGCGACGACGTGCCGCCCAGGGAAAAGGTCCAAAAGAACTCCAGAGGCAGCTCCGACTTTTGTGTAAGGAACATAGCCGCCCAGCATGCATTTGGACGGCGGGAGATCGAGATCGCGGAGCAGGAGATGCCGGGCATCATAGCGCTAAAGAAGCGGGCAGCCGAGGACAAGCCGCTGAAGGATGCCAAGATCGTGGGATGCACACACATCAACGCCCAGACTGCGGTGCTCATCGAGACGCTGGTGGAACTCGGCGCCAGTGTGCGTTGGGCCGCCTGCAACATTTACTCCACGCAGGTGAGCTCTGGTTTACGACCCTTACGCCATATTCGTTTAGCTATTTACTACCCTACGTCGCGTAAAAAGTCATGGGGTTTTAACGTTTTGGTTTATAAATTATACATTTGTGGCGACGAAAAGCCACATGTAGGCTGCTAAATGCATTTAATGGATATATTTGAAGTCATTTTCCAATATTTATTTAAATTCATATGCGTATGTCTGGCTTGGTCACTTGATCTGCTCGGTCGCTTGGAGACAATTGTTGTCACGCCAGGCGGCGCAAACAAATGATCAATCAAGCCATGTTAATCAATTAAGCGCCCGCGGCTCAAGTGTTTGGCAATCGCTGAGTAATTGATGTGCCCTGAATTGGGTCGCCATATCATTGGGAGTGGATGTTATGGACGCAGTTTGGCTTCCAGCATCGGATCGGCTGCGGTTACTCGATCTGTTTGCCTATTCCTGCGGCGTGGCTGATGCAATTATCACGAGTCTGCTGACTCTAAACAATTTATGGGACCTCCAATGAAGCGATGCGAGTGCCAGGGCGCGAGCACAGGCCCTCCCCCGATCATTTATGCACCCATCCGTCTCAGCTTTTATCGCCCACGGCCCCACGACAGCCTGTCACGCTGATTCACCTGTATCACCTCGGACTTATCAGCCGAGCTACGAGTGCCGTGCTTAGCGAGGGTGGAGCCCGATACCTATCAGTCCGATATAAGTCAGATATTAGCAAACGTTTACGCTGCATTAGGGTGGCTCGATTTATCAGGCCAAGCGTACTTTCACAACTCTTGAGGGCTTTACCTGTTTGACAATCATTTGTTTTTAGCTTTGAAGGACTATTATTTTTAGAAAAAACTGAAACCATTGCTTATTATCCCGACTGGTTTGTGCTACACTAAAAACTTATTATTTTTTAGAACGAAGTGGCCGCTGCTTTGGCAGAATCCGGAATCCCGATCTTCGCATGGCGCGGCGAGACGGAGGAGGACTTTTGGTGGTGCATCGATCGCTGCGTGAACGCAGAGAACTGGCAGCCAAACATGATCCTGGACGATGGCGGCGATGCCACGCACCTGATGCTGAAAAAGTACCCGACCATGTTCAAGTTGGTCAAGGGAATCGTGGAGGAAAGCGTCACCGGAGTGCACAGACTCTATCAGCTCTCTAAGGCCGGCAAGCTCACGGTGCCAGCAATGAATGTAAACGATTCGGTGACAAAGACCAAGTTCGACAACCTGTACAGCTGTAAGGAATCCATCCTAGACAGTCTCAAGCGTTCCACGGATGTGATGTTCGGTGGCAAGCAGGTCGTGGTCTGTGGCTACGGCGATGTGGGCAAGGGATGTGCTCAGGCTCTAAAGGGACAGGTGAATAGTTCTTACTACAATTATGGTACCTTAACTCACTTTTAAATCTGAACATTTCAGGGCTGCATTGTGTACATCACGGAGATCGATCCCATTTGCGCACTGCAGGCCAGTATGGATGGATTCCGTGTGGTCAAGCTGAACGAGGTGATTCGCAACGTGGACATTGTGGTGACGGCGACAGGCAACAAGAACGTGGTGGTGCGCGAGCACATGGACAAGATGAAGAGTGGCTGCATCGTGTGCAATATGGGACACTCGAACACGGAAATCGATGTGAATGGTCTGCGCACACCGGACTTGACCTGGGAGAAGGTGCGCTCCCAGGTGGACCACATTATCTGGCCGGAGGGCAAGTACATCATACTGCTGGCCGAGGGCAGACTGGTTAACCTGAGCTGCTCCAGCATCCCCTCGTTCGCCGTGTCCATCACCTCGGCCACCCAGGCCTTGGCCCTGATTGAGCTTTTCAATGCCCCGCCCGGACGCTACAAGTCGGATGTCTA
Organism: Drosophila teissieri; assembly: GCF_016746235.2. Taxonomy (NCBI): domain Eukaryota; kingdom Metazoa; phylum Arthropoda; class Insecta; order Diptera; family Drosophilidae; genus Drosophila; species Drosophila teissieri. The sequence continues at coordinate 2,774,706 of NC_053031.1, read as the reverse complement.
CTTGCTGCCCAAGAAGATGGACGAATATGTTGCCAGCCTGCACTTGCCCACCTTCGATGCCCATTTGACAGAGCTGAGCGACGAGCAGGCCAAGTACATGGGCCTGAACAAGGCCGGTCCTTTCAAGCCCAACTACTACCGCTACTAGGAAGAAATATGGGCGGATGCGGACAATAACACCAGCAATTAGAAGAAACAACGCCAACGAAAGTATTGTCTTTGCGAAGAAGTAAAACTATTTAAAACAATTGTTGACACACACACGGAAAACACAAAAGGATACGGAAAGGAGAACACAAAGTTACTATTACCATTGTATTGATTAGTTTAGCTCGAGCGGAATTCTTTGTTGCTTTTTGTTAGCATTTAAAGTCTTCGACATAGTATTTAGCACTCGCTTTAGCCGCAGGAGTATTCCCTCCGTTTACTTATCAACCATGACTCTTTGATCCCCAAACTAATCTTGCCCCAAGAATTTATCCCATTCAACAGTTTGTGTAGCCGGTTACTTGAATTTATTTTAGATATTTCGAATGCCTGTTAATCAGACTGCTATAGCTCAAAAGACGCGATTAGTACTCTAAACGTATATTTCTAATTTGGAATTGATAATATTTGTAATTGATATACAAGCTGAGACATAATGGTATATTTGCATGATATTTATAAACCTATTTCGTGTAAAATCGATGTAAATTGTAATGTAAACGACTTTCCTGACTAATTCCTTTTTTGAGCTACGACAGCTGTGCAATTAGTGATCGATTTAACCTCTCGTATTGTTTACGTACTTAATTTGTTAATGTTTATGCCCCCGCTTTTGATTATGGCATTTTTGTACTTTCGTTTCGTCCCGAGAGCGTTGATGGAAATGCAGTGCAAAGTATTCCATTTATTCAATTATATACACGCTGGCATATATATCAGATCGAGAATTATATATATATATATACACTGCATATACACCTAATATGTATATTAGAAAAAGTGAAAAATGTTTGTAAGAAATTTGTGAGAAACGCAAAACAATAAAAAAAAGGGATTCTTTATTGAGCAATTAGATCTGTTCTACTGATTGATTTTTCCCCCGACAACCCGAATGGAAACCAGAAAAAGTAGCTTTCATATTTTTCAGATGCATCACTCGTCTATTTCTCTTTTTATTACTCGATACTTGCCTTAAACTTGTTATGTTTTTCTTTGATACTTTATAAAATGTAAACTACACGAGTTTGTCATAAAAAATCATACACGTTATGTATTACAATCGTTTTTTATATAATTTTCCCGTTCATCTTGCGCTTGTGGCATGAACTCTTCTTAAAATGCCGTAAAGTGCATATCAAACCCGTCCTAATTAGGTTAATGCTAAACACATGCGTCAACTAAATCTTAATCAAAGGTTGCGGAACAAACAAATCCAAGCGGAGCCGAAAGTTACAGGGGGATTGGTAAACCAGGCTGGCTGAGAGGCGTACACATATATTTGCATCTGGAGGGGATCGGAGGGCGGATCTAGTCGAGAAAGTGCGGCTTAAGATGCTTCAGCATGCCAAAGGTGCGGAACCGGCGGATCTTCATCACCTTCATCAGCTCGTCGTCGCAGATGGCGAACTGCTTGTTCTTGGGATCGTACAGATCCCGCTCCTTGATGATGGCCCACACCTTCTTCACCACCTCGTGGCGCGGCAGGGAGGACTCACCCATGAGGGCGCTCAGTTCCGGTGAGAGATTGTATGCTCGTGTGAAGCCGGTGCTCTTACGTCCCGTTCCTGCTCCTCCGGCCGCCTTGGTCTTTTTCTTGGCCGCCGGCTTCTTGACCACCTCGTAGTCAGAGTCCGAGCCGGCATCGCTCTCGGTGCCGGAATCGTCGGCATTAAGGGTCTTGCGCTTCTTCTTGGGTGCCTTGTGCTTCGTGGGCTGTGGCCTCTTCTTGGGGCCCGGCTTCTTCTTCTTCTGGGCCTCTTCCTCGCTGCTGCTGGGGTCCTCCTCCTCGCTGGGCTCGCTCTCATCGTCGGGATCGGCATCGGGATCCTTGCCGTCGTCATCGTCCTCATCCTCCTCGTCCTGCTGCTCGTTAATCACCTCCATCACGATCTTGTCAAACTCCTTCTTGCGGCTCAGCAGGGAGCAGTTTAGCTTCCCCTCCACCTGCTCGCGCACCCTCTTTGCCGAAATGGTGGCCAAATCGGCGTCCTTCAGCACCGCCTGAATTTCACGACGCAGGTCCTCGCTGGAGATGTCCGACATCTTTGTTCGTGGTGTTCCTCGTTTTCCTGCGGTACACGTAGGTCTTTCAGCCTGCGGGTCATGTTAGGGGCATTTTCGATTATTCCAGTATAAGCACAAAGTATTCCCAGCTATTTTTCACTTACCGGAGCTCCGTTTTCGGTGGTAAATTCACGTTTTTCGGGATTCTTTGCGGCGATTAAAAAGACAGCCCTTTTTCGTTTTTTCTTTACACCAAGAAGTCCCGGCGTCTCTATAGGGTTGCAACTTGATGACAGCTCCAATCGGTATCGATAATTGTTTTCAGGCAGCGCTGCCAAATCTGGCTAGATGTCAGGTGTACCAAAAACTGTCTATTTTGTAAACAATTTAAATAAATCTGATAAATGTTCTTTACTCCAATTCATTAAATGCGATTAGGGTGTCAGCTGCTTTAAACACAGGATCACTGCTCTAAAATATTTGTTTAAAACATTACTGTTGTAAAAAACTATTCCAAGGTATGGTTCTGATTCAATGTCATTAGAAAGGTTCAAAAATGTTTCACCCCGCAAAAATTTTTCAACTATTCCTCAAAAAGTTTTGAATGAGTATAATATAATTTAACGATCATAGCTGCATTTTTCGTAGCTTTATAATATATGTTGTATTTGTTAAAAGTTATTTCGCTATCGATTTCCAATCGCCATTGATTGCAAAATTGTAAGAATCTGGTCACCCGAAATCAGCTCTAATCTGTTGACATATCGATAGTCTTAGCTAGCCATCGATTCTTTTACCAGCTCTAAGAACGTCGCGTATTTGTTAAAAACTAAAACTAAATAATATTTAACATTCGACTTAAGTTCGCCCCGCGCCTCCAAACGCTTCTCCAATGTGTAATAAGTTCTTGGCTTTATCGTTGGCCGTCTACGTGTCGCGAAATCCGCTGCGATTTGAGCAGCTGCAGCAACAATAACAATATATATAAAAGAGACCAGCAACAACTACAAACACACACAACCACAGCAACAACAACAACGTGCGCTGAGGTAATTTTGCTATTTTTTCTGCTTCTTTTTTGTTTATTTATATAAATGAGCGTGTGTGCGAGTTTTGTGCGTGCGATGTGCGTGAGATTCCCGTCTAAATTTGATTTTTGCTGCAATTTTTATGTAGGCCCCCTTTATTTAATTGCATTTATGTATATCTATCTGTCGGCTGCTTTTAATCCGCTTTCTGCCAGAGATTCGCAAAGTTTTCGCATCTCCCTTTGGCTCCTATTCGTCGCTTTTCGCTACTCCGCTTTGTGCCGCAGCTTCGCGTCTTTGTTTTGCCGGCGTTTCGACGGCTTTTTGTTGTCTTCTTTTGTCCGAGACTGCGACGCCCTTTTTCCAATTGGAATTTTCGCTCTTCTGAATTTAAGTTTTTTGATTAGAAACAAATAATCAACTACAACAAATAAATGTGCAGCTTACAGTACAACATATAATACAGAATATTTAAATTCTTATAGATATATTGAGTGCATCCATGTAATGCATATTATAGGGGCTTGACTGTACTGTGCCTCATAAAACTATTATTGTTTCTAATATTGCTATTTCTACTGAGTCAGTTCCTTGGGCTGATGGCATTAGATTCAGAAATTTCGTGAGGGAATTACCCGGTATCTATAAAAATGTGTGCTGAGATACATATGTACATACGTACCTACATATACACAAACATATGTAACTATAAAACTGATAAAAAATGCACAATCCGTGATAAGAGTACAAAGAACTTATTTCAATGTATAATTTAGCATCCAAAAAGCAATGACCCCGGGGAATATTATCGCTTAAGAAAAATTCTCAAACAATTTAAAATATTTTAGTGGTTTAATTCGGTATATTTACAGAAATTAATGAATGTTTTGTAACATTATTAGCCGATCTAAATATTTATTTATTGCAGCGGGTGTGCTACGTGTTGCCAAGCATTCATTTCTTATTTTTGTTAGTCTTTTTATTTATTTTGGCTTGTTGTCGCCGCACAGTGCCTGCTTTAAGTTTGCACCCGCTACCTGTTGCTATTTGCGCCGACAAAAATGATAGCATAGTTTTCGCAGTCAGTGTGGAAAACAGATTTTGGATTTCATCGTTTCTTCAAACCAATTATATGTTCTTGGCATAGTTTTTGTTTTTATTTCAACAATCTAACATTTCTCATTTAAGTAATCACATAAATTATCGCAGGTTATGAAATCAGGCGACGAAATAGGTTTTTTAAAGATTTTGTTCCCATATAAATAGATCCCTTAGGAAACATAACTATTAATGAATTGAAATATACGTCCTCTTCATGTATAATACATTAATTAATACATTAAAGTGCAGTAAAGAATTGTTTTCATTTATTATAATAATTTAAAAATTTGGTAAAAAAGGGTAAATAAAGAAATAATGGTTGAGAAAATCTCGTATAGTTTCCCGCTGTTTCGAATGATTTTTGTTTATAGCTGCTTTAAAACTAAATGCCCGCTGTGCCGTTTCGTCATTATGAAACGACGTCAAGTAAAAGCAGCAAAACTTTCGCATGGTGAAAAATGTTTTTCAATTTTCCGCCGCCGCTGCTGCCCCCGAAAGACGAGAGAAAGACTTTTCTCGCCCACGCCGAAAATTCTGACGCGCTCGATTTGTGTTTGTCTTGATGCCGTGTTCCCATACTTTTTATGCTATCCGCTAATAATTTATGCACAAAAATCCAGAAATAAATAAGCAATGCCTGCATTAAGGCAATCGAAAAGTGAGTGTGCGGGGGGCGTTCTTGGTGCACAGTGGGCCATTAACGTCGGCCCACTCATAACTCACAGGCCAAACTATTTGCCTGTGACCCTGGGCGAGGTGCTTGACAGCGGCAACAATTAGATTCGGATGGATGTGCATGTAGCTTTTTATGTTTCTAGCATGTGCACCATAAAAGTGTGCAAAACGCCGAAATTCGCCAATAAATTCCCTTTTTTCGGTGCATTCTGCTTGGCCCTGGCATTGCACTTGCAGCATGGAAAGTGGGAAGTTGTGCAATGGCCGCAAATGGAAAATTCGCATGGGCGTTATTTTCCCATGAAATACGGTTCACTTTGTTTACGACAATTTCCCAATCGCAGGCTGCACAAAAAACGCTTTAAATCGAAAAAGATATACCCATAGATACAGTGCCTAAAAACTCAAACCGCTCGGGAGTTTAGAAATTATGGAAAATAACTTAAAATCATTTCTAAGTGGTTAACTACTTATTATGGGATCTAAGTACTAAGTGGTTGCATGTAATGGTTTGATATTTATGTCCATGATATGCTGGTATCCACTGTATTGGGGGGCTGGGAATAGTTTGTGACTACAGGCGTCATAAAACAGCACGCCCACAACCATGACACAATCGAAGATGATGCCTGGTAATCCGCCGCCCATTCGCCCGATTTTCCCCGGGGGTCTGAAAAGCCTTTTGACGTTTGCGCCCAATTTGGCCATAAATTTAAGAAATGATTCTATACAAAGTTCTGCACTCGTCAGTCGGGCAGAGCAAGCATTTTGTGTCGCTAAATCAAAACGAACGACAGCGAAAATCAGAGCTGAGTCAATTTTATTATTTTTAGTTGCTGCTTTCGGTATGTGCTTTTATGTTATACTTTTAAACGTATATTTCTATTTGCGAATAATAAGAAATATATATTGGCGCTATATTTAACCCAATTAGTTGAAGCGTTCTAAATTTATATTTGCGATTTACTTTGATTTTCATTTGCCTGCATTCCTCGGCCGCAAATCAATCGAAAGAGCAAATTCGATGGGGATACTGATCGGGGATTAGTCATGCAGGTGGTTCTCACTACATCTTTTGGCCCACCACAATTAAATTGAAATCAATTCGCAGCTCGGTGTGTGTGTTTAGATTCTACAACCATCATAAATTATATTTTATGGCTGGAATCGATTCCCCAACGTCCAATTGCCCAATTTGTGAATTTGTTTATTGGCAGAAAATTATGCTGCGATCTGGCGAAAGTTTTTTCAGAGACGTTGCTTTTCAAGGTCGTTGAAATGTTTGCAAAGGATTTTTGCAGTTAAGATCTCTGCTTTGGATGGTGGCCAAATAATAAATATTATTTTTTTTCGCATTTTTCACTTGGCATATCTTTTTGTTGCTCCTTGGGATATGGAGGCTCGGGAAAATAAATAGAAGGTGTCGAGGACTGGAAAATGAAATGGGGAAATATATTTTAGGAAGTCAGTCGTAAATAATATATATTTAAAGTGTTTAGGCTATACTCAGATGCGAATACTGCTTGCTTTAAGATGCATTGAACTTTAGGGGGCCACATTTGGTTACTGCCTAACTTGTTTTGGGGACTATGAGACTATTATTTATACAAGGAAATGTCAAATACTGATTGGAAAAGAAATTGGACTGCTTCATATAATCGTATTTGGTAAAAATGATACTATGTATCACTTAAAAGACCAGTAATTGCTGTTTCGTGACAGCCAAGGATTCGGCACTAATCAGTTTTAACCTTTGAGGGACCTTGGCGCATTTCCCCGAAACCGAACCCACCCGAAGATGATTAGACTAAGTGCAGGCAGACGCCTTGACCCACAAACCCACTTAGGAACCGATCCCAAACGATCGTAAGACCCCAAGTACCCGACTAAGTGAGCAACTCTCCTTAGTGTAGGGTGCTTGGGAAAGTAGACCGAAAACTTTGAAGAAAACTTTTCGAAATTAAGAGCCGTGCGCCGATCTCTACGGCCGGACTCTCCGGCGAGAGGATCTACAGTTCTATTTTCGAAAAAGCGTTTTCGAAACTCGGAGAGTGAAAGAGCGAGCTGCTGCTCGTCGATTCGGTTGTTGTTCGTGTAGGAAATGTGAAAGTTCATTGTTTCATTGAGGAAAAATGGTGAAAAAGCCAAATTATCTAACATTGGCGAGATGCCGCGGAGGAGAGGCGTTCGAAAATTTTGAAGATTTCGAATTCGGTATTCGAAATGGGAGCAGATCGCCGTGCGCCCGGAATATCTACACTCAGTGGTCTCTGCGGAGGTTTCACGTTTGAACGTCTCTCGAACGAAAACAGACGATTTTCACGGAAAAGCGCAATGTGAAAGCCAAAAAAGACTAGAAATAGCCTGGCGTGACGTCCCACACAGACGACAGACAGCAGAACGATTAGCACCGTCAGTAGCGGACTATAGCGAACCGAGAGAGGATCTTACGCCCGATCTAACCGATCTAACTGATCTTAAAGTGTTTAGCCTAAGAAGTGTTACGAAAATGCCAACATTCCATTGCTGAAAACCCTGCTAAAAGATATATCCGAGCTAGCGAAGATTGATAGAGAAGAAACCATAGATTCCTGACAGCAGGTGGTTGTGTCGCGCGAGTGTCCCTAGTGCCGAAATCCAAGGATGTGTTTCTAATAGCCCGTCGATCACCGCCGATCTTCGAGCCAAGCAGGATCCGAAAAAGAAACTCCGAAAGGACTGCACCACCGGGCTTCAGTGGTTCCAGTGGTTCGCGGGGACCATGCCGGTCATTGCCGACGCCGCCAGCGATGAGCCACCAGCAAAATGTTGCAAACATTGTGAGGGTATGCCTAGATCTTACATCCAACCTATCCAAATATCCAGATATCTACCTATCCACCACCTATATGTTCTATGTAAACAACAATGGCCGGAAAAGTGCAGTGCAGTGCAGCGGGTTCGTTAACCGCCGCTGTTCTTGGCTATTAACTCCGGCCCAAAATCCAAACACAATTGAAAGATTTATGCTTGATTTGCCACCATACCCCTGCGCGCTCCCTGCTTTCCCCCGCCACTTGACTGACATTAACTTTGCTCTCCATTTGTTTGTTTTAATTTTTGTTGCTCTTTGCCCTGCGGCAGCAATTGCTGGCCACTTAGTTTTTCCTGCTACCAAAAGCAAATTGGAGCAAAGTCGCTGACGGGTCTACTTAAAATTTTTAGTGGAAAATCATGACAGCTAACGCCACCGGCTGCAAAAAATAGGCCTTGAGATTAGCTGGGGAAAAATTTACTTTCGCCCGGATTTTGACAACATTAAAATGTGACCGGAAATGTCAAAATATTTTGCTAAGTTATTTGACTTATTTAATTAGTTTTTTTTTACCTGTACGCACTTGCTTGGATTGTATTTTATATCTCGTGACTTCTGTGGCAAATCAATTCAGATTGCAATTTAGTTATTTAGTGCAAATCACTCAATTGTAATATTAAATCGCTGAGAGTGTTAATTATTTGTTAGATGTTCAAATTTAAACCATATTTTCTTCTTATATGTTTAAAAAAATTAAGAGTTCCGGAGGCATAAACTTGTAATAAATTATTCTTAGATATTAAATTCTAGAATTGGGTAAAATTTGATTTTGTTTGAGCTATGCGATATTTAAAACTGAATGCTTTGAAAAATCTGTGAGACGCGTTTTAGTTAGTTTAGTTAAATTAAGCAAAGTGTTGTCCCTAATGAGCGGAGGCTGTTTTTTTATTCGTTTTTGCTGCCTTTTGGCCGTGCGTTTTCTGCTTGGCACGCGCTCAATGTCAAACTGACCAGCCCACCGTCCCCGCCCCATCTACGACGCACCCCACCACCCCACCACCACCCACCACCCCCAGCCCTTCTGCGCCTTGGCTAACGAGCTGTTAAAAATAAAGCATTGTAAAATGTTGTCAACAAATGCAGACATTGTATGAATATATAATGTAACGAGGAACCCAGCATATGTGCTAAAGTTAAACAAAGCGTGGGCGAACCCCAGAAAACGCAGTCGCCGAATCGAAAATCGTACGGAAAATATTTGATACTGATAAATGGGCATATGCAACTTATATAGGAAGAGGTCTTTCATAACCGATCACCTTTCGAAAAAAAAAGAAAATCTTTAACAATAAACAACTCATAATCTGTAATGCAATATTTACGAAAAAAATAAATAATTACGTTACCTGATAATATTCCTAAACCAATACAATAGTTTAGCTCTCAAATCCATGCACGCTTTAAAGAAAACTCCTTTAATTTTCCTTTTATCTCCGCTGCTGCCACTTGTTGAAACCACATGATAAATAAACTTTCGCCCGAAGCGTTTAAAAATAAATAAATTACTCTAATACCGAGAATTAATCAAACTAAAAACCCAGCGAACAACAGGCTAAGCCAAATCATCTCGGCCATATAAACGACTTGTTTACAACAATGCAATCTTGTTTACAAATAGCAGAGAAGAGGAGAAAAATTCCATTTCTTGCGGCTAATCGGAACGTAAAATTTTCCAAGCCTTGACACTCTTTCAATATATCGCGCGCGCATATATATAGTTTTATTCCTTGTGATATATAGTGAATCTGATGGCTGTGATTAGACAACTGCACCAGAATGTTGGATAAAATTTAATTTTGGTTTTTTCGTTTATGGCTTTTTTATTTACATGATAAACGAGGGGCAGCCTGCTCGACAAAATTAGCTGCCATGCGACCAAAGCAAGAATAATATCTAATTTAATGAAAAAGAAATGCGAGACAGGCACAGGCGACTGCTGTCCCTTTCCAGCCTGTTTTTCTTTTCATTTTCCCTGGTTTTTATGACCATTTTCAATGTAATTTTTAGTGCTGACTGGGGCACAAGGTGTTGTCATTTTGTGTTTTCTGCGTGTGAGCGCTCCTAAACACTTTAAAATGAGTGTTGCTGGGGCTATTTACAGTCGTCCTCTTCAGCTTCAGCTACCCCTTGCCACCCATTGAATTCCCTTTGTCCGGGCATTCCTGACATCTCATTCGATTGCTTCTCTGTTTGGGGGGAGACAAATCGTGCTGAACTGTGAATTCAAAAAGGGGGAAATTTTCATTTTCAGTTGTTCAGCCGAAGAATTTGGGGATCAATCGTTGGTCGAACTGCCAAAGCTCATTGAACTGTTTGTTGCACGGAGAACAAATTGTAGTTTATGTTAGTTAATAATGTCAAGCTTTAATTATATACAACATTTTTTTGATTAAAAGGGTAATTGTTTAAATTAAATATTTCATTATTATTTTTAATAGATTTAAGCAAGTAATTTTCATGTCCCATCCTGACCGATTTCGCTCTCTGTAGCCCCAAAACTACTAACCCAAAAGCACTCAGTTTGCAATTGGAAAATCAATCAACTTGGAGGCTTTTCCAGCCAGCCGCCCAATGGCAAATTCAAAATTTCACTTACAACTCGGCGAGCCGCACACAAAGTGGCAAATAAATTTGCACTTGCATCATCATCATCATCTTGGCTATTTCGTATCGAAGGGAATGAATAGGAATACGAATACACGAATATACGAATACACGAATACGAGTATGAATATTGATATTCCATGGCAGCCACAGCGTCGTGTTCGATTGTTTTTCCTCAGTTTTCCCCACAGCGCGCCAATGTGTGAAAAACATGCCGCAAAATTGCCGAAAAAGCCAAACGCACACATGAAAATTGCGGCCGACTGTGTGTATTTGCATTTTGCCCATTTTTGTAGTCAAATTTCGGTTGTTGTCTGAATCAGCCTGGGTTTGGATCCTCCGTCCGTCCCACTTTCGACCACTTTTTGCCTCCCTTTCTGGCGTCTTGTTCGTTTTTTGGACGAGCGTGTACAACGGGGCGTATGAATATATAGAAATTTATTACTCCTGCTTTTCTGGCTTGTTTTGTTGTTTTTTGTTTCTAGCTTGCGCAATGTTTACACACATTAAATGGCAGCGTCCAGTCAAAGTCAGAATTCATGTACGCGGCAAAGAAAGAGAAGGGAATCGATCGTTGGTTTTCTAGGGGAAAAACAGCGGAGAAGTTCAGCTACACTAGGGAAAATATTTTTACAAATTTTAAAACTCACATTATTAGTGTTATAATTCCCTTAAGATGAGGTCACTCCTTAACCCAATTGTTAACTTTACTGTACTAACAATATCGCTTGCCATATAAAACCAAAAAAGGATTACTATTTCCCCCGCTTTACGCAGTGTGCATTACTTTTGCATGTTGCAGACACATGTTCTCGAGCGAGAAACCTAAACAACAACAGCAACAGGCAGTTTTCCGTGGATATATGTATATAATGAGAATCCGCAGCGTATGGCAGCGCTATATAGCCCACATTGTCCAGTTTTACCTCGTTTTGCAACTTGGCCGGCCAAGAAATTCGTTGGAAAATTCGGAAAACGAAAGCGCACGCATTTGTGCAAATAAACAGTGTGTGGGCGTGTGCGGGGGTGGAAAACAGGTGGGGGGGGGTGGTTTTTAAAGGGGTGGGCGCAATTCTACATACCAACATACATCTATACTTCTAAGCACTGTCTGAATAATTCACAATGGGTATTAGGCCTACAAGTGGGCGTATTAGATATTGAAATCAGAATGAAATATTCACGAGCTTGATGATCACATAAATGAAAGTTAAACAGCGTAGCTTTTTGATATTTTAACATTTAATTTCTAGTTAAAGTTTGCCTAAGTAGCGAACTCAAAGCCAGTACAAATAATCTTCTGTTCTATTTGCATAAGTATCTTTGCCTCTTGTGCTTTTACTCATTTCTCCTGAAAGACAGCAATAATTTGCTATTGCCACTGGAAACTACTGCATTCCAATCTCACAAAAGAATCGGAAAAAATGTGGAAAACACAGAGAACGAGAACGAGAAGAGGGGGACTTGTCTCTGGGATATCGAGCTGGCAATCTGCAGGTGTTCCTTGCGCTGGATAAACAAATTACCTGGCTCCTCTTCGCCCCTTTATCTTTGTATCGTTAAATTCCCCTTCTGACTTATTGGCGAATATTTTCCTTGGTTATTTTAGTGAAGTTTTCATGCGAGAAGCGTGCGTCTGTGTCTTTGCAAAGGTCGTTCTTCATGTTTCACATTGCCTTTTATTTAATAAACTGATTCGCCTTGCCCCGACTGCATTTACTCGGCCGTTTCGCTTATTGAAATGGAATCCCATGAATTTTTTATTGTAAATGCAACAATTTGTATTCATGGCATCGCTAGGGTCGAGTTCAAGACCCAAGTGTATCGAGACCGGGATGATGTAGCATGACCATTATGGCCAAAATCCCGACGCGATGGCGGCGGCGGCCTTGATTTTGAACTCATTTCAATGAAAATTGCAGCATTAAAATCGAGGCCAATGGCTGGGCTAAGAACGAAAGATGGTTGTGCAAACTGAAAACTCAGCAAGGTTGCTGCAAGTAATTCAGGTGAAAAGAGAATCTTAAGGCACCTTCCTTTTGCAGTTACCTGAATGCAGTTCATTACTGTTATCAGAGCCAGAAAATGTAAATGTTATTTTCAGGACATAACCATTTCGCTGATTTCCAGCCCATAAACTTCGGCTAAACTTTTAGAATTATCTTGTGGGGCAACACTCCTGCAAATGGCCATTTGCCCCCATCCATACGCAAAAGCAGCCCCATTTAGCGCGAAAACACCCACGAAAATACACACATTTCGGAACAGAGTCCGGCGCACGCCTCATTAGAACACCTTTCAGTTTGCTGTGTAATTTTCGCAACGTTTTTAATGGCGTGCGGGGACATTTTGGCACTCGAGTGACCGTGTGCGTTTTACCTACACCCCATCCACGCCGCATTTCCCTGCGAGTTTCCTCGCATTTTCCTTGGTTTTCCCTGGCTGCTGCTTGCTGCTGGCTGCGTCGCACGCAAAACTATTTAGAGAAGTGTCAAGAAATGTCTGCATTTTGCATTCGCCGTGGCCATTGCATTGCAACATCGTTGCAGCAGTCACACGCCTGCCACCGCACATACTATACCATACCATACTATACTATACTATATGTGCACTGTATTTTATGTGGTACGAGTATATATGCGAGTATCTGGTGCGGGCGGGCGTTGATAAATTACAAAACATTGCGGTGGCTATTTTAAATGTGGCATGAAATTTGCTTTTTGCATATAATTCGCTTTTTTAGCAGCGCTTTTTATGCTGTCAACGGAATCGGGTCTATATGGCATCTATATCTCAGGCTTTCGACTTTCTGCCTGAGCGAAAACTATGTCAGATTCCCCAATTTCTTTCGAGTGCATAAACGAACACTTCTTTTAAACAAAAGCGTCCAAACACGCAACGCAATTGGCGAAAAAAAAATACAGCAAAAAAATAAAAATAAACGAGAACCAAACGAAATTGTCATTTGCGTTGCGTTTTGTTTGTTTGGCGTTTTGTGATTTATTTTCGCTTTGACAAATGCACAAAAATTTGACCATGGCATGTCAAGAAGTGTGGTCATTGTATTTATAATGCCGCTCCGATATAGATAAATTGGCCAACGGGATGGGATGAGGAGGAGGAGCTGGGACTGCTGAGCGATAGATGACTGGATGGGTCTTCCAGAAAAAGAAACTGATTCGAAAAGGATTGGACTTGGACAGACGCGTGATCCGAGTGGCTAATTAGTCAGGGATCCCAAAATGCTTCGAGTCTACGTGAAATGTGTTTGAAATTAGGCAGTGATTTTTCACAACGCATAACCATCGGATAATGAATTATGAAACGGAGATTGCTTTTGGTGGTTGCCTTAAGGGAAATGATTGAAAATATATTACGCAAATTTATTATACTAAAATATTTAAGTCGTTTTAAAGTCGCTTTCTAAACTGAGAGATTCGAAGTAGCCTTGCTGATATCCTTTGAATGCCAATTAGTTCACTTGGCGAACAATTACTGCCTGCTTATGCTGCTTTGCAGCTTTGCATCTTTAATTAGAGTAGTTCTCGCTCGTGCAGTGGGCAATTAATGCCGGCAAAGTCGGATAACTTCATTTCCGCTGAACAAACAACAACAGCTGGGCGGAGTTGTCTGATGCATATTAATAAACCTGAATATTGTCAATGTGGGTCAGCAAAAAAAAATATCAAAATGGCAAAATGACATAAAGGAAATCAAAAGAGCTAAAACGTAGAGCAGAAATAAAGACCAGGCGCTGCAGGCCGTACGATAAAAATAGAAACCCCGCGAGTTGAAGTTGAAACAGGTGCATGTTGCACGATTCGAGTTCTCTTTATGCTTTTTTGTTTGCTGCTATCTTTGCTCTTGGTTGGGGGTCAATTTAATGTTTGACTCTTTCGCACTTTTCAACTTTTCCATACAGTTTTTCACACCTTCGGCTTTGTTTTTTGGTACACTTCAAAAGTGCATGCGATAGTTTTTCTCACATGTTTGCCAGTGCAAACTCAATTTATCATAGAGGTGTTCCAAAAACATGTGTGATTAAATAAAATAATGTTATGATTTAAAGGGGTGTCAATTTACCTTCAGCACTCCTTTTTCATTCCGCTATTGTCCTTTAGAGGCATTGAAAGAAATTGCATTTTACACTCGCTGACATGGCGCAAATCTCTGGATGCTGAAATCTGGAATCTGGCAGCACACAACTTTTCAATTTCCCCCACAAATCCCATGCACATGCCAGTTAGTTGGCCCGACAATGCAATCAACATAAATACAAATCCCTAAACTATTTTAATGTCGACTTGACCCCAAAATGTTAGCTAGCTCCTGTCCTGTGCCCTGGCTTAAAGTGTAGTAGTGTTGATGTGGTAATGGAAAAGTTTGGCCAGCTAAAAAAAAATAGACAAAAATTGGCACTCAAAGAGCCAACTTAAAAACGCATCAAAGTCGGTTTTTGGCCTTTTGCCAAAGCTGCCAACAGGGCGTATACGTAATCAGATGTGTTGCCGTCCCCCAGGAAAGTTTCTTGCGATGGCTTTTGCTCTGGGGAGTCAATTGTTGTGCATGAAGGCGGTAATACACTTTGAGGTTTCCATTTTTGGGTCCATTTCATAGATTATTTAGCAAGCTAACTTTGAGCGTTTATTGGGAAAGTGTCTGCAAAAGGCAACTCATGAAAAATTACTCATCCCTGGGGAAGAAAATGCTACTTTGAAGGCTACTTTGAGGCAATAAAGACCTCTAAGAAATGTTTAAACTGCGCTTGTGTTTTTTATCACTTGATTCTTGTAAATATAATTTAATTTCAAAGATTGTCAGCTTCTGTATAATAAAAATCTGCATTGGCTCACACTGGAAATTGGTTTTTCAACAATTTCTATAGAACGTTGAACTCTGCGCCCAATAAATATGTACATGTATATATGGTGTGATAAAAGGGGCAGATATTGCTCCTATTGTGAAACACATGCAGACACTTCAGTTCATTGACATCTAGCTAATATTTTGCCATTAGCCCGCGAAGAAGCTGTGTCCCACTTTTATGGCGGCAAAAAAGAAGGGAAGAAATTATGGACACCATAATGAAAATGTAAACGCAGACATGGCCCAATATTTTACAAAGATTTTGCATAAATTGCGATGTTGGGCCGCCTGTGAAAATGCGAAACAATCAAATGGCAATTAACACTCTTCAAGCAAATCACATGTTAATGCCCCATTCCGATAGATATGGCCTGGCCATCTTGTGCTTTTGGGCCTAATTGTTGGTCCTGGCCAATAACCTCCGCCATCTAGTTTCTGCCCACAATTAGTGGAAATTTGTTGATTTGCATACATTTGTTTTTCCCCTTCCATTTTTTTTTTGTTCCTCGATTCGCTATTGTTTAGTTCGTGATCTGTCCGATTTTGGGCTGACTTTTTTATTGGTTTCAGTTGCGCATTTCCCATCGGAATTGTTTATGTTTATGCTGCGTATTGTTAACTTAAATATTTGGCTGCCATTGCAGGCGGCTCATCATGCACAGATTAAAAGTTTAGCATTTTTTGTTCTGCTAGTTTTATTAGCAGTCTTTTCAGTGAAACATCACAGAATCATTCAGTATGACTAACTATTTAATATCAATACAAATAGTAGCGAGCTAAATAGTACATTACAAACTCCTTATTTATGAAAGCTAAAGAGAAGTAAACAAGCCTCGAAGTAATGTAATTCCAACTCAATTTCAAGTGTAGCTGTTCACAAATATAGACGAGTAATTTCAAGCATTGCACTTAGAAATTAAAACTTGACTTTCAGTACTATTTCTGTATCCTTCGAGGGGGTCCAACCTTTTCACCTCGAAGGTTTAAATTATATTTCGGGCTCCCTGCCGTGGTTGTTAATTGCTCGAACAGAGCCAGCGACATCATAACCATAAATTTTGATGGGCCTGCATTTATTTTTAACCGAATTTCCCGTCGTTCCATAGTTTTTATATCAATGACGATGCTATACTATACAATACTATAGTATAGTATATATGTATATATATGTGTGTATGCTTTTTTATATGCTTGTCAGCTTTTTAGAATTTATGTTGTGTTTTTCATACATTCCTCTGGTTTGTCTCGGCTGTTTCATTCCTTTCTATAAAATAATGTTGTTGTCTTCGCGGTGAGGGCGGCTGATTCTTTTTTTTTTATTTTATATACTTTTTTTTTTGTTTTTAAGACCCCAGGGCGGTTAGTCGGTTGGTCGAGAAAGCAACAGATTTCTTCGCTTCACACGCATTTGACTTTCAAATGAAGGACAAATATTGTATGGGCGAACGGACGGGCAGCAACAACAAACAAACAAACACACGGGGGAAGTGGAAAAGTGGGGTGGAGGGTGGTGGTCGGTGTTCAGTTGGGAGGTGAAAGTGCGAGGGCGTTCTGTGAAAGTTTTGCATTAGCTCGGATTTTCTATATCTGCTGTATGCCTGTGCCTCCCCTCGTTTCTTTCCCTTTCCCTTGCGAGTTGCGAGTTTCTTCTTGTTCGAGGCTGTGCATATAAATTATGTGAGTAATTCGATTTTAAACTGTCTGTTATTTGCCGGTTCGGCCCTATTCGAAAAAGATTGTTGAAAAGTGGAAAAGTTTGCCAAGTAATTGCCAGGATATACATTTATTGTAAACATTTCGCAGCATATAAAATGTATGATGCACGACACAAATGGATTTGGATTTGTAATAGAAGCGGAGCAATTCATGTTGCCTATGACCAAGGCAAAATAAAGTTTATTTAGGGCACTTAAAATATGAAAAGTTGTTTTTGATGAGTTAGGTTTGAATGAATTTATATGTATGTTGTAATATTTATATATATATTTAAATATAAAGTCATAAAGTCATAAGCCAGCCATCCGTCATTAATTCGCTCTGGAGAATGCAACAAACTTGTGCTGGTTAAATGGCGTTTATGTAATTAAAGTGTCGTGCACTTTAGATGGCCCTTCAAGTGCCCAACTACCAAAAAATATGTGGTTCTTGTGGTTGCTTACTTTTTTACGTTCCTCGATTTGAATTTATGCTGCACACGTTGGACGCAGAAATGTGGCATAGGCGTTGTTTGCAACGTCCGGCGGCCAAACGAAAATAGATTGGCCCAACGATGGCACTTAAGCCGCCGCGGCAGCATTTTATCGACACGAGCCAACTGTCAGTCGGATTGTAGATTGGGGTTCGGAGATCGGGGATTGGGGATCGGGGATTGGGGGTTGGGGATTGGGGATCGGGGATCCTAAGCATTGTCAGACTCTCTGAGCCCAGAGCAATGGCAATAGGCCTCCACTTTTTTAGACCAAATAAGACCAAATAATGCGGCTGCAAGGCAAATAACTTGGCACGCATCTTGTCGACGCCGTCGTCTCTGCTTGACTTTATTTTTTCCCTATGGCTTTTCCCATTTTTTTTCTTGTTCCTCTGCTTGCATGCATGAGAAGCAGATTCTAATGCATTTTCCCTGGTCTGCCCGAATAATTTCGAAACTTAACTTGTCCGCTTATGTCGGAAAATAGCAGAGGCAGTACGGGCTCCATGTCCGTGCAGTTTTTGGTCTTGTTTATTTAGGACTCGGGTTGTCTGTTGGATAATTTTCTACTTTATTCTAGCTGGGTCTGCATAAAAAATGCAAAAACCAAACGTCAGACGAGAGAGTTTTATTTGCTGTTTTTATTATTTTGCCAGTGACTTCTGCACATCCCTCCCTTGAATTTCCCTTTCCTACTTCGTAGACTCTGTGTGTGTGTTTTGTCTTCTGTTTCGTTTTGTTTTCGGCTTTAGTTTGGTTTTGCTTGGAAAATTGTTTTCTTTTCGGCTTCTTTTTGCCCGAATGTAATTAATTTACAGGCTGCAAGCCAGCCGCAAAAGTCCTTCTATAGTTGAATCTTTATTTGGCATTGCTTTCTATACATCTGCGGCTGACCACGTCGAGAATCGCTAGAGATGAGGATGGGGATGGGTATAGGGGGTATGGGGGATGTGGATGGCATCGAATCGGATCAGCATAGATCAAGCGCATTTTCTGCGTACCTAAATGAGCATTGGCGAAAATAGCACCGTATTTAGGTTTTAGGTCGCGAATTGCTCATCGATCTTGCGGCTTTGCTGAAGTAAAGAAAACATTTTCAAAGAGTATTTTTCTCTATTATCCGATTAGCTTGAAGTGCAGGTAGAGTTTCTTTATTAAAGCCATTTTATTTTATATAGATTCTCGGTTGAGCCCAAGCGTATGTTGTTTATGAATGCAACAATTCAATTATATTTTGTGCGGTATAGTTGATTTTTACCCTGGTTTACATTTGTAAATATTTGCTACGCTCCAACAATCAGCGTTTCAATCAAACCGCTGTTAGCCGCCAAATGCAAACACACCCACCATCCATTCCATTCCATTCCAATCCAAGCGCCGAACTAAAAGATACACGCTCGCACACAGATACTCATCCACGCAGACATGGATACATGGATACATGGGGAGTATGCGGAGTATCGCATGCGAAGCTCATAAAAGTAAAATGGCGTTACACAAAACTAAACGTTGTTTTACCCACCAACCAACCCAGCTTTCAGTTGGTGATGCGAATCAAATGAGTGCCAGAACGTGACATTGATTTGATATGGTTTTAAAGCCAAATAATTAATTAAAAGCAAATGCAGAGATATCGTTTTGTCAGTTACAAGCGTTAGGATTATTACAAAACAATATGATATACTTTATTTATAAACCCAAGGTAATAAATTAATGTTTATAGGGTTGTTCTGAGGTATTTTATAAAGTATCACTGATGATGTGAAGTAGTTTGGTTCTAGAAACCTACATTTTAGCATTGTCTCAGCTGAATTGCCATTCTTTCGTGTCGCCGGATCTTTATCGTTGTCATTGTCAGCGCAATCGAACACACCTGAGAAATCAATCAATCGATTTGTTCAGTCGAAACTGACTTGGAAGTTAGAGCGAGACGGCGAGCACAATCAGAAAGAGACGGAGCAGCCAAGAGGGAGAGAGTGCGAGTTTTACAATCAGTCGTAACATGTTGACAACAAATTTTGAACATTTGATAAAAACGAAGGCAAAAATCTGCCTACTCGCTGACAGTGTCGAATGTAACCGCTGGCATTTTATGCGCGCAGGGGAGCTGAAAAATAAAATATAGCAGGGAAAAAGAGGAAAACTCGGTGAAAAGGGACAGTATCGTCAATTGTCAGGCGGCGACACATGTAAATAACTTCAAACGCAAAACAAATGCGAAATAAAAATAAAAATACAAGCAAAAACAAAAACACAGAAAAGTGTCAACAAACGACAAGGCCTTGCGGCCAAAGTGCTCGGATTTAATGCGAAATTGCCTTTTCGGTTTCGAGTTTTCCATTTAAAAACTGCTTTAAAAAGTTATCCCTTGTAAGAACGCCTAAGAGCTGACATGACTGCAAGATTATTGTTTATTGTAATAGATTGAAGACCAATTTGTAATTTAAACTTAGTAAAGACCCAAGTTCATAAGATTGCACACTTTAAACTCATTGTTGAGGAATGCAAGAAGGGAGCCTCGCTGCAAACTCTCCCGCATACTTGAAACTCTTGCCGAAAATCTGCTGAATACCTTTGACAGTTGCCTTCAAAGGGAAATGCAGTCGGGAAAGTGGAGACATCTGAAGGGCTGCGCCGTCTTTTGATTTACGCCGTCCGGCGTGGAAAATTTTTACGCACACACACGAATTTTCAGGGGGGCCGAAAATCCGGCTACACACATTCCATGTAAATATTTGGAGCAGCGGAGCAGCTGACAACTGTTGCCCTTGTGCAATGCCTGAAAAGTTCCATCGAATAATGGAAGGCGAGTGGAAAAGCCCGGGCAGCTGGACAACAAATCAGCTTAGACGGAATGCCTCAATAAACTTTCACACTTTTACTTTTTGTTACCAACTTTTCGCCTGCCGCCGGCAGAGAAGTCAACACAAATCCGTCCGCCTGTCTGTCCCATTCTTTTGTGCCCATCTATTTTCGGACGGAGATTTGTGGCGTTCCCATTTCACTTTTCACGTTTTTCCTGATACTCTCCAAGTTTTTACCTTTGACGCTGCCTTAAGGTGGCACTAAGTATGCGCTACACTACACACTATATATATTCTATATATATGTGTCTATATTTTATAGAGATCGGTAGAGGTTTCTGGCAGTTTGGTGGGCGTGTTGCAGAGACCATTTCGAATCTGATGATTAACATCACGAATAATCGAATGGGACTTTAAATAAAAGAAAAAAATAACATTTTTAGCCATGCTTTTATTTATGATATACTGCTTTTTGCTTATTTAATTCATAAAACATTTATTTAGCTTTCGTTGAAAAGTCCTGGCATTTAGCTGTTTGATTTCAAATTAAAAGCTATCAACTAGTATTTATAAAATCATTTTGCCTGTCCGGAATATTATGTGATATTCGATTTATTGCTAGTTTTTTCCTACCTCATTGCCAGAGAGCAAAGAAATGCAAATTAATTGATTTGTCACAGCTCTTAAAGTGCACTTTCGTGCACAGGCGTAATAAATAAATTAAATGCTAATAAATTGACAATGGAATAGGCCGCATTGCTGCCTGCTGTTCAGCCCTTCTTGACGGCTTTTTGAATTCGAATTTGGCATAAACAAAAATGATTAATGCCCACATGGGGACCTGAATGAACAGTATTTTAGAACAAAGACGAACAGAAGTCATCAATTGGCGAATGTCGCACGCACATCCATCATAATTATGCACATATTCGAGTTGTCTGAGAACATTTGACAACTTTATTACGCGGTCCGCAGAATGTTGTGTTCGGTTTTCTACATTCCGATGGCGAGATGAGATTTACAGGTTTTTAATTAAAATCATTCCATGCGAATTTATCAAATGACGGACTGTCGTCTCGTCCAGTCTTGTACATCTTTTTGTTTCGTGGGCGGCGTTTGCATTGGGTTTTTGTTTTATGTTTTTGGCCATTTGGTGCTCTTAATTTGCTTCATGTGTCACAGATGGCGCTGCACTTTGTTCGCTTCGTTTGCGGTGCAAATATCTTTAGCGACAATTTCTGTATTTTTTTTTTTGCTGGCCGTTTTGTTTATTTATTGCGATTTTAGGCATGTTTCACATTCACCCGCCTCTTAATTGAGATATTTATTCGTGGTGCAGGCGATGTTTATAATTTATGAATTTGATGGCTGGTAAATGGGATGGTGTTTTTAGCTTAATGGAAAATTAGCTGATTTAATGAGGAGCTGCTACATTTTATGCGAAACGAGTATGCAAGACGAGAACAAGACATATATTTCAATTACAACGTATTAAGGCCATATTCGTTTAAAAAATAATCAGAGTATTATTATTGCATGAAATCTAACAAAAAAAAACTTTCTTGGTTTGGAAAAACAAATACATATTTTCAAGTTGAAGCAGCTGTTGCTCTGGCATTCTTTGTAGTTTTATCATGCGAAGGCCTAGAATTTATTAATCACTGTTTGCACAAATGTTCGGCACTCAACGCTCTCGAATGTTTTAAGTGTTTAGTTCGTGTTTTTTCCCCTTTTTTCCACTGTTTGTGTGTTTGGTATTTTTAGCTTTGCCGGCCGGTTATTTTGCAAATTATCAGATTAATTGAGGCAGTCCGAAAGGTGGGTGTTATCGAGAAAAGTGTGCCTTTTACAAAGTGCGCCATCAAATTCTAATTTTCCCCCAGTTCGACCTCTACTTGAGCACTAAGGTATGATTATTTATGCGTCTTTAAGCCCAAGTCGAATAAATTTGAAAGAATAATGCTCGCCATATAAATATAGTATAGAACAATAAGATTTTGTCCGGCGTATATGTATCTTAATGACCCTCATTCTTTTGTCGGTGGAGAGGGAAAATGTCCGAATAGTCGAGCTGCCAAGAAAAATAACATAAAAATTGCCGCAAAATATTTTCTAAATATTTGTATTTAGCGCAAGTTAAATAATCAGACAGATTACCAAAAACTGAGCAACAGCACAAACTGCAGACCCAAAAGCGCCAAATATACCACCTACGATTGTGGACACGAATTTAGAAACTTATTTTTTGCTACTTATTAAATAAGTATTTGAAACTAAGTTACCAATTTCACAGGGGTCTCAATATTGTGGGCAAAAATAAGAAATGTTTTCCATTCGGCTGCACGATTTACACACCCACGATTTCTCTGGTATATCTAAATGAATTTCCATGTGCAAAAGCAACAAACACCTGTAGCCGTGAATCGACAAGGTTGCTCCTGATTTAGCTGGTTTTCCCTGGCAACATTGCAAGCAAATGCGCTAAGCTCTCAATTTTTCATCCGACAATGTTGCAGTTGGGTGGCGTTTTCCGCCAATGGGAAAAGCGGGTGGCTGCTCACCTGCTGCACCTGTTTGGCCATTGAGCCGTTGAGTTCACGGTTCACTCAGCCAGCCAGCCAGCTTGTTGTCGTTTCGCTGGCAAACACGTAACTTTCCACATCAAACTTAAATTATGCAAATGTTTGCTCTAAGCGAGAGGAAAGGAGAGATTTCGCCGAAATGGCGGGGCGAATCAAAGGAAAAAGTTAAAATGAGACGATGCAAATGGAAAAAGTGTGTACACAACACGAATTATGCAATGGCATATTTGCCCAAAAATTAAAAAAAAAAAAAAGTTTAAATTGAAAAGTTTGCAGAGCCGAATTAAATGCGGGCAAATTAGATGCATGCATTTTAAAGGCAATTACACTCGTTACTCGTTGCCTTGGTTTCTTAACTGAAAGGCACAGCGTACATAATTTCCTGAGCTCTCTGAAACAAAAATGCTATCTAATTAATTGAATTAAGTCGACAACTGTCATGGAAAACATTTGGCCAAGTTGCATTCCTTGCTTTGGCGAAGCTAATTAATTTTCGAAGAGACACTCAAGCACAAAGTCCCGCTGAGTTTTGTTTGCTTAGACCAAAATAGCATAAATATTCGTGGCACAAAAATAATTCGGTATTTATTTTGGCCGAATATGACACATTTTAAAGAACTGTGCTGCTCTACTTGCGACTAATTGCTTTTGTGGGCTGCCGGGGAATGCGAGGGTGCAAAGGTGAGTGGGTGACAAATGCCCCAGAGTTCGCCATTGTGACAGATCCGAATGACGGGGACGGTGATATACTCTTGGCTGACAGGTGCTGTTTGGATGCGCGGATGTTGCAGGCAGTCATTCAAGAAAATCGTGAAAAACCCCTAGTGACGTGCGAAAAGAGCAAGTGAAGTGAAACATTTTGGTTAATATGTTTGGCCATTTTTGGCTACACTTTTATGTACTGACCAAATGCTTATGTTGCTCCACTGCTAGAGTTTCTTAATGAGAAAATTAAATAGTTCAATGAGCTGCCTTAATTGGATTGACCATTTTTGCTAAGCCCTGTTTCAGCTGCCTTGCAGATAATGAGGATAATGATGATGATGTTTTTTTTTGTCCTCTTAGCCTTTGGCGTCATCGACAAGCGGTTTACCTGCTGGCACAATTAAATTTTCGGCACGTAAATGAATCATTCAAATGGCTTTTCTTCGCTTTTCTTGCTCTCGCTTCTCGCGCTTTCCTTGCTCCCTCTCACTCGCCCATTTTCATTTCCATCTCTTGGCGGGGGCGAGCGTTGCGCATACGCCCCGTTGTACGGCCGTCGGCTCGTGTTGTGTGCAATTAATAAATTTAATTAAGAAATAATGCACAAGCCGCGATGCGAATGGGCGTCGTCGCCGTGGACGTCTTGTGTCGCTCTTTCAAGTGTGAAAATTATGATTATTTTCTATATATCATTTTCGTTATTGCGCGAAATTTAACATGCAAAATTATTATACAGGAGAATTATACCCCGCCGGCGGCGGCGCTTTAAAACTATTTGGCTTAAATCATAAATCAAAGTGTGCGCCATTCGGTTGCTGGCCCACTAAGTTTTTAATTAAATCCCAATTGCCGCACCATGCATCACCGCGCCTAATCTGGCCAGCACACAAAGTATGCATTCTGTGCATTTATTGTTCAGGGCGAAAAGCATGTGGAATAACACAGTTCTCAATAATTCACAGTGGAATTTCCGATGTGATACAATATCGAATGTGTTCCGCGTTTCGCATGGCTTGGTGCTGAAATCCCCATTTTTCTGTGTCCCCCAATTGCAGTCACATAGTTCCGCCCAAATGACCCGTAGCACACGAGACCGCTTGCCAAGAAATTCATATTCTTTTTCTTAATAGCTAATGTAATGGTCACCGCTGTAGGTGCGGGTGATGTGAAGTATTTCTTTTACTGTTTATTTCTGCTTTAAAGAATTTAGAACCGTATCTACAGATTATAATTTACTACTGTTTTACAAATCGAAAACGCATTACAAAAAAGGCGTATTACTGCATTTTAAAATTAAGATTACCTCTTTGCTTCTAAAAAGTCCTTATAACACCCTATATCTGTGCCAAAGCATTTAAAATTGGATAGACCTTCTGTCATCTGTTCCTTACGAACCCCATCTTTGGGGCAATCTGATCGCAGAACACAAGCCGGAATCCTCTCATTGATTACATATCCCGGCTTACACACACAAGGACCGCCGCACATCTGGACGCAGGGTCCTATACCAGAGTACTCGCAGGTTTCAGGACATACTGAAGGACACACCGCTAGGCTTCCGTTGACGGTACAGCCGAAATCAAAACTTTCGATGGGTTTGAAAAGGAGTAGGAAGCCCAGCAGGGCACAGATGTTCGAGGTGCACGTTATCATCATTGTAGATAGTGAAGACGTTTACCATTTTACGGCCTATTTATTTTATTCCCTCTGAGTTTTTAGTATAGTAATCCAAATTAGATTTGTTACGCGATTTTGTTCCAGACCATTATACCATTTGTGTGACTTAAATATATCAATGTGAAATAATTGTAAGTTAATCTACAATTTCATTGAATTTGTATTACTATTACTCTTAAATAACTTGTAAAGTCTTGAATACCTTACTTAAACGACTTTAAACCTAATTTAATTGACCCGTAGCACACATAGTTCCGCCAAAATGACACGTAGACCACGAGGCCGCTTGCCAAGAAATGCATTTTCTTTTTCTTAATAGCTAATGTAATGTAATTGTTTATTTCTGCTTTAAGGAATTTAAAACCGTATCTACAGATTATAATTTACTACTGTTTTACAAATCGAAAACGCATTACAAGAAAAGGGTTTTATTGTATTTTAATTTTAAGATTACGGCCTTGTTTTTAAAAAGTCCATATTACACCCTAACTTTGTGCCAAAGCATTTAAAAGTGGATAGACATTCTATCATTTATTCCTTACGAATAATCTTTGGGGCAATCTGATCGAAGAACACAAGCCGAAATCCTCTCATTGATTATATATCCCGGCTTACACACACAAGGACCGCCGCAATTCATGTAGCAGGGTCTAGGACCGGAGTACGCGCAGGTATCAGGACATGACGAAGGACAAAACGCTAGAGTTTCGTTGGCGGTACAGTTGATTCTAAAACTTTCGATGGGTTTGAAAAGGAGTAGGAAGCCCAGCAAGGCACAGATTTTCAAGGTGCACGTTATCATCATTGTAGATAGTGAAGACGTTTACCTTTTTACCCTGATGTGCTCTATTTATTGTATTTCCTCTGAGTTTTTAGTATAGTAATCCAAATTAGATTTGCTACGCGATTTTGTTCCAGACCATTATACCATTTGTGTGACTTAAATATATCCATATGAAATAATTGTAAGTTTATCTACAATTTCATTGAATTTGTATTACTATTACTATTAAATAACCTGTAAAGTCTTGAATACCTTACTTAAACGACTTTAAACGTAATTTAATTGACCCGTAGCACACGAGACCGCTTGCCAAAAAATGCGTTTTCTTTTTCTTAATAGCTAATGTAATGTCACCGGTGTAGGTGCGGGTGATGTGAAGTATTTCTTTTACTGTTTATTTCTGCTATAAGGAATTTAAAACCGTATCTACAGATTATTGTATTTTAATTTTAAGATTACTTTCTTGTTTTTAAAAAGTCCATATTACACCCTAACTTGGTGCCAAAGCATTTAAAAGTGGATAGACCTTCTATCATTTATTCCTTACGAATAATCTTTGGGGCAATCTGATCGCAGAACACAACCCGGAATCCTCTCATTGATTATATATCCTGGCTTACACACACAAGGACCGCCGCACTTATAGACGCAGAGTCTAGGACCGGAGTACGCGCAGGTATCAGGACATGCCGTAGGACACCACGCTAGAGTCTCGTTGGCGGTACAGTTGAATCTAAAACTTTCGATGGGTTTGAAAAGGAGTAGGAAGCCCAGCAAGGCACAGATTTTCAAGGTGCACGTTATCATCATTGTAGATAGTGAAGACGTTTACCATTTTACGCCCTATTTATTGTATTTCCTATGAGTTTTTAGTATAGTAATCCAAATTAGATGTGCTACGCGATTTTGTTCCAGACAATTTTACCATTTGTGTGACTTAAATATTAATAATTAAATATTGAATAATATTTTTATGAGCTTGTAAAGCTCCTTTCCTAAACGACGTTAAAACTAATTGTATTATATAGAATCTCTATAATTAACAAATCTTTTAAAAATTGTTTAGCCACTGTAATACTATTTTCTGTTACTCACATCAAAAACGCGTCAGTGAGGGAAACAGATTTAGTGATCTTGGGATAAAATAAATGCTTTTTGGCAGCAGAAAGCGATTGTAGATCATTTAGCAACTTAATTAAACGATTAAGTACTATATGTACAGCCACTTTGATTTACTTCCCACCCGCTATTACGAGGGTCGTTTGATAAGTCCGTGACTTTTTGAATAAAATATATTTTTTTCGTCAAAGAAGCGTTTTATTTCTCAACATAATCTCCTTTTAGCTCTATACATTTAGTCCAGCGTTTTTCCAATTTTTTTATTCCTTCCAAATAATAGGTTTTCTCAAGGCCCTCAAAATAGTCGTTTGTTTCTGTGATGACCTCTTCATTTGACCCGAATCTCTTACCGCCGAGCCATTTCTTCATGTTTGGAAACAAAAAATAGTCACAGGGGGCTAAATCTGGAGAATATGCTGGATGGGGTAGCAGTTCGTAGCCCAATTTATGAAATTTTGCCATGCTGACTACACACGTGTGCACCCGTGCATTGTCCTGATGGACAAAAAAAATTCACGAGATCGTCTGCTTTCAATGCCTATAAAACGCAA
This sequence comes from Drosophila teissieri, assembly GCF_016746235.2. NCBI lineage: Eukaryota > Metazoa > Arthropoda > Insecta > Diptera > Drosophilidae > Drosophila > Drosophila teissieri. The sequence goes on along the minus strand of NC_053031.1, from coordinate 2,746,957 downwards.
ACCAAAAAACGCAGCTTTCTCAAAATTTTACAGTCAGCTGTTAATCGATAACTGCTGACAGGAGCAGTGTTGTATTTAGAGCAGGTGCGCGGCAAATACAAAAAGTCACGGACTTATCAAACGACCCTCGTATTTTAGTTTAATCACTGTCAAAATAGAATATTGTGTTTCACATTCGTTTTGGTCTAGAGCCTTCAAATAGTGTCCCGGAGTCCCTTCTCAATCTGTAAGATCCCAGTTCATCCACTGCCATGCCAAGATGCATAATTTCCCACACGGTTTTTTTATGGCTTTAATATTCGGTTTTGCACTCTTGAGTCATCATCGCCACCGACTTATTGCGAAACTATGCGAACTGCAAATTTCGCTGGCTATTTTTGCAGTCCTTATTGTTGGCATGCGCTGAGTGGCCAATAATATTTGCAATTATTTATTTCGGCTCTCGAGAGGTGGGGGGTTATTGCCAAACCGCTGAAATATGCGCCATGAATAATTCTCGGCGCACAGTGACGGCCCCCTCCTCCCTTCGCCACCACAATGTGCGGAACGTGTGAAAAACTTTTATGTTCTAAAGATTCAGCAACTTTGAACTTTGGCGGCGACGCGGACATGACGACATAATTGCAATATGGCTAATGCAATCGCGATCGCAATGGCAAAGGCAATGGCGAAACTCTTGCAACACACGCCCAACATTTGCTAGCAATTAATAAATTGAGTTCCCTTTTTTGCGCTCTGGTCCCCGTATTTTGCCATGTTTATGAATGAAAATGCGCGTTTTTCGTCTCAATTGGTGTCCAATAAATTGCAATCACACTCGTGCGAATGCTAATTAGTTTGTAGATCAAAAATTATGTTTAGCGACTAGCGCGCTGCAGCTGCTTTCGCGTTTTCGCAGCCTTGGAAAGTGCGTTGACCAACGCGGCGTATGCGCAATCAGTTGACAACCCACACAAGCTCACAGTCTTGTGGTCCCCATTCTGCTTCTGATTCTGATTCTGAATCTGCTTAGACAAATTACATTCGTCTGTGCTCTCTGGCTTTATTGCTAATTATTCTTTCTTTTTGTATCCTTGCAGGTGAGTCTCCTTTGTGGCCAATCGATGGGAATCCATTCGCGAGTGAGATGTCATTTATGTTTAGTAAGAATTACAGTGCACCTTCGCAAATGAATACCAGTAGTACGTTAGAGATTGTAGTTCAGCCCTTTATAACTGGGTGCTGTTTTGAAAAGATTTGAAAATTATGTTTATACAAAGCCGACCTTTCGAAATCGAATGTGTGATTATAGGATTCTAAGATGATTTACAATGAATTTCCACTGTGTTCACTATAATCTCCAGCTAACGAGGCCTTGTCCTCGATTTCGCCGACTTGGGGGAAGGGTATGGCCATTGGAGGCTTCCTTGCAACATCGCAACACAAACTTGACCGCCGACGCTGCCAAAAATATTGTTGTGCCTGCCATTAGTATTACTTTTCGGTGTTTTGGGAAAATGTTGACGTGCAAATTGCACGGCAAAACTTTTCCCAGCATTCGTGTTCTGTTTCTTTTTTTTTTTTTGCCGTCTGGAAAGAGCGACGCACGTCATTAGGAGGTACAAAATATTGCTGGCTATGCTGTTTATTTGTTTGTTTTACCAACGCGCGCTGTTTAATCGGAGGGAGGGAAAAGCCGATCCACGAATTCTCCATTTCGCCATGAATTATTCATCCCTCGGTGGCTGTGAGTGTGTGTGTGTGTGCGTCTTGCTTATTTCAATGTTTGATGCATAATTAAGCATTTTTGCAATTAAAGGTGTGCGTGCGACTGTGTGGGGTCCAAAAACCCTTTGAACTAACCAAACTTTACCTTCGCATTCAGTATTTATCTGTTAACTTTGCAAAGTCTCAAGGATTAACGTCAGAGGGTTAATAGAACCTGTACTCAAAAGCACTATTAAGTGTCACCTTGTGCACATATTTAAAAATAAACCATAAATGTTTAAACTATCATCACATTATTTGTATATTTCCTCGTGTTTACCCAATAAGTTAAAGCTGCAATTCCTTGGGTTTCCTTTAAATTAACTACAAACAGGAAGAAGACAAAGGGGCCTCCCGAAATAATCACATGATTCGCACACAAATAATGCGGGACTTTAAATTGCTAGAATCTTGATGATTTTATCTAGATTTTTCCTGTTGCCACTTGGATACAAACTTATGGTGTTGTGATAAAAACTCAACAAAACAATGAAAATATTTAGCCCTGAATTGTTTGCCAAAAAATGTTCATTTTCATCTCCTTTATGCTTCGTTTTTTTTTATTTGTGCTCTTGCCTAGTAGTTTTTATTCTTGCCTGCTTATTATGCCTTGTTTTTTTCGCCCATTCTAGCTTTTTGTGTTGCTTTATTTTGTTTTGCCGGCTACAATAGAAGAGAAGGCAACAACAATGCAAATTGAACGTACCAAACTAAACATAACACACAGGCAGCCTGCCTGCGTCCGACTTTTTACACAGCTATACAGATATATATATACAAATATATATATGTAGTTGAGATATATAGTATTTTTCACACAATAATGTGTAGAAAAACTTGCGAAATATTTTCCACTTGGCACGCAGCATGGCCAAAAGTCGTGTGTGTTTGTGCAGTTTACACTTTTAATTTTATTTATTTTTAATACGATTTCGTTTGGTTTTGATAAACCAGAATAGAGAGTCGAAAGCTTACTTGTTCAAAATTCAATGCAGAACGTGAATCCGGTCAAGTGTTTAGTGTTTATTCAACTTGGGTGGAACTGGAGAAATTGCTTAGCTTTTTCCTTGGGTGAGGAAACTAGTTCAGTTAAATCTGGACTTCCTACGGAAGTATGAGTTCCCAGAGCTTAGTTAGTGATCCAGTGTGTGGGAAAATCTGGGAAAATGATACCCCACTGCAGTTGGCAAGGGAAGCGAGCAGGTCTTCTTGATTCTAAATAGTGTGCCAAACATTTCTGCTCATGGGGGTGGATATATCTAAATATCGCTGGGTCCTCGCCTTGCTATCATTGAAAATTCAATTTCAATTATTAGACCCCACTGTGTGTGTGTATGTGGGTGAGTATGTTTGTTGTTTGGCGAATAGTTTGAGGAGGCTGGCCCCCGGCACTTAAATGTCACATTTTCCTATGTGGCTCATTTTCTTGGCTCATATTTTCGCAAATTAAATTTTATTGAGCGTATCGTTTGGGCATAATTAATTTTAATTGAGGACACTACCCACACAGACGGCCACACCCTTACGAATAACACGGTCGTTTTGGGTCTATTTATACGAGTTGTTTTTCGAAAGGCGGAACCTAACCTATGCAACCTATGGGTAAGCCAGAATGAATCCCCAAAACTTTTCCCACATTTTCCCGAAACACTCGGCCCTTACAGCGGCCTCTCTCTCTCTCTAATTAACTTTCAATTCAATCAACCCAGTGTCCTGCGCAAAAATGCACAACTGACCTGACCACCGCCCATTGTGTGCTGCAGTGTTACAATCCTGCAATCCTGAAAGTGCATCCTGTTCCAGCCTCACAAGTGCACTTTCAAAAACCGATAGTTAGAACTAGGTCTTACAGTGCCACTAAGTCTAATTCGATTGCTTGCCACATACTTAGTTAGGTATACTATATCTATTGATCTTAGGATGGTGCAGCATATTCCATTGCGATTTTGGTGATTCTTAGTGATTCCTTGGTTCCTTGGAAAATGTTCCGCATCCCACTGCTATTTTCTTTGAGTGCACACACGCACCTCACGCATGCAGCTACATAAAAGACCAGTCAACGTCAGTGCGATCTTTGTATGCAAAGCATGTCCGACAGCCGGGAGGAGCCCGCATTGTTGGTGTTTGGGGTGTGCACTCAGTGTGTGCGGAGTGTGTGTGTGTCTGGAGTGTGTGTGATGTTGCGTGTGTCGCCCAATTGACTTTTGCTGTCGAGCAATTGTTTGGTTCAGGTGGCAGTGAACCTCGACGCACAGCAGCAACATCATCAGCAGCGCCAAGAGCCACATCAGAATCAGCAGCAGCAGCAGTAGTAGCAGCAACTGCAACTGCATGGAAACCGCAGGCAGTGAAGGCGACGTAGCCGTCACTCATTTGCATGCAACAGTTGAACAAAAGCAGCTTTAATTCGATTTCAGCTTCAGCTGCACTCAGTGGCCCGCCTGGCGCTTATTAGCTGCCATTGTTCATGGGAAGGAGCCACTTCAACTGCAACTGTGGCAAACAATCAACGCTATGAACGCCATGAATCGCAAATTTGTCAACACAGGCTGCTAAAAATCACTTTTCTTCGACCAGTCGACCACTGAGAAACTAATAACAGTTTCCTCTCTCAGCAACCAATATACGCATACGTTCGATTCAGCAAAGATTAACTAATTTCTGCCAGTGCAGCGCAGAACTTGAGTTTAAAGAGTGCGAGAGAGAGCACAACGCATAATGCCAGTTAAGTCGCTGACGCCCACCTGTGTCACTCAGTCAGTTGGTCAGGTAAACGTCACTTGGCCATTTCCACAATCGAGCAGCGCCCCCAAAACATTAGCCGCTCGACCAGTTTCAGTTTGTGTTTTTTGTTTTCATATTCAGTTTGCCGGGTTGCTCTTAACACGCCGGACGCGATTTCAGAAGCCTTTCTATACCCAAGACTGATAATGGCCCTATGAATCAGAATCAGTTAACGATTGGTGTTATCGTGGCCTTTTGTTATTGTTTACCCGCTGATATGCCAGTGCTGCGGAAACTTATTCTAAGCTCAAAAATAAACAAAAGCTACGCCAAGAGTCAAAGAATAAATGTGTACAAGTGATAAGAAGCCGCACGAAAGCGTTGAAAGTAATTGAAAGGTGTGAAAATTATTATAAATTCAAACAAAATTGTGCAGCATGAAATTGAGTTGGCAAAGTGCTTTATTGGCTTTTTAATATTCAAGCTTAAAGTCAAGCCTAAATTCAATTAAAGAGAAATTTAACTTTAATTCACATTGTGAAATTTAACTAGCGTCACACACAAAGTTCCTAACTAAACTCTACTTGCATTTGGAAAAACCAAACAAAATTATCAATTAAAACAATGACAAAATGATAACTTAAAAGCTTTAGCCCATAAACATCCAGAATGTTGCGATAATAAATTATGCTTAAACTAAATGCGCATGATGAAGTTGAATAATAATTCTCGCATAAGACAAACTTATTGGTTTATCTTTAAACTATGACTTGTGAAGGTCAAACGTGTCAGCACCAATTAAAAGTTTGAAATAAAGGAATATCAAGTGGATTGAAATAAAACTAATACAGGCTTTAAGTTTAGTTGTTCACAACTACAAAATTGACATAAAAATGTTTTCTTGCTGGACAATCCCCCACACAAAACCGAACTATGGAGTGACTCATGCCATTGATAAGGCCAGAGGCCCAAAAGCAAACGCAACAGATTCGGCCAAAATAATATTTCCGATTTCAATGCCAGCGTAGAGTAGATGTTTTGTTGATTTGTCCAATGATATTTTCCCGCACCTCAGAACATGCTCCTGAAATTTGTTATTGTAGTTCACACATGTTGCTCGTTGTTGCTTGATTGTTCGGTTGTTTGGTTGTTTGGTTGTTCGGTTGTTTGGTTGTTCGATTGTTGTTGCCAGCTACCTGACACTTGTCAAGTTGCGATAACATGCGAAATTTCTGGCAGAGCTGCACCAAAAAGGCAATACCACTTTATGCATATTAAAAACTATAAAATAACGTTCGCCATAGATTGTTTTATTATATATCGTATTAATCTTTGGTTCGTCGAGCGAGTGGAAAAACACGTTTTCAGTATTATGACCAAAACGGTAAAGAGCTCATTCAGCCGTTTGTGCACTCAAAGAAATGAATGCTTCTCTTTTGGAAAATTTACTTTCAATGGAAAAGGCTATTTAAAGAAATATTAATCTTGCAGTGCTGAATGAAGACATTCATGGAAGACATTCCACTAAATTCGTATTTCTTTTAAAGGCAACGTTTTGTGCAGTGCATTCAAACGATCGACGCAGCTTCTTGGCTCTGGTGTGCTATACTTTTAATTTGTGCTGCTGCTGATCGCTGGTACTAGCATTTTCCGCTGAAATGTTGTTGCTGGATGTTTTTCCCATTTAAATGAGTTTTGTCTATGACGTCTGCGTATTGTTTACAAATATACGTTTCAATTTGCAGCCCCATATACATGTACATTATACTATACATTATACATTATACATTATCCACCCACCCAGCGACACATGGCAAGCGATTTTCTGTTTGTTATTGCTGCGATGTTTCCCCCACGGATCCATTTGATTTTTCCTTCCTTTTTTTGGGGGTTCTTTTCGTACTATTTCTTCTTTTTTGTGTGTTATTTTTTTTTTTTCTTGGATTCATGGCGCTTGCATAATCCTCGCTTGTCGAAGCTGTCAGCAATGTTGCCACTGCAGCTGTTATTGGCATTCAAATGAATATGTAAACGTCGCATCTCGCAGATTGTTTTCGCTAAATCGAAACGATAAACAATGCGAATGGTCACGATTCGAGGTGCAAAAGTCAGCAGGCAGCACGTTTCTAATAATTTAAATGCAACTGCTTCTTGCGGGCAATGAGTCACTTGATAAGCCAGACAAATTATGAGTTTTTTTGAGGGGAACACAGAAACCTTGATATCATTCCATCAAAAGACTGCCTTAAACCAATTCATTTACTTGGGGAAGTATTTCCACTTGTCTACTCAATGAGGTACCAAAGATCAATTTATTTATTTCGCTCTCATTTTGATTTACGGCGCGGTTCGGAAGATAAACTGCAAATGAAAGTTAATGTTTATGCAGCCGCAGACAAATTGCCAGGTTAAATGCGAGCCTCGTACGACAAGCATCGATTATGTCGAATTGTAACGTTAACAGCATCCTGTTTCCTGTCTTGCCAAAAGGAAGTTGGCCCACACAGACACCCACACACACACAGACACACACATGTAGGGGGCAACCTCAATGTAGCATACTTTGCGGCGCGTTGATTCGTGTATGGCTGCCGGCATGCGGCATACATAATTGATGTGTACTCTGAAGTAACCATTACAAACTACCACACACACTTCTGCGGCTGCGGAAGACTGGGCTACAACTTCCGCCACAACTTCCGCTCCGCTTTGAATGATTAGTTTTGGCCATGGCAGCGCTGCTCCTCCTGGCCATGAAATCAAACTAAGTGCCGGGCCAAAGTCCTTTATTTTTCAACTGTTCCGCCTGGCTGGGCTCCACTGTCTGTGGATGTCCCTGTGTGTGCGTGTATATAGTTTTGCCGCTCAAGGTTATAGTTTTGTCAACATCTCTGGAATACCGTGGCGTGTGTATTTGTTTTATTTATTGATTCGTCAAGGGGTTGGTCGTCCTTTGATTGTAATTTACATAATGGCAACAAGTGGAACGGAAAATTCGGGAATGTCTTCGCACTTGTTGTCCAAACTTGCAGGTTCTACAAACGCTTATTTAAATTATAAATGAATATATGAATGGTGCTGTAAGGGATTCGTAATACTTGTGCTAGTTTTTAGACTTGTCGTTCACGCCTGAAGTATTACAAAACTAGTATCTAGTTTATTTTGAGCAAATGGCCAATTCCGCAATTGTTTTTCTATTTTAGTTGAAATATTTTAAGCCAACTAATTCCGTTCAATTGTTCTGTTCGATTCATTCAATTTGGCTTTGAAGCAGTTTCCTTTGTCAATTTGATGGTTTTGTCGTTGCCCCAGCAGCGGCATTGCGCATACGCCCAGTTGACAAAGTGTAATGGCCAAGGCGTTCTTGCTCTTGTTGCCGCCATCTGCAGAGTGGGCGGGGCGGGGCAGGGCGTTTGGCGGTGGGCGGTGGGTGAAGGGTGAAGGACAGAGGTAGAAGGAGATTCCCTGGCGATCGGGGTGGCGACGTCTCGGCCAAGAGAAACCACTTGCATTTCGCTGGCTGCTGGGGCGAAAATAGAATTTGGCAATGGCTTTGGTGGCTCCCTAGTCCGTCGTCCGTTTATCTCAAAAGCATGTGGCTGCGTGTGGACATCATGTCGCGCCACCGCACACAGAGGCAACCGAACGCAAGATTGGGGCATGCATCAAAGGAACACGGCGAGAAATATTAGTTACTTACTTTCGAATAAAATTTATGTTTCATATACGAATAAAGTTCGCTTCCTAATCAGGTAGAGCTACGAACTTCTTTTGAATGTTGCCCTCATAAGATTCCCTATTACTTCACCATAGGGTAAAGAGTACCCTTAATTTCTTTCTGTGCATCCTGCTGCTGGGCAATGTGTTGTTGCTGCTCTGTTGGATGACTGGTATGTTTGTTTTGGTTGCTTGTTTGCTTGCCTGTTGCAGCCGCTGCCGCTGCCGCTTTTCCTGCCGCTTTTCCTGCCGCTTTTCATGCCGCTTTTCCTGCTGGTTTTCTTTTGCTCTGGCGCTCGCCTTAATGACCAATAAATGTCGCAGCGCATCAAATGCAGCGGTCGGCACAGTTATCCATTTATTTGCGGAGCAATTTCAAATTTAGTTTAGATAAACAAACAAGGCGGCAGAAAGCGGAATGTATGACAGATTTTTAGGCCCACGCAGTGTTAAGAAAAGATATTTGGAGGCGACCTAAATGCGACAATTGCGTTCAGTTCCTCACTAGAGCTCTAAAAATACCCAAATTCGGGCGGCGACAATGTATGTGAACCTTTTTAAGAACCAACCAGAAATAACAATCAAAGGGAAGGGAAACCAAAATAAGTGCCAGAAATAGGTGGACATTTGACAAGTGCATGTCAGACGGCGGAGAGCTGATAGATTTTGGCCATTATGCTGGGATGGTAGCTATATTTACCGACGATCGGCTCTAAATATCCGCCAGATATCGCCGAATATTGCATAATATGAGGCGTGTCTGGGAATGTCGCTTTCGCATGATGCAATGCATCCGTTTGCCAAGATTTTCGGCGCAATTTCGCCACTGGCAGCTCGGCAGTTCGCATTACTGTCGCCACCAGTTACGAGTAAGTGCAGCAGTGCGCCCAGTGATTCGGCAAATTGCAATTATACATTTATAATCTATGTATATCTCTCGGGCAATTCCCAAGCCAAAAAGTGCCGCAAAATCTCAGGCAGAACCAAAAACCCAAGGCACACACATCGGCCAGAAAAGAATTTGAAAAATAAATACCAAGTACGCGCTTTGCTATGTTGTGTCAATGCGGGGGCGGCTGGTGGGGACTGGGGATTGGGCCAACAAACTAGGTTACTTGGCAGTGTTTAGCATAAATAACTAGCACACCAGTGGCCACATCATCAGCAGCACTCGCAGTAGCAGAAGCAGAAGCAGCAGAATCAGAATCAGAAACATCATCGCAAAAGCCACATTCAAATAAATAAATGTGAGTGTGGGCAGGAAAAACAGAGGGCGAATGTGATGGGGAAAGTGGAAAATCAAATAAACACCGGGTGTTAAGCCATTGCAAATTAATGAATTGGGTTGACTTTAACTACTTAACTATTAAATGTGGGTGGGATTTGAGCGGGCATGACAATGGCAAATATTTAATGGTGTCTTTAAAACACTGAAAAGCTTACTGTTTCATTAGCACAATAGTTTGATTATGGTGAATTATTTAAAAACTACATTTGTCGAGCTCACAATGGGTTAAATTGATAGTTGTATATTTATCAACCACAAAATAGACCATTTTCTATTTAAATATTATTAATATTGAGCATCCATATTATGATTTGTTTCTAATTCCCATTCATCATATTTACAGAGTCGACGCAAAGCGTGGACGGCGAACCTGCATCGTGGCGTTTAACGCTCGATCAGGATCTAATTGACACGCTCAAGGGCAACTTTCCCAGCTGGTTCCAGGGCTCAGCCGGCGGAGGAGGAGCAGCCAGCAAGCAGAATCCGCAGCAGCACAATCACAATCACCAGCTGGCCCAGCAGAAGCATCACCAGCTGGTGGCCACCAGTGTCATACCCATACCCATAACCATTGACACCAAGCTCGCCGCCAGCAATACAAATACACTCCAGCAACATCAGCAGCAGGCGGCCATCCTGGGCCACAGTTCGTCGTCGGCCTCGCCCGCATCCTCCGTCAGTTCCAACTCCTCGAAAAAGTCCATCAGCAGCAGCCTGAGCAGCTGCAGCAGCAGCAGTAGCAACAGCAACAGCAGCAGTTGCAGCAGCAACCATTGCAACTCCAAGTCCGGTTCCGGTGGTGTCAAGGGAGCCGGTTCAGCGACGGCGAGCAGGTTCCTCAACAAATCCACCTCGACGTCGCCCACCAAGAGCCTCTCGAGGACCTTCAAGGCCACCCAGAAGCCGAACGGCAACCACAAGGTTGGCCAGCTGGTCAAGTCCGCCTCCCTGCACAGCCTGAGCAGCGGAAGCAGCGGGAGCAGCAGCGGAAACAGCGCCAGCGGCAGCTCCTCGCTGCTGGCCACCATCTCCACATCGCCGCTGACCACCGTCGAGCTCATCTCGAGCGCCGCCTGCAGTGGCCTCCTGGCCACCAGGCTCAGCGGCAAGGACTTGGAGCACTCCTTTCAGGACATAATACTGCTGCACGAGGCCTACGACGACATGTCGGAGGGTGAGTGTGGCATCCGTTTCCGAAATAAGATTTGTCTAATATCTGTTAACTTTTTCAGGTGAGCAGCGTTTGCATGCGACGTTTCTGGGCAGCAGCGATGATGGTAACAACTCGGATTGTTACGATGCCAGGCAGTCCCCACCGAAGGCCATCGTGGACTCCAGTCCGCTGCAGCCGGCGATGGACAAGAATAAGGAATGTAAGTTGACCTAAAATCATGGTAAATCTACGTTTTATAGTTCTATAGATGGAAAGCTAAATATATAACCATCCAGAAAGCTGACAGCTGGCAATCAATCTACTTAAAAATGCTTCACTGTACTAACAAAACCCTTCAGTTGTTAGTTCTGCGCTTGTTTACCCAATGTTTGTCGCCCACATTGGTCATCTTTCGGCGGCTGTTTGGCATTTGTCATCTGGTGCCTCCTGCTTAGTCATAAATGCCAGCCAGAGCAGCCGAGCTGCGGTGCCCATCACAACGATCATCGCAAGAGTCATCATCATAATCCTCGGATGCCCGCCTCATTATTGACGTTCGCCTGGGGGGCAGTGAGTGGGGCGATGGGAGATGGGCGATGGCTCTTACAAGGCGCACACAGTTTTAATGAAGCTGTCGCGGCACAACAGGCACTTAAGGCGTACACTTGAGGTGCCACGCCCCTTCGCCATCGAGCAGCGGCCAGCGGTCGAGAACTCATTCAAAAAATGTTTTTGTATTTTGTCAACAGTTTTACGTTCCTTTCCGTTCCGTTCTTGTTGGCTGGCCTACATATTTGCTTGGCATTTTGAGTGAGCAGAAATATTCTTATTAATTTTGAATGGCCCAAGATGACAGGCCCAGTGTGTGGACATAGCATATACATTCGTATACTATGTGTGCTGCATAGTCGCTAATAGTTTTGACAGCTCTTGTCGCCTGCACTTGCACGATTTTCGAGGTGTAACCGGAAGTGGACGATAAAGTTCACACGCCCTGACCCTGACCAGAAAGGCTCTGTGTATCCAAATGTTTATGCAGGCAGGGTTTATTTCTCGCCCGAAAACTGCCAAAAATGTATGGTGAAAATTTCCGGCAGGCGCACAACAAGTTATCCAACAATAAACTGCATATTCAGCAACAACCACCAGTTCCCTCGGCCTGATGGTCAGTTCGATTCAGGGTGTGTGTGTGTGTAAACATTTAGCGAAACACATTTATTATAAACACATGGCTGGCAGTCAATGATGGCGGCGCTGCAGAAATGTTTTGACAAATAAACACGCTGCACGCGACTCGGAAAAGCAGGGAAAAGCGGATATAAACGGCGGCAGGGTGACAGATGTAAAGGCATTTTTACATGCCGCTGCACAGTGGTTGTGACGTGCGAAACACTTTTTATGATAGGTACTGTACTAACTTAATTTAAATATTACACTCTTTCCGCTACTCCCGTAGAATTTCTAAAGGAAAACCCCACTTGAAAATCCATTAAAAATTGGAAGAAGTTGTGCTACTTTTCTGTGCAATTTACTGCCCTCGTTAGCCCACTGTGCCTGCCCCTTGGTTGATTTTTTCGTGCATTTGCCTGGCGGGATGATGGCGTCTTGGTTTACTCAGAGCAACGTTGATCACGTAATCGATTTTATAATACAACATATAGACACGCAGTTAGCCGAACTCTCTCTCTCTCTCTCTCTCTTTTGGCCAGCTTTTCCCGCTCTCCTGGCGGATTTTCAGCATTTTTCCCGGCAATTGTTTACCTGACCTTCGCCACAGGCACTGGGTTTTCTCGAAGGCGAAGGGCAGCTAACCGCAGCGAAATACACACATTTATTGCCTTTCGCATAAAACTTTTATGTGTTTAATTTGGAATTTATGTTATTGTTTTTATCAATCGAGGGTGTTGGATCGGTGTGATAGGTGTGTGTGTGTGTATCGACGGGGAGAAAGAGCACATTTCGCGCATAATTAATTTACGGGGGCGACAGTGTTTCGTCACCGAGAAGATTTTCCAGTGTTACAAGGCTGAAGAATCGAGTGTTTCCCTGTCTGCCATAAACAACAACAACAAGAATTGGTTTTCGGGCATTTTTTGTTTTTCGCCGCTGTTGGGCTGTTTTGCACACACATTTTTGTGTGGCACACTTCAATCGTAAAATCGCCAACAGCTGCCATCGTCGTCTGAGACAATTACGCGCCTTGGCAGCTCTCTTGGCTTTTTATGATGATTTCCGACAAAAAGAGCCCAAATTACTTTAATAACGTCATCGTCACTTTGATGTCGACTTTGTTGTGGCGTCAAGTGTTTTTTCGTTCGGTGTCTGCCTGGGCAGCACCAGCACCGAAAATTAAATACACCGACTAAAAGGCTTTGGCTAACCCACTTACTCGTACTTAGATTGCACACTGAATGCACAGCAACCGCAGAAGTCGAAAGTGCAGAATGCCAAAATAGAAGTATGCACTTACGTGCACTGTACAAAATGTTCCTTAAATAACTTCTCTTTAAATTGGCTCCTCACAAATAGAGCCAGACAAGAGTAAATTAAATGCAGTCATTTGTGAAATTCAAGGATATTCCTGCGGTGAACGAAAACCTTTGCCAAAAATGCATGAGAAATCGTCCAGAATTTCTGCGTAGTAGCTGCAGTACATCTTTGCAGATTTCCGGTCTTAAATGCTTATTCCTGGACTTGGTTAGTAGCCGCAACCACACCCGGTGCACTGCCCTTCGTCTCCGTGTGGCTTTTGCTGCTCGCAATCGCCGTGGGGGCATAGGATTTTGTGTTTTCGTTTCATTTGCGGCTTTGGCTTTATTTACCGTCAGATGCCAGCCTACTGTAGATAGATGGGGTCCCTCACACACCCATCACTCCTTCACTCAGTGTACCAGTGTAGCAGTGACCTGCGCCTTAATGGGCTTTATTTCGTTTTAATTACATGGCTGGCTGGCCATTTTGTGAATCAATTTCGCCAGTGCCCGGAATGCTAATTGAAGGTAATGATATTAGGACAGCAGGTCGTATGCTTAATATGCCAAAACATTCCCTCGAGACTGAAATTACATTATACAATGCTCGCACGCATTTAATCGGCCATTCGGATTTAATGCTGAAAGGATAATGTCCCATTAATTGATTATTTTATACGCTTTGGCGATTATAATTAGATTATAGCGACTTCGAGATGCCACTGCCTCATCTTTCAAAGTCAATTCGGTGGGCTATGGAGGCTCCTTATTCCTTGTTTCCCATTATTTATTTTCCAGCAGTCTGTCACGCGGTTCTCGCTGCGTTTACAGCGTTCACAGCGGCTTCCATTGACTGGATGCCAAGTTAATTGACATCAATCTGTTATTTAGCCGCCCGAGGAGCAGTGGCAATCTAATCAGATTATTACGCATACGCCCCATGGGGCCACACCTTCGTCGTCAAGCGGCAGCTTCTGACTTTGGCTTGGCTTTCGCTTTGGCTTTGGTCTGGCTTAAATATTTAATTTTCCAGCCCCAACTTTTTACTTTTGGGTGTATATATATATATGTATGTATGTATGTACACATTGTTCACACCATAATAGCCCGCACATAAAGATATTAAAAACTTTTCCTTTTTTCGCGCTGCCTTGTTTTTCCCATTCGCAGCTGCCTCTCGACATTTATTGCCATTGCCCTGGCATTGTCAAAAAGCTAGGAAAAGGCAAAGTTTTCGCCCAAAAATTATTTTCCCCAGCTGTTTCGAGCACTTTTTTATGGGATTCCTGTGTTTGATCTCCACTCCCCCGCGAATTGTTTCTATAATTTACGATTTTTGCGGTTTTTGATTTGTTGCTAACAAGTTGTCCGCCAGCTATGCTTCTATGCAGCTTACCTAACTTTTCGCCCAGCTCTCCAATTGAAGTTCACTAATCTTGTATTAGGCATACTCGTATTATTACTAACACTATTTGCCGCTTAACTAACTTGCTTCTTTGGTTCTCCATCTTTTGCAGCGCTCAAGGTGAAGCTCATGGTGCGACGTCCACACTCGCAGCTCGTCGAGCAGGGCATCATACCATGTAAGTAGATGGGTCCGAAAAGCAGATTCTATTCCTGCCCCGGGTCACAGCATTTAGCCGCTTAGTCAGATCGATAAAATACACATTAACCTCACTTAGCCGGTTCAGAGCATCTGCTGGCGCCCAATTCATCGGCAGCCAAAAAGGATATGCAAATACTGCCGTCGAACATTTCATTTCAATGGCTTTCAAATTTATGCGCAAGGAAAAGGCGAAACCGAGGAAAAGAATCCTGAAAAATACGCAAATTTACAAACTAATTCAAAGCCCTCAACGCAGCCGAAAGTGAATTTGAATTTATATTATAAATTTGTAGCAATGCTGAGGCGCCAAGAGCCAGGATAACGCTGAGCCAACTTTAGGGCACTGGATCAGAAATACATTTCGTGTATCCAAATAGCAGTAAGAGATTGTCGATGGAGCTAGGAAATGCATTAAATTTATTAGATGTTGATGAGCCGATGAAGTTTTCATATTCCCTTTAACTAGATTTATAAGCGTTATAAGAAGCATCTCTCTTCTTATTAAAACGAGTTTCCTAGTTTAGTTTAGTTAAGTAATTGTGGTTGATTTTAACCTAATGTTTGCATATATTTAACAGCTCTGAAAACCTCGCCCGCTATCCACGAACAATGCAAGCAACTGGAGCGCGCCAAGACGAGCGATATGCTGAAGGCCAAGATCCAGCAGCGACCCAATCGCGAAGACCTCGAGAGGCTTCACATACTCGAGGAGGACGAGTGCCACATCGATCCCAGTCTGGCGGAGAAACAGCGGATGCTGAAGAAGGCTCGCCTGGCGGACCAGCTCAACTCTCAGATCCAACATCGTCCTGGTCCACTGGAGCTGATCAAGAAGAACATCCTGCACACGGAGAAGCCGATCGAGAAGATCGTCAAGGAGGGACTCGTATCCTTCAAGGCAACCAGCGAGGGTCTGCTCACAAGACCCCAGCATCCGCATAGTTATATGACCTTCGATGATGATTCCCTGAGCTCAGAGAGTGATACGAGGCAGACACCGCCGCGTTTGGACGAGGCTATGGTCACCACCTCCAGTTCACCCACCGATGTGCTGCAGGCGGCGGCTGCTTCAGCGGGAATCGTGACCATGGCCTTGACCATGCCCACAGCTGGTCAACTGGTGGTCACCTCACCACAGATTCTTCCCCAGCAGCAGCAACCAAAGGCTGTAGTGGTGCCGGCACCAGTGCCGCCACCTCCGCCGCCGCCACCACCACTGCCCATGACCAGCATCATCAAGGTGAAGCAAGAGACGGCCAATCTGTACGAGGAACTGTGCCAGAGTGTTACCGGTACCACAGCCAGTCCGGTCAACCATCTGTACTCGCCCTGCTCACTGGCCTCCAGTACTTCCATGCTAAGTCCGCTGTCTTCCATCGCCTCTCCGCCACCACCACCGATGACCACTACACGATTGCACCTTGCACCCGTGTCCGTGAAGTCTGATGCTCCCGGGAAGGATAAGAACAGAAAGAAGTCCAAGTCTAAGCCAGTGTCGAAGGCGCGCACCATTAAATTCCACGAGTACAAGGGTCCACCCAGTGCCGCCGGGCAAAAGCAGGATCAAACGCAGCCGGAAGAGACCTCCTACCAGCTGATGTTGGAGCAGCAGAACTGCCTGCTCAAGTTCCTGGAGAACCTCAACAAGAATCAGTCCATCATCCCAGCGCCCAGTGCGCCGGGTGTTATGCTTCCAGCAGCTCCTAGTGCGACCAACAACAGCATCACGGTGACTACGAAGACGGTGCCCGCCTTGGCCTCGCAATCCGCTCCAGCTCCAGCTCCCATCAGCCTGCCCAACACCATATCCATAACGAGCAGTTCAGGAGGAGCTCCACTTAACTTTGGAGATGCCGCCATGTTGACGCCCACGCCGGCGGCCACACCCACACCGCCCACCCTGTCGCTGATTGCGACACCACAGCAACAGTTGCAGCTGCATCAGCAACACCAACAGCTGCACCAGCCAACTCCTGTACAACGTCCACCTCCACTGCCCTCGCCGGCGCTCTCAGTCAGCTCCTCTATTCCACCCAGTCCGGCCACCAGCTATGCCGAATCCACTACCAGTTCCATAACGGACCTGACCCGACTGGAGAAGATGAAGGTCTCTGACTTGAAGCAGCATCTAAAGCGCAGGAACTTGCCCGTGTCCGGTCCCAAGCCGCATCTGATTGAGAGGCTGAAACCGTATCTGCCCCTGGAACCACTAGACAACAATGTAACAACCGCTCCAGCCTCGAACAACAGCAACACCACCACCGAGGTGATCACCATCAGCGATGCCATGGACACGAGCAACTGCGGTTTGTTGGAGCAACCTGCACCAGTGACCATGTTGGTTTCAGATGCAGGAATGGAGCACGAGCAGATGGATGTGGTGCAGCAGCAGATTGATAATACGCATCCGATGACGCTGCAGACCATTCTTCCACCACAACCGCAAACCGCAACCATTATCCTGACCAACGAGGAGTTGCTCAGGGAGCAGCAGCGCAAGATTGACGAACTGCAGAGGCAATTGCAGCGATCGCAGCAGGAGCTGCAGAAGATACGCCAGCGACAACAGCAGCAGCAACATCAGCAGCAGACGGTTACCGCTCAAGTGGTGAATGCATTGCCTACACAGCAGATAACGCTAATCACCACGACATCCAATGGGCCGCAGCAAACGCTAACTGTGATGCCGCAGCAGGTGGAGAAGAATGTGCCCGCCAAAGTGACGGTGAAAGCTACTGGAGGCAACAACAACCATAAGGTAAATGGACTGCATCAACAGGGATCTGCAGCCAAGAAGCCAGCCAGCAGCAACTCGAACAGCAGTAGTAACATTTCCTCATCGAATCCACCGCCAATCAACCAGAAAATGGTGGTCAAGCAGCAGCTGGAGGCGAAAATCCAGAAGCAAAAGGCAGCGGCAGCGGCCGCCGCACAGCAGCAACAACAACAGCAGCAGCAACAGCAGCAGCAGGCACTGCAGCAACAACAGCAGCAGCAACAGCAACAGGTGCGCCTGCTCACGCAAAAGACACAAACTGTATTCATTCCATTCAACAACAACAATCACATAAACAACGCTTCTGCCAAGACAACAACCAAGAAATCCAATGTGCCCGCCAACAATACAAATACAACCAGCACAACCATGATGCAAGCAGCCAAGCCGGCAGCAGTTGCGACAGCAGCCGCCTCGCCAGCCACTCAACACCACAATAACTTGGGCCTGCTGTGGAACGAAGGAAATCAGACCATACTACTGGTGGGTCTGAATGATCAGCACATGACGGCGCACACGCTGGGCAATATCAGCTTAACGGCCACCACCACAACAGCAGCAGCACCGCCAGCGGCTACTCCAGTTGCAGCATCCACAACAGCTCCGCCAAAGAAGATACTGAATGGCCACCAACGCACAAACTCCCTGCCCAGCATTGTCTTTCCCATCGAAACCAAGTCCATCATTACACAGCAGCAGTTGCAACAACTCCAGCAGCAACAGCAGCAGCAGCAACAGCAATTCCAGCCTGTCCAGCAGCCACAGCAGCAGCAACTGAACCATGTGGACATCAAGCCCTCACCAGCACCACCGCCGCAGTACGAAGAAGCCACCAAGCAGCTGGCGGCCAGCAAGGCGGCAGCTTTGAATGGCCTTCTACCGCTGGTCAAGATTAAGGAGGAGCCCGTTCAGTCGCCCGCTCCTGCTGCTGCAGCTCCTCCACCGCAAACAGCTCCTCTGTGCAAACGCAAGACGGCGAGCATTAAGTCCGAACAAGTCAGCGATGTTCTGGACATACTAATCAAGCAGGGTGAACTGCCGGAAAGTGCCGCTCTGGAGCCCATCACACCGCTAACGCCGCTGCCCGAGTTGTCCATGTTCAATGGAGCCACGCCCACCACAGCGGCTGGTGGAGCCAGCATAGTGCCCATGGTGCCCAAGCTGGAGACGCCAGTCACGCCAGTCCAAACCCTCGACATGGCCATGGACACGAATGAGCCGCATGTGGGCTTTGCCAGCAATCAGGCTCCGAATCATGTTTTCATCGAGAGCATAGACATGGCCTCGCCCCTGCAGAACGATTCGAGCGCCATTGATGCCGAGAGTGTGGCCAAGACCTTGGACATTTTCCTGGAGCAGCACCATGCCACACCTCCACCGAGCACACCACCCAAAAGTTGCCACAGCGGTAGCGAGAAGCCCAACAGTCCCGACGCCAAGCTCAATCACTTTGATGAGTACGAGTTGCTGGAGCTTATGTCGCAGCAACTTGAGATGGACATGGGAGATGACTCCAGTGGCTACTGTCACGCCACGGCGGCGAAGAGCAGCAACAACAACGGCAACCTGCGACGCGATCTCAATCCCAGCCTGCAGCCGTCCATCAATGAGCTGCTGGATGCGAGCAGTCCGGACAACGTGCTGCTGAACAACAACCCGGGTGCCGATGTGGACTTCGACGCGGACAGCTTTGTGGCCCAACTGAGTCAGCACGTCACCGGAAATGGCAATAGTCCGGGGGCCAATTGCAACGGATCCATTGAATCCTCGTCGTCCGCGGTGAATAGTCACTTTGGAAGCCACGGCACACCAATGGATTGCGATGATTTCGAGAGCACACTCAACTCTTTTATGCAGGCGGTGACCCAACCACAGGCGGGTCAACACGGCGAATACACGACGTCGACGAGCATGGCCAATGGAACTGGAGGAGGAATGGGCGTGGACAACGGCACCGGTGGGGCAGTGGACGCCTTCAATGCCAGCGGCGATATATTCGATCTGTTCAACATGGATGACTACAAGATGAACTGGGCGGCAGGAGATTTTACAGTCTAGGCGTTTTATGTATTCATATAGCCCTCAAGGAGGCGGGGCAGAATTTTCAGAAGAACTCATCTATATATTTCCCCAACTTTGTTCCGTATCGAGTAAAAACAAAACTCACAATCCAGCGTGGTGCTCACTTATCTGAAAATATTCCT